>NW_020447686.1:0-85137 GCF_003343035.1 Apteryx rowi
CTCCCCCTCTACTCAGCCCTGCTGAGGCCACATCTGGAGTACTGCGTCCAGTTCTGGGCTCTCCAGTACAAGAGGGATGTGGCACTACTGGAGCAAGTCCAGCGAAGGGCTACAAAGATGATTACGGGACTGGAACATCTCTCTTATGAGGAAAGACTGAGAGAGCTGGGCCTGGTTAGCCTGGAGAAGAGAAGACTGAGAGGAGATCTTATCAAYGTGTACAAGTATCTGAAGGGAGGGTGTCGAGAGGATGGGACCACACTCTTTTCAGTGGTGCCGAGCGACAGGACACGAGGCAACAGGCACAAACCGAAACACAGACAATTCCATCTGAACATGGGAAAAAACTTCTTCACTGTGAGGGTGACAGAGCACTGGAAGAGGTTGCCCAGAGAGGCTGTGGAGTCTCCTTCTCTGGAGATATTCAAAACACACCTGGACGCAATCCTGTGCAACATGCTCTAGGTGATCCTGCTTGAGCAGGGGGGTTGGACTAGATGATCTCCAGAGGTCCCTTCCAACCTCAGCGATTCTGTGATTCTATGGCAAAGTTGGTGAGAAAATAATTTTAAGCCCCAGTTTACAGATGGTAAAGCAGGTACAAACAGACTAAAGGAACCTGTCAACACCACAGTCCAGCTGGCATCACTTCCCAGCACAGTACGGAGAGGCTGCTAATTCTCAGTCCTATTCTGCGATCACCAACAGTCTTGGAGCCTTACTGTACTGGGGTTCATCCACAGCTACGAGAAGTCACGCAATTTTTATAAACAGTGTGAGCTAAGAGTTAAATTAGTAATGGATGCTTCCCTTATATGAAGAGGAATAATTCAGGACATAGTTTTTCTCATGACTGATGAGGTGCTCAGATCTAATAGCAAACACTTCTGGATATTCTCATAGATTACACTCTTGCCCCTGTGTTCATAAGGCATCAAGTTTCTCAYACACCAGTTGGAGCATTCAAATAGAGCACAGAGGCCAAGAAAATCTAAATTTCAGAAGTTTTTAAAACTACAGCCTATATACATCATCCCTAAAAGTGGAAGTCCCCGGCTAATATCATATACTCCTTTACATTCAAAAAAATAACCTCAAAACTTTCAATATACACCACAGTCTCCAGGAAACATGATTCACCTGGGATCCCATGTGCTCTTCCTCTACAACCAAACTAACATCGCTTGACCCAAACCCACCAACTTACAGGTGCTCCTCAGCTTCCTTTATTTCAGTAGACCTATTTTTTATTTTGGAGGACTGAACAGCAATGGAGGTCCCCACATGTTCTGCTATTCAAGCATGCCAGGTTTTTGACTACTACAAGTAGAGAGCACTCCAGAGTCACATTTTCTTTCTGCAATGTAAGCCCTTTGCAGTAGTTCACAACAGTCTTTGGGGCACTTGGTTTAAAAAATGAAAATAAGAAATAAAAAATAAAGATTTTCAGGAAGAATGTTGGATTGATGTAAAGACTCAGTGGAAATCACACAGGAAAGCATAACAGGAAGTTTGCTTTCTATGTTGCCATTTTATATAGACACAGTATATAACAGGAATTGCTGTTTCTTTTCTGATTTATTAGCAATTTCTGTCAACTGAGATGCTCATGTAGACGTCTTTAATTATTTCATAAGATGCTTCAGAAAAACACTAATGCATAGACATTTGATACCAACTAATTTAAGACAGTAGATACTAACTTTGAAATATTTAATCTGCTTCCTCAAAGGATGTTATCTTCCAGTACCTGTGGATTCAGTTTCATCAATTTTTCTTTGCAAGGATTCGTTTCTTTATTGTTTTGACATAGGTCAAAAACCACTTACATGGCTTATGAATAGTGAATCTGTCTTTTCTGTGATTTAAACTGCACACACTTTACACCAACAGGTTATTTAGCTCACAATTTCAAGATATCTTCCAAAGTTAAGATCCCACAGTTCAAAAAAAATCTTTCAACTCAGTAATTCTACACAATTTCCTTTCCACAACACGTGGCAAATAAGAAAATAAAGAAATTTATACCCACCAAAATTGTCTTACACCTTCTTTACTATAGATGCTATTTTTTCTGCTTTCATTACATTTAGCAATAGTATTAATGGCTTCTCAGGTTCCTTCATTCAAGATGGCTCTTGTCACACTGCAGCCATTCTTGTATGTTCTTTAACTAAATTTGCTAAAGCAAAGGAACTAATGTGCCACTTGAAGAATGACCTTTTGTTTCTCGGTTTATTAAAAATGGAGAGAAACCTCCTTTTTTCCTACTTTTTTAGCAGCTTTCTATGATACTTACGTGGTAATGTTGTCTCTAAGATATCGTTCCATGCCCTGGCAGCACTGTTAATGGCATCTTTCAGATTCAATGACTTATACAAACAATGTCGTTCTCTTCTGTCAACAACAATTAGCAATGCTTTTCTGTAGCTCTTTTGGAAAGTCTGAAAAGCAGACAACCAATAGCTACATAATGGAAGTTGCATTAGGAGGCAAGAATGTGGCAAAAATCTGGTTAACTGTTGTCGGCTGACCCTCTTGTGTGAAGAAGTGTTGTTTGGCAGCAAAATCACCTTTTCTTTCGGTTCTAAAAATGGCCATGAACAGCTGGTATAAACTGTGTGCAGAATGGATTCTGGTGGGCTTAGGGGATCGGTAATGGGATAAGAGACCTTTCACCTTTAGGTCAGGAGTTCAAATCCAGCCCAGGTTAGTAGCAATTGAAAGTCTTTACCGTCTGACACTGTTCGTTAGCCTATTTAAAATGACTAAAGGCAAGTGTCACAGCAAAACAAGATTCCAGTATTAAGAAATATGAAGAAGTGTCTCAGCAACTGGCAGACAAAGTCACTTGAGGTTTTCCTTTGAAACGCCTCCATTCAGACTTCGTGGAAATCTGCTCCTCTAATTACTGACAGCCCCTTTCATGGCTCCCGCGCTCCTTCCCACCTAGCACAATCCGTCCTCCAGACASTTATGCACATGTAGACAACAAAACCATCTCTTGCCATCTCATGGGCCTGCTACAGATATCAAAGTCAACACTCACTGTGGTTTTATCTGGCGTTTCAGACTGAGCTCATCGCTTTGCTATTTGTATTTTGCTGCTCCTGTTTACATAGTGCAGCTGCAATATTTTCCAACACTCCTCTCTTTTTTACTGAGCAAACACATAGCAGGTGCTGCCTAAGGACATGCAATGGAAGACAGATACCGTTAAGAAACTGTCAGAACCAAGAGTTTAAAAACAGTGAAGCTCCAAGTAACAACCCACAGGATTTGTACATACTCCTAGATATTTCCCAACCATGCTTTTTATTCTCCCATGAACACAGATGAAAAGGGAGGTATAAAGAGACAAAACTGGCGCATGTAACAAATTCTTCCTCTGTAGTTTACACCAGGCATTGCCCGTTCTGTACAAAACCAAAGCTCTGGAGCATAACACTTTCCAGGAGCTGCTAAAGTCTGATAAAAACACTAGAAGAGATTAACAAAAATCTTAACACTGATAATGTTTTATGTGTACGTGGAAGTTAATGTACAACCTCAGGGCTTGGCATCAGTTTACTTTAAAAGAACTTGAAAACACATTTACATAAAATAGTTAAACACTACTGTAATTAACTGCAAAACAGAAACATAAAGATATGCCATTTGCTTTCAATAAACCTTTTACATGTCAACAGAATATTCCACAAAAATCAACGTTTATTCTCTAAAAACGGTGTTGACAGAAAAATATTTAAATTGCTGCATGAGGAAAAACACGCTGCTTCTCACAAATTACCGCATTTCTCAACTCCATTGCACTGAATGCAAATGATCAGACAAAATTTATGTGTAAAGACGTAAACTATACTTAGGGTAACTGCTTTCTTCATACCAGTAAAACACCTTTCTTCTTAAGCCAACCAGGGATGCTTCTGAATTCAAGGTACTACAAACAACAACTTCTAAAACATTTGATACTTTCTCTTTGCTGTCACCAACCGATTCACACTTAAGAAGCTTAGACACACCGTACCCCCTATGCAAATAGATATTCTTTATTTACAGACTGTAGACTCTCTTAATATAAAGTCAAAAGGGAACATTTCTAGTCTTCCAGTGAAAAGCAAAAGAGACTTTTCTCCTGAAAGCCAGCATTTCTGACACTAGCTTGACATTTCAACACAGTTTGCAGGTTAAAAAGGTTATCAGTCTAAGGGCTTGGCAGCTTTTATTTATTTCAAAGCTCTTGTTTGGCTACTTTGGTTTATGACTGCCTTTTATTAAGCCAATGACAACCAGGTAACACAAAGAAAATTGCAGTGTGGGCAGCTATAAAACATCAGATATTCAACATCTGGTCAGTCTCAGCAATTCTAACAGTGATAACTGCCTGAAAACCATTCAAAATGGGCATTAAATGACAACACACAGGAAGTTCACTTGTAGCCAGTAGGGCAGACATTTCTACGTCTTCTTGTGAAAAGCAAGAACTAACTCATTTTGCTATGCAATTTTCCAATCTTGCCTCACACTTACCAGCTAGCCTCTGAAAGATGGCAGAAAAGCAGATACAACAAAACCTACATTGCCAACAGCAAAGAATAACTCACTCTGCCTGAATCACTTGGAGGGAGTGAAACATCTGTAACAGATTTGTGTAGTATACAAGTGACAATAGAGCTGATTCACCAACTTTATTAACTTTACAACCTCATACATTGCAGCACTTATTACCAAAACTAAATAAAATATAAACTTCTTGTAAGGAGTTATTTATGCTTGCTTTCAGGACTATATGGCAAAAAAGGTATCTTCCCAAAGAGCCCATCAAAAAGATAGCCAAATAATAATACAACTCAATTACTACAAAATAGTTTACAAGAAATACTGGAAGAGATCCACGACATACACCTAAAAGGAGGGAAGGGAGAAATCAGCAGATAGTGCAAAATGTTGGATATGATTTAGTTAGCTTTATACAAGTTTATTCTGAAGTCTGTATCAGACTCTAAAGTAAAAAGGCTGCAATGATCTGATTAGTGATTTCAAGAACATTAAAACAAAGATACAGGAAACTGTTTAATTTAGCAGACATGTTCTGATGATGCTGACAGATAGCTGCGTCTGTAACACACACTGACAAAGACTTTAGGGGCATCATTTATGGACAAGATGTGTGTCTCTCAGGAAAGTTCTTCCAACTGTTGAGTGTTCTGCAAAAATAGGGCAGGTGAGCCCATTAGCCATCATTCACAGTTAGGAGATGCAAGAAGAAAAGGCTGAAGCAATACAGGGACATCTGGAGACTCTCCTGGTTCTAAAGTTAAATCTGGACAAGCTTCATTAGAGTTTCTATGTTTGGCTCTTAATAGAAGGGAGCAAGAACTAGATGTTAGTTGCATAACTGTTAACTGAACAGAAAGTAAAGCTTGAGACCTGGGAAAAGTGACAGATCAATTGGGTAAGCCTGGGGAAGAATTGCAGAAAATTACTACTCTCCAGCCTCAAACTGAAATGCTAATTAGAGGCAATACATAGTCAAGATAGAGGAATTAGAGAATATCTACACAAGTACTGTAATTTGAGATTAGTAAATTTCTTAAGAGTTAGAAAGAATGAGTCTGCTATTAAAGGGGATTGTCAAGCTGCTTAGGCTATATTTCAAAAGGAGACTTTAAAGTCCTTAAAGTTGGAATTGTGAAAGCTTTCTTACTGCCTATGTGGAGACCTCTACAATTAAAAGTTTGAGGTTTTTGACTTCAAACACTCTTACCACTATGTATTAAGGGGTGGGAAGAAGAGATACCACAACACAGCAAAGATAACATCTTAGAAAAAAACTTGCAAAGAGAATCAACTCCAAAGATACTTGATTGCCAATTCCCTTTGCAGGTCAGGCTAAATAATACCTTGATAGCCAAGGAAATATTGTAACAAGGAAATGGTTTGGAACTTCTGGTGGGTGACAAAGAAATCCATAAATGAATTTCTCCTATGTAAACAAGAGTATGGAGGGTCACTGGAAGTTATCTCAAAAACTACCAGACTGGGAAAAGCATAAAGCATGTACTCAAAGAGATAGGAATTCTTCATAACATTTTCATAAACAGTACACAGCAATTAACCATTACCTTTTTTAACTGAGTCTGAGGTAAATTAGATTGTGCCTACCAGACAAACTCCTAGCAAAAGCAGAATTGAGCACTACAGAGCCCAGCACTGGACACAGGACTCCAGATGGGGCCTCGCCAGGGCTGAGTAGAGGGGGAGGATCACCTCCCTCAACCTGCTGGCAACACTCTTCCTCATGCACCCCAGGATACCATTGGCCTTCTTGGCCACAAGGGCACATTGCTGCCTCATGCTTAACATGGTGTCCACCAGCACTCCCAGGTCCTTCTCCGCAGAGCTGCTTTCCAGCAGGTCAGCCCCCAACCTGTACTCATGCATGAGGTTAATCCTCCCTAGGTGCAGGACCCTGCACTTCCCTTTGTTGAACTTCATGTGGTTCTTTCTCTGCCCATCTCTCCAGCCTGTCCAGGTCTCTCTGAATGGCAGCACAGTCCTCTGGTGTATCCGCCACTCCTCCCAGTTTTGTATCATCGGCAAATTTGTTGAGGGTGCACTCTGTCCCTTCGTCCAGGGCATTGATGAACAAGTTGAACAGGATTAGATCCACTATTGACCCCTGGGTTACACTGCTAGTTACTGGCCTCCGAAGTCACATATAAGTCAAAGCATACAAAGTCATGCAAAGATGTTGGGATTACAGGGATGTCTTTATGCTTTTTCTATCGCTGTCCACATGTACAAGCAGCAGATAGAACACAGTCCTAATTAAATACATCTAAAAGAATAAAGGGTTAATCATTCTATTGCTTGACTTCACATTTCAATCCTTCTGTTATTATCTGAAGTCAGAGAAGGAGGACAAAGATTACAGTATTACTTGTTCACAAGTTAGGCTTTCTTCCTATCTTTGAGAATGACACCCAGACTTCAAATTATGTGCCCATTTTCTTAGATTATGACCAGATACGCACTATAGTAGTGAAATCAGGCATAGAAGAGGTTGTCCATGAAACACTATGTTTGTCCATTCATTTGTAATCCACATTATAACAGCTACTATTTAACTACAGGAGTTGTTAAAAAAACCTACACCATGATGTCATCCATGCTTTCAACTATATTAATATTGCTAGTGATTTTCATTTCTGATATACACATACAGTTTTAATCCTCCTCCTGGAGAAACTCAAACTATTACCAAAGTATAAGAAATAAAAAGGAAACTTCAGTGGCCAGTGGGAAAAAGCATCAAAGCATAGTGGCCAGCCACTTACTGTGAACTCACAGTGGCACTTAATGGTGACCTCTTGCAAGGTCTTTAGGTCAAGTGCAACAAAGAGCAAAAGCTCCGAGTGCTTACTTGAGTGCTGTGAAGGGCTCATTGCTGCACAGTCTTATATACACAGGCTTACTTAAGTGAGTAACCCTTTTAACTTCAGTGGGAAGTGCTTACACGCATCTAGTTAGTTATGCAGTCTTTGCAGCAGTAGACCCTAAGTATGGAAAGAGGTTATGTTTTGTTTTTTTAAATAACACTTCTCTGAATCTGAAGAGTTGTTTTTCTTACCTGAAGTCTAGTATTCATTTCCAAGAAGTAGAAATTCTTCCTGGAGTCCACAAGGAATTCTACTGTTCCAGCAGAGGAATATTTTACTGCTTTGGCAAGAGCTACTGCTTGTTCTCCCATTGCTCTTCGAGTTTCAGGGTCCAGAAAAGTGCTACAATACAGAAACAATGCCTTTAGTCAAAAAATGGAATTAAATGATTCAATCTTCTACTTAAACTAATACCAAAAGAGGAGGACAACATTAAGTTATGAAGACATCATGTCAAGACTGTCAAGTATTTGCCATTGCATTTATATTGGTGCAAAAATACTGCTAAATCTTCTGACTTCTCATGTCTCAAGATTAGCCTTAGAGCTTTAGAAGAAAAACATTTCATTTTAAGATCCTTTGAAAAAATATACTGCACCCTTCACAATCACAGCTAAAGTACAGGACACTCAGGATAAATAACAGTATTCTTTAAAATAAAAATAAAAAAAACTTTTTTACAACACATCTATAAAAATGTAAGTTAAATAAAAACAAGTATATACAAATCCATGACTCGTTGGAAGGCATATATGCTTTTTTTAACCGTAATTAAAAAGTAAGGAGCCATGATGAAGCTGTAAGAAAAGAAATCATCCAATGAAAATTGGAATGCCAAAAAAGAAGATAGTAAGTTGGGGGGGCGGGGGAGGGGGTGTTCTTGACTCTGAATTAAAACAGCATGGCCATTTCAGTGACACACTATGCAATAACAAAATTCTGGAAGTTCACAAAGTATTAGTTTGGTTTTCTTATGTGGGTAAGAGCATAATGAAGAAAATCTGAATATTCATTAATATTTAACTAAAAAAACAGTAACAGCATCACCGTTTCATGCCCAGTATTTCCTCTCTCAGATTTACTTGTAAATCAAAAACATTTAGTTATCTGTGTTTGTAATTGCAGTTCATTCCACTTCACACACCATGGGTGCCACTTAAGGGCCCCTAAAGTTACCAGCTCAGGAGCCACTGTGACCACTGCCCAAATGCCAAGCCTGCCCACTCTAGGAGAGCAATACATCATTCCATCGGTCTAGTGAACTGAAAGATTCAGGAAGATRCATATTTTGCTTGTTCTTCTCTTCTGTACTGCAAAATCAGATTTAGATCAACCTGTACAGATTGTTAATTTAGAGCTAGGGAAATTTCAGTGGCTTTCCATTGAAGCTGTGGAACAGTTCTGCCTTCACGCTGACACACTGACTTGCAACAAAAACCAACATTTAGCAGTTTATCTTATAGAAGTATATAAATGTTTATTACATTCCTGTGGCAACTTAACTGAGGCACACAACTCAGCTATCACTTTAAGAAGTACTTTTGTAAGGGAATAGGAAGTCACTTCTACCTTACTCGTAAGTTACTATTTAGAATGAAAAGGCTGCTACACCAAATTTTTCTCTTGGGGTGTCTTCAGAACTGGGTCCTAATTCTGCAAAGACCAATCAGGAGCCTTCATCTATTTGAAGTGGCCCATGAAACTCTGGGAAGCTCCATCTGAGCCCAAGAATCTACTCAGAAACCATCGCTGGGCCACGACTTTACTTTCAGCACTTCCTCTGAGGTTTTTCATTAAGGCAAATATTCCCAGGAGAGCTAGAGACTTCTGCCAGTAGAACAAGTCATATTTGACATCACAAAAAAAYGCAGATGTATTTAGGCAAGTTCAGAGATAATGAAATCCTTCTCTTCAAAGCAAAAGTGCTACTTGGAGCCTCAGTCCTTCCAGTGCCAGTGCAGGTGGATTCTGATGGACAGTGAAACAGGCATTTTTAGAATTTTGGAAGAATCTTCTTTCCTGGCAAAGAATAGGATCAATGTGAAAAGGAAATCAAGTCTGACCCCAAGAAAGCTACCAGCAGATCCTATGCCAGATCAAAGGAAAAAACAGAAGTGCAAACCTGTGTCATACCTATCTCAAATAGGCACTGGTAATATAAAAGATTCATATTTCTTATTCCAAGTCAATGAAGATAACTCATTAGACAAAATTAACAACTTACAATTCAATTCAGGGTTTCTGCAGGGTTTTGGTCATGAAAGTTCAATACGAGTGGCTTGTGAAGAACAAAACCTTTTCAATATTGGCTTCATACTGTAAGAATAACCATTATTACTTCTCAGACGGATGAAAGACAGTTACTCCCCTTTTTTACAGTGGTGTCTTCCTATGTTTGTTAAATGTAGGTCTGAGATGTCTCTGTTACCTCCTGCTGTAGCCAAAGAATGGAATAGAGGTGTCATACTGCTAAACTTTATCTCGGCCATGTGGTTAAGCTTTATGTTCTAAAATGACTGGATTATCCCTGCAATCAGCTAGGTTAATTAACTGAAGTTTTCCTATTCTCCTCTGCTGCTTTACCTTTCATATATATTGTTTCTCCCTTCTTTAACCACTCACCTTTTACAACTGAAATAACTCTTCTCCAACCTAATTAGGCATCACTTGAAAACACAGCATTTTAAACCTGACTTCACCTCCTTTTCTCCCACCTATACCTGTTATTCTTTCGACCAAATAGCTCCTGTGGCAGCATGAAGGCTGCAAAATAAAAGGGATTCACAAGATAAAAGAACTAGAAAGAAAAAATAAGATCAGACCTGACATTTCAGTCATAAGACCTTCTTCAAGCTATTGTAAAGCTGATCAAAGACAATACAATTTGCTTGTTCTATTGTTTCTATATCCAGAGAGATGACCACATGGGCAAGATGTTACCTCTTCACCCCCAGTTCATCAAAAAATATTTCCCAAAATACCTTCATCATCTTCACTCAGAGATCAGGCTGCGTATTTTGAAAAGCGCACACAATACACTGTCAGTGAAAATTTATTGCTCAACTTGCACAAAAAAAAACAATGATAATTCACTTAGAACATTTACCCTTCCTCTGAAGATACCACTAYGCTGGGAGAAGCTAGTATCTTCATTTTCTTAACTTCAAGCTCAGCTTAACTGCTCTTAGAAAATAGCTGGGTATACGATTTGTTTAAAAAAAATTACTCATCTACAATAACTGCTCTTCTTTGGAATGTCTACATGTACTGCCACACTGCAGGCATAAAGATGTTAAAGTATTTGAGAAGAGAGACAGTTTTGCCCCAATGCCTAAATTGTGCCCACCTACAAATCATGTACATAGACACGAAAGGAACAGACTCATTTTCTCTTAACCCAGAATCCTTCAAGGATTTCTAGAGAGAGTTATAGGAAATGTAAGTTCTGGATGCACATATACACAGCACAACTCTAAGAAGAACATGTACATACAAGATAGTTCAATAACATACTTTTCCACCACATGCTTGTGTATATACTCTGATTCAAATTGTGGATAAYTTCAAGAAGCATCCTGACAGTTAATTTGGAATATGGTCCTAAAGTACTTGGCATCACACTGAGATCTTTCAGAGAGCACTTAGTGYCTGGAGAAAGTAAAAGAAGTCACAGTCCATGCAGCTTCCAGGGACAGAAACATTCCTGAAAGAAGCTAAAAATGGTGCATGACAAAAAGGTCACAAAAATAGTTTAACCATTTCATGTACATTCTAATGCAATCACTTACTGGTGAAATAGTCTCCCTTTTGAAACCTCCCATCTCTTAGATCTTTGTCACAGGCAGAAAGAGAAAAAACATTTTTGTCCTTTGAACTGAAATTGAAAGGACATCTTTCAATTTAAAAAGACACTGCAAAACTAATACCTAGAATAGATAAGGCAGCTCAACTCTGAATGCATATGGCTAGGAAAAAAAAAATAAGGAAAAAACATACTAAGAAATTGGTCTCCTGGCTGAGATGGAACTCAGGGAAACTTTGGGAAAAGGTTAAGAGTGCGTCCTAACAATAACCATATTCTGAAAGAGTATTGTGTGCCTAGGTTTTATGAAAAGGATGTGGCATCACCTAAAACCTCTGGAGAACAGGCATAACAAAGAAGAGTAAGTAGGCAGCTACTAAGTTATGACGACTTGCTCACTGTGGGTGCTAGTATGCATCTTGCATGCTAATATAGAATACAATGGCAGGGTGCTGTTCCATCATTACTTGTACACGAAAGGCCTGGAAATAAAGACAGAAGGTTTAACAGTGTCCTGAAGCTCAGCACTTGAAGAAATGATATCTAAATGGTGTTCCATGGGGGATCAAATGCTTGATTTCTTTCACTGTTAAAGTAAAGGATAGTGCTGGATGGTCATAGCATGTGGAAGGTCCTTTCTTTGCAGACCTTGCATAGCACTCCACCATAAGAAAATCCCAGACCCTTTTGGGAAAGCTGGCAACATGTCCAATAGCTCAGTGCACAGACAGTCTGAACCCAAAACTAGAAAATATGTATAAAAACTAACTTTGGGCATCAAATAGCACAAATAGCCAAGTGCCTCAGAACTACTGGACAATCCTTCACCTAAGTGGTGAAGCAAAGTTAAAGTGCTTTAAAGAGCCTCTAACAGGTCCTGAAAGGGTGAGATAGGAGGCCTGCTCTCACCAAAGTGAAGTTTAAGAGTACTCCTCTGAGCTCCAGTTGTTGAATATGAAGTTAACTAAGAATTGTATATTTACATTTAGTCCTAAAGGATCAATGGATTTTCTGATAAGTCTTATGGGCCCTGTTACTCTACATGGAGAAGATCTTAAGATCACAGCAGAGACACCAACAGGTAAGAATACTAAAACTGATTCTGACTTAAGGCAAAGTTAAAGTTCTTCCAGTCCAAGATYTGACTAAATCATAGAAGTTCCTTTTAGGTTAAGATCTGCACAAGCAAATTCACTCTGAAGCAAAAACGATGCTAGACACACTATGCTGAGTTTGACCTTCCAAATAAATGCATTCAATCATTTTTATCCCAGGATGAGTCTTGAGCCTCCCTTCTATTTTTGGTACCAGAAAACAGCTGCTTTCTCTTACTCTGTTTTCTCCTGAGATGAAGGACCACTAAGTGGTTCCCCTGAGATCCACTGAGGAATTCCACTCTTGCCAAAGTTCACACACTCATAGCAACTGTCTCTGAAAAGGAGTGGAGAAGAGTTTAGGTAGAGCAGAAACAAAAACTGAATCAGGGAAGATTAACAGACTATAAAATGCTGCTTATCTGTTTAAGTTTCAAACTCCGTGGTAAAGTGAAAAGTCAAGAGCATCTCCCAAAAAGGTACAAAGCTGGGGTAAAGACAAAATTATCATAAAAGGCAAGAAGTTTTGCCTGGCTGCCAAAGCATGCCAAGAAGCTGAGGCCCAGCACTAACTAGAACGTGGGCAGTGCTCAGACAAACCTTACTGTCTACACTTCCCAGAATAGATGGAGTAGGACAACTGACTATGGTAAAAGGGAGAAGAAAAGTTTGTTGGTCTCCTATTTGAAACTGAGGGATTTGCCCACCATGTACACCAGGACTCCCTTGAATACAGTACCCTCATCAGGGTGCTAGCTAAAGAGCTTTCTCTCCTCAAAAGAGATATTTTCACAAAAGACTGAACTTCCTTAGGAAAACCAGAGATTCAAACACAAGAGGATCCTATTAGGATACATCCCAACAGCTGAACGTTTATTTGGCTTTAACAAAATTGCAAATATTATTCTCAAAGTCAAATGACCCTCAACAACCAGGCTTTTAAAATCACTTGATACTTCAAGAAAAGCCATCATAGGCAAAAAGGCCTGAGGAGAGGCCAGAGGCAAAAACCCTAAATTGTACAGAAAATGAATAAACATTTTTAGCCATAGCATCCCTATTTCTTGGACTTCCTGCCCAAAAAAAAAAAAAAAAGAGCCTAGCTCAGAGTTCTCAGTGGCAGGGGAAAAAAAGGACTAGTGGAGACTTCATACTTCCTCCACCCAGCAGTACAAGAAAAGGTGTTTCTAGGAGTCATTAATGAATGACGCTAAGTGAAGCATCATTAACAGGAAGGGTTAACTTCAGGCTTTAGGATTGCTGTGATGTCTCACAGAAGCAGTGAGTGCCCTGCTTATCTGCAAAATTCTTGGGCACCCTTTATAAATAAATAACTTATGCAGTCATCTGTGAGCAGCTGTAAAGTACATAAGACTTCCAAAGGTGTCAATAAGAGGCTGGCAGAGTCCAAGACATTCAATAACAAGAAAGAGTTTTCATGCCAAACTTTGGAAGCTCTTGGATTGCCCACCGGCCATTGTAGGGTTATGGGAAGGGATGAGAAAACTTATGGCAACAACAATGGAAAAGGCAAAGGAAGTTACAAAGGCTGATACCTCTGATGAAGGAAAACACTCTGATCACACTTGGCTGATGAGAGAATGACCTATCATTCCATGGAATTGACCACAGGCATAGCGTATGAGCAGGCAGTGCCTTACAAGTAATGTGGAGGCAAAAACCATCTACTCTTAAGTGCTTAGAGGTGTGCATGTATATTTTATTTTTTTATATATATGTGTGTGTGTGTATACACATACATGTACACACACATACTACATTATGATCTAGATTTTAAATTTAATTTTTAAAAAAGTTTAAGTTGGAGGATACATAGTTAGTAATAAATACATTAATAGCTGTTGTTGCTTCCTGCAGTACTAGAGGATTTCTCAGAAGCCTTATGTCTAATAAGACTGTTTTTGTTCATGAAATCTGGAGGCTTCAGATCAAACAGGGGCAGTCCAACAATTATGGCCAACATTAACTTATATTTTACTTCTAAATAAATGTCCATTGAATTATGTATTTTTTCATATCCTAAATTGTTGCATCACATAGTTCTGCACTATAAAACAACAGCAAACCCATCCCAACTGGTGAACACATTACATAGGGAAACCACACAGCTAGTCAGATATCTATGTCTGGTTTTCTGAAATCATAGTTTCCCCCTTCCCTTTTTCCTATGTGTATTTTCTGGTAAAGTACATGCAATAGAAAATACAGCAAGACTATATCTTGCACAGCATCGATGTATTTCAGCTCCTTTTGAAATCCATGGATTAAGATCATTTAATACTTTTGAGTTATTGGATACCTACATCCACAGGTCACTAACCTGAATGGTACTAAAAGTGGTGCAGAATACTTAGTACTTCACATTCCATTTAACATGGAAATAAATAGAGAATTATTTAGTCCCCTGACAACTGGCATAACACAGTCAAATATCTTTAAGAATGGTAAACTGAATACTTATTTCATATTTTATTTGACTCTTAAATCCAAAAGCTGAAGGGCAAAGAAAAGGAAAAATCTCAGGCATGTTAGGCAAGCCAACTTACATACCCATATATTTGATTGGCAAGACATGCATCTATTTTACACAAGATCATGAAAAAATTAATAACTCAACACTGGTTTTCTTTTTACATAAACATCATGAAGCAAGACCAAACTACCCTCTTAAGTGCAACATCAAAATCACCTTACAGTCAAACAACAGTAACATACTACACACTATTTTTTTTAATAGAATAAATGGTGTTTGCATTTGTACAATAAATAAAATCAGTAGCTTTCCAAAAGTGCTTTCTCAGTCTGCATAGAGTCCAGTATACCTACCTTGGTGCTTCCTCCACAACTTTTTGATTTCTTCTTTGAATGGAGCATTCTCTTTCATTTAACCACAAAGCATTGCCATGCTTATCTGCTAAAACCTGGAACAATAACACACTGCTATTAATGTATGCAATGCATGCGTGAGGCCTTCTGACATTCCACGACCTGCAGCC
This sequence comes from Apteryx rowi, assembly GCF_003343035.1. NCBI lineage: Eukaryota > Metazoa > Chordata > Aves > Apterygiformes > Apterygidae > Apteryx > Apteryx rowi. The sequence goes on from NW_020447686.1 coordinate 15,356, forward strand.
AGCTATATGTTTTACTTGTTTAAAAAAAATAAAATAAAAATGCAGCATTCAATTAGTTTAATTTTTTTTCCCCCAATCTAGAAGYGAACTTTGGGAAAAAATTGTCATTCTAGAAAGTTAGATGCATTTGAAATATCAATTGAATGCTACTTAAAATTCTAAAGATGATCATTTTTAAAGCCTCCATAGAGAGTCTACGTAGAACACGGGAGGGGGAAAAAACTTCAAAATTTGTGAGAAAGTGAAAGAAATTAGAAATCAAAAGACTGAGGCAAGATAAAAATTCAAGCTTCTAAAATTGTATTGCATAATAAAATACTCAGAAGCAGTTTGTCAAGCAGAATCTTATCTCAACAAAGAGCAAAATCTTGAAGGATGTCAAGTGTAGCTCCTGAACTACAGAAAAAAGCTTTCAGAAACAATGGCTGGTAGAGATCTCTTAGCTAACTACAGCACCCTGTCCTCAAACAAAAAGGCAAATTCTTCAGAAACTTTGCAATCTTTTGTTAAGGGGAATAAAGCTTGCTACTTCCCAACACTTTCAATGGAAATTAAAGCAGCAGTTTCAAGGACTTTCTTAACAATCAGAAGACAACAACAGTTCTTGGCTGCAACTTCAGTCCACAAAAGAGTTAAATGCAGCCAAGCATCTAGGTCTAATTTCAACTACCTAAACTTCATGTTAGGAAAAAAACACAAGTTCAGCATCACAGAACTCTCAATTGATACTGCAACTTCAAACTGGAAGGTAAGAAAAGGAGTTTTATCACTTTATGTAATGGATGGTACGGCATAGTTGCTTCCAGTAGCAGGAGACTGGAATCTTCCAATCTTATGATCTTATACTCTATACGCTTTCTAATTCTTTGGAAGAATTTCTTTCTTCGTGGACCATACCTGCTCCCTTCTTCCTTATAAAATTTTCTCTCTAATCATTTTCTTCCACCTATCTCCCTGCTCTGATCTGCAGGAACCTGTGCCAATATTCATGCTTCGTTCTTTAAAAGCGCAGCTCCGCACTGAAAACAGAGAAGATAACCTTCCACAAACTGTATGAACTCAATCATATGTGCTTACATTCATGACAAATAATTTGTATTATTTATTCCTTTTAGCACCACAAAGTGAGCATAACACTAAGCAAGTGAACTCCTGCACCTACAACACCAATGGTTGCTAAAGTGTAAATAAATCTGTGTAGATGTGACAGAAAATGAGGCACTGACCTCACAAAGATAACTCACATGCACTGTGCTGTATCAGACGCAGAGATTTTTCCTCAGAAATTCTTCGAGCTCCCATAAACTTATTCAACTTTCTAGAGGAAAAATCCCCTCCAAAGAGTTCTGCAAGAGGAACAATTTGGGGGGGTTCCAAAACTACAGCTTCTCCCAGAACCCTCTTCCCTACCCAGCAGGTAGCACCAGAGAGCTCCAACCCCAGCTGGATTTGGACACTAACCACCTTGTTAGTGTCCAAAGCAACTTTCTACCCTAGTCCTATATATTCTGTCCAGAACTAAATGACAGAGTTCTGCAGAAACTTGTTTGGGGAAGACAAAAGGTAGTTCTAGGGTATAGCATGCTACTCAGATGGAACCTCTGTCCTGCAAGTAAAATGATTCCTTGAGACCACTTCTGTTTCAGACCTCCTTACAAAACCTACAACTTCCTGCAGATGTCGGTCTCACTGAAACAGACAAACAAGAAAAGTCCCAGAATATTTTGACAAAAATAAATTACTATTCTTCTCTCTTCTGTGTGCGTCTCTCTCTATATATGTATTTTACTGAAAGGAATAATAAATTATTTTACAAGCCAACTTATAAACACTTTCATTCATTTCAGGGACATTTCTTGTATCATTCTTAATTTCTGCAATCTGTATCTTAAAGGAAACATTTTTCCACTGTCAGTTAATATGGCTTAAAGAGACGCACATGAATATTCATTATGAAGCTGTAGTGATAAATAGAATCAGCCATGTAACATCCAGTGTCAGGCTTTAAATTCATCTCAGGTCCACTGTTTATATTATTAGAAATTAAAGAAGGTACTTATTTCATAAAACAATTATATTTCAGAATGCATTTACAGGCTGTTGAAAATCATGCTCTCTGATCACTCCTGGGATGAAGTAAAATTCCTGTACACATCTCACTAAAAATACACATCACAGCTACAGCATTTTTGTAAATATCTAAATATTGTTAAAAGAAAATGTCCTGTTTGGGGGATTGTAAGATGAGATGGTTACAATATCAGTATATACTACATACAGCCATACACTAAATAAATGTAATGTATCACATCCTCTCCTGATTCAGCTAAATTTTTTTTCCAGTTGTAGGATTCCTATTTAGTCAAGTAATATTTAGACATTCCATTTACTTTTACTTTAAACTCAGATCCTTTATGTTAGATATTTCAGGAGAACAAGACTTCAAATCAGTTCAAGCACAAACTCTATTTGGACTCTTTTTTCCTGTCAATTGTTTTAGTCTTTTCTTATGTTTTACAAAGTGATTGTTTTATAGCTAGACACAGGAAACCCCTTATTTAACAATTTTAAGTACCAATGCTTTGGAGCTATATGAGAATGTTAAAAAAAAGTTCTATTTAAAAGTTGCTGCTAAATTAATAAATATTTGGCATCTGGTCTCAAATTGTTTGTATATTTAGTAGTTTGAAAATGAACCAAGGTCTAAAGTTGATTAGAACATGAAGTTAAAATGATAGGCTATGATATTGTTAAAAGGTGCCGTCAAAGTATTTGTGTAAGGAAAACAAGATTCATTGTATGCTTATTATAAATAAAACCATAAATTCTTAAGTGTAAACAATATAGCCTTACCATATGTGAAATTATTTGATTGTTATTAAATACAGTACTGTTTAATTTTTTTGAGGTAGCCTTTTTTAAACCTAAAAGAATCAAGACAATGCAAAATCTGGCCTCAATTCACAGAAGTATGGAGAAATTAATCTCATCTAACTTTAGTCAGCAGAGAGTCAGTAAGCCTAAGGAAATTGTCTAAACTGCCTTTCTAAACAATGAAGAAAAAGAGGGACCTTCAGAAAGTGACTTATCCCAAATTTTCTAGGACAGGAGGAACAATTCTCAGAAGGTGCCTATCTCTTTCCACTGACCAGGGAGGGAGCTTAGAAAACAAAGTTAGAACAAAAAACTAACTTTAAGACTAAACAAATACCAAGTCGAAGCATATACTTTACTCCATCTCTATACAAGACAGCACTTGAGCACATGAATGCACTTGCTTCAGATCTACTGACTTTCCAAACAGTTCCCTGAAGTCAGATCTCAAAAATTAAAATGAACATCCAAATTTATTTTCATTCTTCTTGAACAGACTCCTCTTCTACTGCTGGTAGCAGCCTGACTGAATTTTATGTACAGTACAGCATTGTTAACCCAAATCTGCAAGCATCAGAAAGGAATACAGCTTGAAGATGTACGAAGCTATTAAAAAAAAAAAAAAAGACAGAGACAGACAAGAAACAAAGATGTAGGTATCCAAAAATTATTAGTCATATAAGGAAAATGTAGGAACAAGCTCTAGAAAACCCACCTCTTTTGCAACCTAAGAGGAACACTGAAACTAGGTGTTCACTATATACCTTCCCCCAATCCTTCAAAGGCAAGAATAGCCTGAGGTTTAAATTTCATTTTTACAGACTCTGTTTCTTTATTTCACATATGCTATAACTTAGTCTGTGCACAGGCAAATGTTAAACGAAAATTTAAAATAAATAAAAACATAGGAAGTATATCAGGTTTGAGTGGGCACATATCTGGCAGAAAAAAATGGTTAAATATTTCTCTTAAAAATCATTCCACACTATCAAATTTTTTGCTGTTGTTGTCTCATTAAGTTATCGAGCTACTGTCAAACTACTTCAGGCTCCCACTGTAAAAGAAAACATACCGCAACTTAGAAAGAGTTTATATCTTAGACCAGGAAAATAAGTGAAATTTCTGTTGAGAAAACTGACATATTCCTTGTGGATTTCTTGTCAGAAGAGATTAATTCAACACTATTGGCAGACACAGTCCAGTTGCCTACATAAGATCAAATTTATCCAAACTTTTAAATCATAATTTTATTAAAGAATCTGTCTGAAAGCAGGTCTGGCTTTAATGCTAGATTCAATAAAAGATATAAATGGTCACAATCTGAAAGTTAAGGAAACTACACCTAATTTCTAATCACAAACTGCCAAAAAGGGATACAAAGCCTCTAGTTCACAAGGATCATTAGATGCTTCCGAACAGAATCCAAAATATCTATAAGCCAGCTAGAATTTGCAAGAAAAAAAAACGTAAAGCACAACAGTGCTTGAAATCTTATTTCCTCTGCTGTGCTTATGGCACTGGAATCAGAGCTCCAGTGAGTTAGGATCCACAGTTCAAAATTCAGCCCTCAGCACAGATGTCTACAACCACGTTTTTCAATGAACTGAGCATGGTCCATTGTCTTCCTGTTAAAAAAGGGCTAGAGAATAAAAACAGGAAGGCTGTATTGCGTACGATAGCCATGTAGTTTGAGCAATGGCCCAAGACACAGGAAAACAGATTCTAGGCCTTTTTTAGCCTCGGGTTTGAAACGATATTCCCTACCACTTAATAAAATGCACAGAGTACAGGGCTAAGGGTGGAAGGACACCAGTCTCCTAAACTGTACTTTAGTTACTCAAAAGCACATTTCTGTTCTCCTCTAAAATAGAATGCAAAATAAACAAAAATTGAGGGGGGGGGGAATTACTGAACTTGTCTTTCACAGAAAAAGACTAAGGGCTACTCAAAAAAAACCCTCATGTATTTGATATCATTTATATTAAACAAATCATGTATCACTGCTTAAAAGACTAAGATTATCATTAAAAATTGTATCTCTAACATGAGCCTTTTACTATTGTATTAAGATACATAGTATTAGAAATTCTGTTTTTAATTATTGGTAACAAATAAATATAGGGTTGTGATTTTCTTGATCTGGTTGAAAACCTAAGTGAAATTATTATGGAAAATTTAACAACAATTGCATTTGACAAAAATATAGTATTTCATGTATTTTTGTAATTTTTCCTTTGATGCAGCTGTATAACTGAACCACAGGTTTTGTTTTAAAATTTTAAGTTTGATGGAAACTCTTACAAGAGGACGCAGTAAAATTTGCCTGAAATGCTGTGTCCACTGGAACAGTTCTAGGTCACTTCGCATTAGCAGGGCACCCAGCCCAAAGATAAAAATGAATTTTTTGCTACACAGCCATCTAAAAATCTCTGCTATTTTTATAGAGGCATATAGACTACATCTGTAAGCGCCTTTGCTAGCTCAAATGATTCTACAGTGTATACATAAGCATGCAGTTTTGAAATGTTATACATTGCCAACCCAAACGGGCAAAGACTTCTTCAGCTCCCTCCACTCTTCCTAAATTTTGCCTACCATAAATGATGGAAAAACAGAAAACCCCTGGACAAGTAAAGCAGCAGCATCTGGGCTTTGATAAGAGTTCAGGACCCCTTACCCCAAAGAATGCCCCAACAATATTTTACAGATAGTAAAGGTGAGAAGAGCAAAGAAGAAAAAGTTGGGATAGAACAAATTTTAAGATTCAGTAATATTCAGAGAGACAGTTTATCCCTTCCTCTCAGAAGAACCAGCAGAAGAATTATATTATGTCTGATTCACGTATTCGTATACATTAAGCTAAAGGTATCCAAATAAACATAGAAGCCTGTTATTGCATTGGCCAGCCTCACTCAAGGTTTCTATCAGAACAGACGTGATGACACTCTCGAGGAGCTCTGCTAAAGGAGAAACTCCTTGGGATGCGATACACAGGCACTTCGCAGCCACACTTAAGGTGCACCATCTTCCCTGTAGCCTGTAATGTCCACTTTTTTGAACTTCAGGTGTTTAATTAGTCCAAATATTATCAACTAAATAATAATAATACAAACCTGGATTTCTATGTGACGAGGGTTATCAATGAACTTCTCTATCAGTAAGCGATCATCACCAAAACTTGAAGCAGCTTCCTGAGATGAAAACCTAAAACCTTCCCTTAAATAATGAAAAGAGAAAGAATAAATCCATATTAAAAAAAGTTGATGATTAAGTTAAGTTCTGAAGAACACAAGTAGAAGGAGCATTGTTACTCATTCCAATCACCTAACAGTTTTTAATCAAACCGTTCCAAAACCTACAACTTTTACCATTTGCACTTGATTCTTCAACAAATGTCTTTTTTTTTCTTTTCTTACAAGGCAAAAAAATTACATTCACAAAGTGCAGATAATTTAAGTGTTTAAAAAGTTTGGGCACTTAAGATGATTTGCAGGAATTTTTTCATTAGCATCTTCTACAAAAATGAGACAGAAACCAAATCTAAAGAAACAAATTGTAAAATATATATTATACAAAAGTGAAGATGAAGCTTACCACTATTTTTAATGCATACACTCCTCAACACGTCAGAGATTAGTTATACATTAATTAGGTGAAAGCACTGCAGATATAATACTGTGTATCTTGTAAATTCAATCATTGAACACGCAACCAGAAGATGCAATACTCCATTTAATATACACATAGCTATACCACTTTTTTTCCCGCCAAACTAGAATTGAGACTTACACTGCATGTTCCAAATATTTCCCTCTATTTTCTCTTTCAAATACATAATTACTCAAACAAATGAAGATTATAAAATACTAGATATTTTTACTTTATTTTTCCTAGCAAAACRGTTACTCCTACAGGACATAACTGCTGCTGAAAAACAACTTTATGCAAAGTTTTCTCAGAGTGAAGTTTACCATAGTGCAAGACTCAAAGGCTCCTGAGAAGTTTTCTACAGGCTCTTTGAATAGTATATTAGCCCCAATTATGTCAACATATATGAAAAGTCTGGGGCAAATTTATGTGGGATTAATCATTGGAATGCAGTAGAATGCAGATATTTGTACACTGAAAAACAATTATGACAGGACTGTTTCCATAGCTTTCCATCTCTAGAACCTAGTTCAATTTCACAAATGAAACTTGCACTGCATAACTGAGCCATAGATAAATCTGTTTCACAGTACACAAACATGCATATTTAAAGGCATTTCTTCACATTATTTTAAAATTGTGGATTTTTATTTGCTACAGTTTTAAGAGAGACGATTCTCAATGTGCAATCAGTTGTAATCTTTCACAAGTTTGTATCTAACCTCAATATATTACTTTTCAAGAGGATCAAGGACATACGTATTTGTGATTCTGTATGCTAGCTGATCTGTCCAAAAAAAAGATAAAGTGAGGCAACAAACATCCACACACAATATTTGTGCTTATTGAAACAGATTTAGAGCCATTTTAATTCTTATAGCAAAGGGGTTTTTTTCACATTGTGTATATTCTATCAGACAGTATTATGCTCAGTTGACTATTTTTCCTTTACTGAAATGTGCTAATTAGAAATCCCAACTGCAATGCTTGTTAAAAGAGTCATTACATCTAATTATCTAATCCATGTATCTGTAAATCTTTTTAAAGTTATATATAACAGATATATGAATACGACTGTCTCRGTCAAGGATTGACCTTATTTATATTTGTATTTTACAAATCCATGAAGCTGCATTTGCTCAGTGATAAAGTTACCATAACTGCGCTTTATCTTTCTTAAAAAGATCATACCAACCACACTAAGATGGCCTGGGTCTCTTTATCAATATAAGAAAAAAAATGGTTAGACTAGAAGAAAGCTTGTATTGGGAGTGTTATCCCGTCACCAAGTAGCAGCAGGGCCTGAGGTAATTCCATCTACAGGGAGCATGAGTACCAGTTCCCAGAGGCAGTGGGACCACATCAATGGGAGGTGCGCAAGGTCAGCACTCAGAGGCACCAGCGGAAAGTTGAAAAGGGCCCACCTCAAGCAACCGTACATATGCCATTGTGACATGTTGGGATATGCTCTGTTATCTTTGAAAGGTTTTGAATATCAGGAGAGGTCCCTGATGACCTAAGAAAGACAAATATTTCCCCCACCTTTGAAAGTGCACGAAAGAATAAGAACTACAAGCTGGTCAGCCTCACTCTAGTTCCTGGGAAAAATCATGGAGTAAGATCTCCTGAAAGCTATTTCTGGACATATGAAAAAGTGATTGAGAACAGATTAGATTTACCAACATGTATTTACCAAGGGTATCATGCTTCTACAACAAGATCTATGAATGACATGAGAACACTGAATGTCATCTGCCTCAACTTTAGCAATGCCTTAGTGATCTCCCACAGTTTGTATCTAAATTAAGATGCTACAGTCTAGATAAGTACACAACTAGATGGGTGAAAAACTGGCTGGATCATTGGGCTCATGCTAGTGGTTGGCAGCTCATACAAGTGAATCTCCTCTGTGGTATATTAATCTGGGATCAGTTTAATCTCATTATCAATAACCTGGAATGCACAATCACCAATTTGTGGACACCACTAAACTGGGGAGTACCATCAGCATACTTGAGGGCAGGGCTGTGTTTCGGAGACACCAAGACAGACTGGAAGGGACAGGCAGGTAGGCAACTTATGAATTTCAAGAAAAACAAATAAGAAGTCCTGTGCTTAGCACAGACTAATCCCCTGCATCGGTACAGGCTGGAGAACTGACTGGCTGCTGAAGATGACCTGGGGGGTCCTGGTGGATAGGAAGCTGTGATGCAAGTCAGCAATGTACCCTGACAGTGATGAAACCTAATAGCACACTGGGCTTTATCAAACACAGCATAGCCAGTAGATGAACAGCAGTGATTATTCTCCTTTATTGAGAACTTGTTAGATCATATCTGGAATACTGCATCCAGTTTTGGACTCCCCTTCATACTAAAATGATGTTGATAAACTGAAGTGAGAACAGCAGAGAGCCAAGAAGATGCTCAGGGCATTGGAGCACATGAAAGGCTGAGCAAATTGGTCTTAACTGGGAGACAAGAAGGCTTAGGGGAGATCTAACAGCAGCCTCCCAATGCTTGAAGAGGACATTACCAAGAGATGGGAGCTAGGCTCTTTAGTGAGGTGCACAAGAGAAGAATAAGAGAAATTGGTCACAAATTGAAACAGAGGAGGTTCCAATTGGATAAAAGGGAAAAAATTTCCTGTGATAACAACTGAGGCAGGCTACTTGGAAAGGCTGTGGAATCACTGTTCTCAGAGGTTTTCAAGATCTGACTGGACAAAGCTCTAAGCAACCAGGTCCGAATTCAGTGCTGACCCCCTGCTCTGTGCAGGGAGCTAATGAGATGACTTCCCAAGGTCCCTTCAAACATGAATGATGCTACAAGGGGGAGAACAGGACGCCTTTAAGAGTTCTCTCTCTCCATACAGTACATCTATTCACACTGAAGTATAAGCCGTACAGAAGTACTTATTGATCTTGCCATAAATTTCCTTGCATTTGTCTGAAGTGAGATGGTCTGTGCCAACTCCATGCCTCCACCTGCAAGCTCAGCTTTGCTACTTTAATTAAAGCAACCACTTTCTTTGGAGGCAGACAGACACTAATGAGGAACTGCAGTTATTGTGCAATATTTCAGTTCCCAACATCAGAAAATAACAAGCATACAGCCTTTTCCTATCAAGACCAGAATTAGAAAGATCATCTAGTTAAAAACACGTTAGATAATCATTAGTACAATAGAATCCCTCTAAAAATGCGACCAATAGATACTCAAAATATTGTTTGATTTTACACAGAAAACCAATATCCATTGCTTCAGCTTGACTCTAAATTTAAAAAAAAACTAAAATGACCTAATCACAGCATTTTACATCTATATTTATGCACATAGCTGGCATGGAATCCTGTATTTAATGTGTGTGTATACGTGTGTGCATATATAATGTTTTGTTTTGAATCACAAACTAAAAGTATCTGAGTTTACATGTTTCTTCAGTAATACAGAATTTTATCAATTCGGATAGCTTTCTGCTTTCAATTCTGATTTTCTATTAAATGCTTATCTGCTATATAATTGTGATCTTGTCATATTTGGAGGGCTTTAGTATAGCTTAAGAACACATCTCTACCAATCATTGGAATAATCATCTTAGTAGCATTCATATTCATTATTTATTTTTGGCAGAGTTACAAAACATAAAGAGTGCAATAGGCTATAAGTAATGGTCCATTAAAGACTTCCACTTAAAATCAGGTCCTAGCTAGTAGGACCACTGTCCTTCACTCACAGTTCACTTCTTCCCTTTACCTCAACATTTCTACAGCACACACCTATGCTGGACAGACCAAGGAGGCCAAGTCCATACGCTCCCATTTTTGAAGAGCAGTCTGGCAGGCCAAATAAACTGCTTTAGAAAGGTAATAAAGCTCAATCTTCAGGTCTGTAATAGGGAGCGGTGTTTGATTTTACAAGTCATTGTCCTCTTGTCCTGCAAACCTTTTCCCAAATTTCCTCGCCTCAGGAGGCGAGGGATTCAGAATGATCTGTTATGTATTATTCCACTTAAGTTCTTCCAGTTCTGCTGCTCATTCCTTCAGAGCCATTGGAAGATTACAGAGACAATACTTCAACAGATGTTTCTGAAGGAAGGTGGGAAACTGCAGCATATGATTGCAGACAGGACTTGAACAAAAAATTTTGATAGTAGTTCTCCCACACATCCTGTGATAGCACCCCAGTGAACAGTAACAACTGTGGAACAGTGCAAGCAAGCACAACATGGTAGCATAGAACTGCAGAAAAGAAGTGACAGAGGCTCTTGGAAGTTTTGAAAGCAGATGTTTGACTTTTAAATTCCTAAATTGACATGGGCTCTAAAGAAGAGAATTTAAGTAACAGGGATATTTATTTTCCTATTATAAGCTAAAAGGTAAAATCTTTGATCTAAATACCTGTTCCTGGAAGGTGCCTCGTTGGAAATTTTCAGAGACACATGAAGCATGCAAGATTTCAATATCCAAGGAAAACAAATTTAGCCACAAAGCTCCAAATTTATCAAAAATGAATTGTTAGAAGAAAATTCATTACAAATTTCCAACTCAAAGAGATTTTGCTTGCATCTGAAACTACTAAAAACCAGGCTCATTATTTCCTGTATGGTGGTGACCTCCTATACCGAACCTACAAGCTAGTAAGGATCTTTCTGTGCAGAGATCCAGGCTTAAATATCTGATTTTCCCTCAAAAAATTAAATTATCAGTTCTTTAGAGAGATGATCCCCAAGATAATTCCTCTTCAAAGCTCGCAGCAGACCATTTGAAGCCATGAAGTTTAAGACTTAGTTACAGGTACAAGTGTTATCCTGAAAGTAAAAGAGAACCTTCAATTTCTTCATAATCAATGAAAAGGAAAGAAGGATGGATCATAAAACTTATACATTCACAGACTCCCACCCTCTAGCTATGTTTTGTGCTGAACTTAATGTTGCCTATATTTGAAAAATGCTTTGGGACTGGGACCTCTGGGATGCAAGCACAGAGGCTCTTTGTATATGAGACCAGAGCTGAGATGATCAGTTATGCCAAGACAGGAGTACCATTAGATATATGCAGTAGCAGAACTTAAGCCGTCACAGTTTCTCAGGCCGTTAAGAACCTAGAAACCTAAATTCAATACAAACTGCTCTTCAGATATCTGTTCTTTTTCAATAACTTCAAGTGGGTATCTGTTATGTGAAAAAAGCAAATCCTAAATTCAACCTATCCAAACCAAGATCACTATGATTTAAGTCCTATTCAGTTAAGACAAAATTGTTTTAATTTCAGATCTGGGTTAGCAGCTTGAACTGCACACAAAGTTCCACACTAGATCTTGACTCAAATTTGGAAAAAAGCAACAGAAACGATGAGAGTTTGAGGTATTCACATCTGAAGAGATACAACAGCAGCCACACCCAAATAGGGGGGAAAGGGGAACATGGCAACCTTCCACAATCACATGCACATGAAGAACAACTGCCAAAAGAAAAAAAGTGTTACAGCAGTGGTAAAGGAGTACTCTAGTATTTCCAAATATAAATACTAAATAGAACTGGCAGAAACCTTGGATATATTTGGAATAATTTCATAATATCTAGAGGGATCTAATGAAAGTTTCTTCACTTAGGATATTTAAGAGGTGTGAAGGATGAAGCAGTAATAAGTTACCATAGTGAATAATTCCATAACAGCAGGAATTCAGTCATTCAGATAGATCTTTCCCATTTCCAATGTCTATTGGCACATAATACCACATTATTTGCTATGTAACATCATCATATAAAGCTTTTTCTTTTTTAATATGATACATAATTGGTTTTAAGAAAAGAGCAATTTTCCATGCTTCGACTATCCTGAAAATCCAAAAGCATGTTTCAACAAAATGACTTTATATAAAGCATTTTTTTCAACAGCATTTGAAATTAATCCCATAGGGCAAAACCAAAACAAATTTGCAAATCAAAATTTTATCCACAGTTCTCAAACATCTTGCATGTATGACCTCTAAAATTCAGAAAGTCATTCAGATATGGCTTCTCCACAGTGTCTGCCAACAKCTGAGAATTAGCTTATTTTTAGAATTACGTGGACTTGAATGCAGCAAGAAGACTTGAGGCCAACTTTCATATGATGTCAAAATTATTAGATATATAGTTTTTGTCAGTAATAAGTAGAGTCACCTTCAAAACACTCAGTCAGAAGTTCTTCTTTAGATACATAAAAAGGAAAAAATCTTAATTCCCTAAGACGCTTAATGGACATGTACAACAAAAATCTTTCACAACCTCATACACATTTCCTCAAGAAAGATTTCTTCAAGAAGCACCAAAATACTCTGCTTCATACTTAAACGGGAAGCAAATCTATCTTCAGTTCTCTTAATCTCACTTTATCTTCCTGCAAAAAATATTTTGCCTACTGAATTTTGACTTCATTGCTGCCTGTAAACTTTAAAATAAGCACTTCTTGAAACAGGGTCAGTAACTACTGTTGATCTGTGACTCAATGAATCTAGGTTTTCTTTCTCTTACCACTTCTTAGGTATTATTCTATAAAGTTACTGTAAAAACAAGTCTAATATAACTAAGAGGATAATTAAAAGGGCACCACTGGCAAATACCAAGAAACTGAGTATTTCAGAGGCTTTCCACAAAGAAGGCAAGCATCTCTAATATGGATCAAAGTAATCTCATTGTTAAGTGTACCAAAATAACATCCCTAGTTGGTTTCTGTTGACATCATTTCTATCAGGTGACTTTCTGGTCAAACAATAACCATAACTTCTTCAAAACAAATTAGCAATCATGATTTCAGTCTGAGTTCTCAATTTTTAGACAGTTACTTTAATCAAACTTCTTTGAGAGTTTCTGAGCAAAACAAGAAATAAATGCCTTTCTTTCAAGTCCAACAGATGTACTTGCTGACTGAATAAGATCAAGGGAGTAATTTTGGTTTCCAAAGCAGTGGGAACAAAGCAWCCTTGTAAGAAAGTAGGTTATTCTAGATCCTCATTCTAACGTGCAAATCCTTATTTTCCTATTTAGATTTGAATATAAACAGGCTAGAGGTAGCAAGGTACACAAAAAAGTTTTATTCAGATTAAAATTTAACTGCTAATCATTCATTTTGTTCTTCCTTACAGCTTTTAGGTTCTGAGACTTAAAATAAATTTAATAGACAATACAAAAATATGACAGGAAAAATCGTAGTTGTAACTAACATTTAAGCAAATGAAAAAGAAATGTACTTTGAGTTAGTTCCAGATGTGTGTGCTCTCATATTCACATGAGAAGGAAAATATTTCTAAGTTATCTGATTTTAGATCACAACAAATAGACTTTTTGTTACAAATCATTGAAAAATCCCAAAATGCATTTTTCTGTAACATCACTGGCACAAGAGCTTGCGACTAGACACCTCACTGCCAGAATACCAGAGAAGAATGGATTCTAAAACAACTCCAGTCAACAAGTATCTGGCAGGGTTTGGAATTCAGACACACCGTTAAAAGATGTGAAAATTTGGGTGTTTAAACAAACACTCCCTTTCAAACAAACAGGCAAATGCACAATAGCTTGCAGAAATAAATATGTTAAACACTGAAGTATGCAATTTATTAGAGCACATTCTGGAAACACTTTATATGTGTTTCCACACATGAATAATCAGTCCCATCAACTTTAACAGAATTAGTTGTTCAAAAATTAACGTTTGTGAACCATGGCCAAATGGTTTATTCTACTAAATGCACAGACTATTTATACGTCAACATTCTGGAATGCAAACAATAAAATATTATTTACAGTACAAACTTACAGTCATAGGGAATTATAAGGTTTGTACCCAAAATAATGAACTATGATGTTTTATAAGTTTTATGCAAAACTTAATTCTACATACACACATGCAAACAGAAGTGTACTGCACACTATACCAAAGGGAGAAAAACAGATACTATCCAGTTTCTGTTTAACATTTGATATCTGCTCAACTGTCAGCTCTCAGTGGCTTAATGGGACTTTGGTAACTGCAGCATTCATCAAGGCAAGCTTTTGGACAGCWTCTCACCTGGTCTCTTCATCATCCCAAGCGATTCTCATGCCTTTCCCACCACCACCTGCTGAGGCCTTGATCATGACAGGGTAGCCTAACAGCGGGGAACAATTAGACAGAAGTTCAAACTTTGATCAGTTGGTCATAGGAACATGACAACTGACCACATGTCCAATAATGCCAGGAGACAATAACTTGGTTTATTAAAATGCTACTTGTTTGGAAGGAGAGATTTTTTCTTTTCAACACTTAGCTGTCAGTACAGTGATTTCTGAAGACAAGAAAAGGTTGTCTTTTCTATTTCATTAATATAAGAAAAACACTGAATTAATTATTCCCAAGTAACAAAATGATTTATGAATAAAAGCATTTGACCTTTAACTTCACTTTCTTTAGAAGCAAAATTTTGTTCCTTTTCTACTACTCAAATAAACTATTGCTGTGATAAAGTTAAAAAACATTTTATTAGCAGGAAGCAGAAGGAGATCTTCATAAACTATTAGTCAAGAGATTCAGTAAACCTTATTCACCATTTCTGGTCAATAGTGCAGTAGATTTTAAATAACAGAGCATCTCCAAAGAGCTTTGCTGCTCAGATACTAAGCAATGACAAGTAAAATCAAAGCAAACAGATTATCATTACACACTGAAGATAAAACAAAGCATTTCTCCCACACTGACAAGATGCAAGGAAAAAAAAATTTTTTTAAATGAGCAGCATAATCTGACAACATTGCATAAAAGTAGTAATATTTTACTTTTGGAACAAAACAGAATCAAGGCCTTCATTTTCTGAAAGCTAAAAAAGTATGGTAAGAAAGTATGTAATTTTAAAGTAGATTTAATAATATGTGTATCTTGTAGTACAACACTAATTCAAAACAATTTCCTAAAACAAGTTCTTATTCACATCAGTGCATTTCACTTTTCTCCCACATCAATCTATGGAAATCTGGAAATTAAGAATCTGATTAGAAAGTTTTTGTGATGTTTCTAGAATAGCATAAAAAATTCTTCACATCTTTGGTCTCCAGCACTTTTAATGGAAAACATAACATTAAACCAAACATTACACCAGCTGATATTCTCTGGTAAGAAAAATCAGTCAGTCCTTGCAAAATGAATGCATCTTCCTATAAAAGGCTCTAATCTTGGAACAAAAGAGGATATCTGAATGTGCCTCACAATAGAAATAGTCAAGCCTGCTATCATATATATAACTCAAGTTTACAGTTTCTTTCTGCAACATGGGTCTTACTCTGTTGGCTAAAGTGATACCCCTCACCTCCTCCACAAAGGCATTTGACTGAAAGGATGTTCAGGAGACGATGATTAAAAAACAAAAAAAAAAACCAACAACAACAAAAAACCACCCAAGATCTGGAAAGTCTACCACTTAAGACAACTAAAGTGGACATGCACAGAAGGGGCATGATACAAGCATAATAGAGCAATGTTGATTAGAAGGCAGGAAAGAAGCAAAATGCAAGAGAACTTTGAATTACTAAAGAAACTGCAATAAAGTAGTTTCCCACCTAACATGTCATTAGGCTGTAGAATCCCATGCTACAGTGTTCCTGTGGCTAAGTACCGCAGAAAGGTAACAGATAAGCAAACGCATAGCGCAAATCTCAAGTCCCTATAGACAGTGGCAACAAAAAGGCTATAAAACTTCATGCTTAAAGTCTAAAGTAATCTCTAGTTACTAGATACGACTATGGGTACAACCAAATACAGCTGTGCAAACAAGCTTACTAGACTGTCTTACATTTTCTTGTGAAATATCTGATGCTGCCCACTCAGGGGTATAGGATTAGTCATAGATAGACAAGGGTCTGATCAAGAACTATATTAAGTATTTTCAAGGCCCCTACAAATCCAGAGTTAAATGGGCATGTACAAAATTCTAGATTGCAGTGCAGTGAATGGTGATGTCCAACTCAACATCATGTAATGCAGTATCTACACACGAACAATTTATCTATGCTGTAGTTGCTCTTCCAGATCCCTGGCAACTGCCGGGCTCCTAGACAAGTGGAGCTGGCTCTCCTGAAATACAGCAAAAAACACATTCCATATAATCTTCATGAAAGTAGTGAGATTTAAACAGATAGCACTAGCAAACGTATTTATACCTCTGGCAACACTAGCACCAGCTGGTGGCTCTCTCCAACTCAGAGGCTGAAAGTCTGAAATAAGCATTGTTTTAAGCCTCATTATGGCAAACTCACTATGGCAATTTCCACTAATCAATCTTATTCAATGTCACAAAAACTTGAAAAATTCTTATCAATGAAGCTAACAGTTTCAGTCTAATATATGAGTCTCTTGAATGGCTCTTTGATTTTACTTCTGTAAGTAGAGTCTCATCATAACTTACTGTTCTTCATTTCAGAAGTAAAATAGGAATACTATCCATGAGCGGTAGTGAGTCTTTACACTTTACAAAATATAAAAGCTCATATATCCTAACTCACTTGGTTAAATTATGAGACAGGATACATGAGAGAGTTAGGTTACTGGTATTACTCACCAAGTTTTGGAACACTTTTTCCACAACTTTATGTATACTGATTACCTGTCAATCATACTTATATGTAAGGTTCCATAGAGCTACAGTACAGCTAAAAAAAACAGATGAAAAAATCAACAGAAGGCCTGTTTTGAAAAGAAACACATAGGTTTTTGGGTTAAGAATGAAAAAAAAATTCAGCAGTCTTTTACAAGTTAGGATGTCAAATAGCCAGCCTCCTGAAAATAAGGGGACTTTCACTTTTGCCCAAATATGACTTTACACACTGCTTTCTGAGGCACTGACCCAGGCTAAACATAACAATTCTACAGCCAATACTGAGGATGGCTCTGTCCTGAGATGAGGAAGCCCTTGTACAATCTAAGCAGCTTTGCACATGCATTGGACACAGGATGCTGATATTAGTTGCCATTCGYCTGACCACTTTTGCCCTGTTCAGCAGCAATCAGAATCCCTGAAAGATACTCACATGGATTGGCTGGATTAGTTGCAGGAAGGGAGAGAGAGGCATGCAAGCGTATAATTTAAAACCAACAGCATTTATGAGAATGACCGATGACAGCAGCAATGAACAGCTTCACAAAGCAGGCATTTTTTTTTCTGAGTAGGTGTTAGGTTTTCAACCCTTCCCTCCAATTAGGCAATTTACATGAGACTAAAATTGCATGTAGGAATAAACCTAACTCTTGATCCAGAGTTCAGCAGCTTTTCCTGAAGCATCTGGAGCACGTGGGAGCATGGGTCTAACATGATCTCAAAAGGTAGGAAGGTACGCATCTGCCAAATTTGAAGATCATCTGACAAACTTTTGCTGTTACATAAATGCTATTAAGTTAGACTGTTTTGATTTCAGGGTGGTTACTATCCTCAGAATTTGAACAGTAAAAGGAATAAACAGACTTCTGGTATCCCACAGCTTTTAATTCCTGCCCTTAACCATCGTGTTGTTTTCAGATGTTAAACCATTTTTATAAAGTTGCAGGTATTGGACTACAGAGCGCATTGATCCGGCAATAGCAGATTCCTTTCAATATTCATTATTAACAACACTAGCACCAGCTAAACCCATAGGCCAAATGAAACATGACAAAAACATGTTTTGTACCTGTTTAGTTTTGCACAGACTTTCACTTAGTTTATAGTGCCTTCACTTCACAATTGCTCAATTCATTTAGATAACAAACTGAAAAGTAAAACCTTCTGGGTCTCATCCATGCTTCAGAAAGCAGGATTCTAGCAGTTCTTAGTATATAACTTACAAATGGACTTAAAGGTGACATGGGCAAAGAGTCAATGGGATTAAACACTACAGAAAAGACAAGAGAAGAATGGTTCACACAAATAAGAAGACAGACTACAGAAAAGGAGCCTATACGGCCATTTGTGCCTAAACTGCTTCCAATTCCTGACTTAGCCCAATATTGCTATAACATTCCATGTTGCCAACTTGGGAGAGAGCAAATCAAATGAGAGGAAAAGGTGTGGGGGCGGGGGGGTGTTTTGTTTTTGCTTTTTTAAACTCTCATGCTTATAAAAATTGTGCCTCTAGATAGTCTTCACTGAAATAGTCCTAGACAGTGTTTCAACCCTGAAGCCCCATGCTCCACAGCTACCAAGCCTTTGGCCAGAACACAGCAGGGAGGAGCAGGAAAAACACAGGCAGTGGAGGAACATTATGCAATGCTTTACAATTTTAAACACTGACCCACATCGATTTTTTTTTCTATAACTATTTAAGTATTCTTGGAAAAGTTAGACTCTAGATAAGTGAAATTAATAGTAACCTGAAAGTATCCAATCACATATCAAGTGCTTTTTACATAAGAGGACAGATGCATTATGTACATAAGAGACTTTAATCTCACCCTGGTTTAGGTCCTTTGAAATTACAGGTGATTGGTTTGTATTTGGAATGTACTGTACCTCCATTTAAACCTTGCTGCTCATTAGACAGAGGCTTGATTGAACTGATCAATTGGTCAAAACATTTGGGGGGCGGGTGTTAGAAAGGACTTTTTTCAATACATGGCATCATACTGCAAACTTTTTGTATGCAAATAGTTTAAGAATTTGCCATCTCAAGAAAAAACACCCTCCAGCTGTCTGTAATTGGCTTTAATATCTGCAGGTTTAAGACTGACTTTATATAATGACCTCCAAAGTGCTGCTGATATCAAAGACAGGAACCAGTCAACAGAACACCAGAAGAACTAAGAAGAAAATTAAGCAAGAGTACATTTTAAAAGGTGTCTAGGAAGTCACTGAGTGCCTTCCTACTTATACTAATCAAAAAAGTCAGCTTAAAAATACTTGCAGGAAATCTTTAAAAATCAACAGCAAGAAAGACCACAGAAACGGAGCTCTCATGCACCCTGTATGCCTTTTCTTAAGCACTAAAATTTGCCACTTCTCCTAAGGTTCTAATTTGACTGATAACTTCTCCCTTTTGTTTCTGCTTGAATAGCAGCGATTGCCCGATTTCTTAACAGGGACATACAGGGCTAACCCACAGAAATGCTGACTTCAGTTGTGTCATCCTAAGAGTCAGTCAAGCCTACGCTGGGGGGGGGGGGGGGGGGTTTCAGTGCAGTTCTCACCAGCGCAAGAGCCCCAACTTAAACTCAAAGTCAAATAAAGTTACGCTGATATAAAAAGTCACCTGGAACAGTGCATGTCCCAGTTTCTATTTCACACAAGGCACAGCCACAGCTTTTGGCACAGGTGAGATGTATTTGTAGCAGGGGCTCTGAGCAGCTAGATCAGTAGGGGAGGCTTCAAATGCAGATAAATCCTTAGAATCATACAACTATGATTATCCTAAAGATCTTCATGGCTGCTGTCTCATAAAACAAAAAGGCAAAAATGAAAAATTCCTTATTGCATTAGACACTCCTTCTAGAAAGGATTTAAGAACATGTAATTTTAAGCACAGGGTTAAATATTTCCCCTAATATTAAGCCTTACTAGATAAAAGCCAAAGCTCATTAAACATATTACACTTAACCTTCATCAAAGTAAGTCCCAGGCAGTTTGCTGGTTGCTCTTTTCACCATTCTGTAAGATACTCAGAAGCTGAATAGTGACTTTATTTCAGGAAGCTTAGAACAGAAAAAAGGTTGGTGGTCTGGATGACATTCAAGCTAATTGCAGCCCACAGAGTGATGAAGAATGAAGATCATAACATCATTGGTGTCAGCAGCTCCCACATAAACAGGAATGTACCATGCCTAACTTCTGTAAAAAGAATACCTTGTCTAGTTGCAGGTAACACTTTGAAAAAACTCCTTCTTTAGCTAGCCACTGATTACCACATCTTGTATGCATTCTGCAAATCACAGCTGCACTTGTTCTCTAAAGCCCAGTTTGTTGAGCTAAAATGTGATGATTTAAGAGACAGGGTGTTAATGCCTAGAATCTTCCAGCCCTATAGGCAACGGGGAACTTAAAAACTATTAAAACATTATTTGTTCTATAGGGATTACTTATCACACATTCAATTTAGTCAACCATGTCTGCTGAGAGGCACACAAATCCCACCATAGCTAATTTAAGAACTTACCAATTTCCCTTGCAATTCTGACAGCTTCATCTGCATCCTGTAAAAGCAGGAAATGAGACCCAACGTTAATCCCATCAGCCATTGCACTATGTCCTGAGGGCAGTCATATATTGCACTACTGTCTCCTCTGATTCATTTAATGTTTGATTTTACAACCTTCTGACCCTTTTCAGCCAGAGGAATGTAAAATTAATACCATAAGTGGAATGTAAATTCTACCTCATCATTATTATACCGAGAAACTCAAAGCAAAGAGGAATCAGCTGACAGGAAACACAGCCAGGATCGCAAAATGATTTTCTGCAGTCGTAGGAATTTAATGCTAGAATTTAGAAGTTTACAATCAATAATGGACCATAAATCAGATCGTTAAAGCTTGTCCACTGCCAGCTTGTTTCCGTCCTCTCAGGTATTTGTCATGTTTTCCTGGTTGTTGTCAGTAGGGGGAGTTGATTCTCTATTGTTGGGGAATGATTCAGATTTTGGAAATCTTACAGCACTACTTTAAAGATGAAATCTTTCTTTCTACTAAGAAAAAATACACAACCATTTCATTTACATTCTTTTTTTTAGCCTAAAGACAAAAAAACCCCACACACTTAAATGCATCATTTTAAACTCTTAAAGTTACCTGAAATGAAAAGATTCACACACAGTTTCCACAAAGAGTTTGTAGATACTACTGTATGACAATTAGAAAAATTCTTTTGTTGTTGCCACCTATTGCTTCAGCTGACTCATGTCACTACAACCATGGAAGAGAAAACATAATACAGAAAAAAGTTCCCAGGAAATTTGGAGATTAAAACATGAAGTACTTGAACTTTTCATGTTTTAATAACCAAATCTCTTTTCCTGCAGTAGTTAATTCTGCTCTTTCAAAGGAATACAATACTAAAAAGTAAAGAGGTTAAACAGTGGCATGGGTCAAGTTTGAAAATTCCATCCAAATTTGCTAATATTTATACTATTCCGTGACATACATTAAAAAATTTGTAGGGAAGGCAGTAATGTCTGGAAACCACCAGCTGCTAAGTGCGTCTGAAGCTAAGGGGGCTGACTTATGAACATTAAAATGAAACCTGATACTTTTAAAGCTTTCAAGGCAATCCGTTTTAAAAGCACCCAGGTCAGAACTTTAAAAAAAATACATAAGAAATGTTCATACCTGGTTCATTTATGTCTGATAATAAAACAAAATCCTCTTTAAAAGTCTTCAGTACCTAGTAACAGCCCCACGAAGAATAAGGGGGCTGGCAGGGGAAGTTGTCAGAAAATTTAATTTCCTTTCATTAGCTAGTCTGCTCCACAAATCGGTGCTTGTTAAGTTCAAAGCAGTCCTGAAAGCAACATCAGTTTTAAGTCTTTTTACTCCAGTCACATCTGTTAACGAGATTTTTCCAAGTAACAATTGTTCTTAAGTCAGAGATATATCTAGCAAAAAAAAAATCCCCCAAAAATCAGGGTTTACTGTTTTATTACACCTTGCTGCTTTCCGTGACCCTGTACCCTCCAAATTTTAGCTTAAAGGGATAAAAATGCATGAAAAGGGTCATTTAAGAATGTTAGTGGTTTCCACACATTGAGTTGGAAGGTTCTTTGTTCCTGCCTGTGACAGTTATGCGAGAATACTTCCCCTTAATAGCCTCTCTGTCAGGAAGTGTTAAACCTGCCAAATGCAGACAATTAGAGCCTCTTGAACAAAATGCAGGAAGAGTGATGACTGATGAAGAGCCACGATTATAGTCAAGAAAGAAACTTTTACATTTCTTTTCTCTTGCAAATTCAGTCATATATTTGCAAAATAGAATTAGGAAGGGGGAAGCAAAGAAGGCAATTTTTTTTCACTTAGTTACCTGCAAACAAGTGGCTAACTGATACATTGCAAGTCCACAGGAAGATAAGCTACAAATCATTATAGGATAACTTTTCACAGCCACAGTATTTATACATGCATACAACAGTTTTAAGTAAGAAACAGCATCATATCAGAAGCACTAATTGTCTCAGTTCTAGCTTGAAAGAAATGGTAACAGATTTAAGACATCTGCCTAGCACAGCTATCATTAATTTACACTATTTCAACATCTGTTACTTTTACAGTTCTAATGTATTAGAACTCAGGATCTTGGCTACGTATACTCAAATTCTCTAGCCTTCAAAGACTACTTCTGAAATAGAAAACAAAAACATGCTGATATGCTGTACTTTAAAAACAAAAAAATTTCAGAAAAAAATCATAAACAACTGACATTCAAATCTTTGGTAAGAATCTTTTGATCTCTTTCCCTGAAACAGTAAGTTTGATACCATGCATCTCAGTTAAACTGCTGGCATGTTTATGTGATGTGCGAGTGCTTATAAAAAACTTACAACAATTGTTGTAAATGTTTGGTACAGAGTACTTATGATAGATACTTGACATATTTGCTATAGGGGCCAAAAAAACTAAATGTCATGATGCTGCACAACACACAAGACCATACATATGTGGAAAACACACAAAGGAAACACTGGTATTAAGAGCATTTTAAAGTAATTTAATGGACTTCTTCTCTCTTTTGCAAAGCCCTCATTGACATATTACTGTTTCCTGTAAAAACACATTAGCTACACTACCATTTTCTCAAAATAAACTGGAGATTGTAAAAAATTATATAATTCTACCACAATCTTATCATACAAATGAAAAATATTCAAGATATGCTACAAGTTTATAAACATGATAAAAGTTTAAAAAAAGACATACTGTGTTTTTATGAATGGCTGATTTTATCTTTAAATTAAAAAGACATAAAACACTTTTTTCTCATTTACAATAATATTTTCTAACCTGCAAATTTCACGTACATGTCCCTGCTGGGTACCAGCAGGTGGAGGGGGGGGGGGGAAAGCAAGGCTACTCTGATGTAGAGGACTGCCGTGATGAAGTTTAGAGATTTCTAGAGCTATAACACACCATTAATTATGAAGAGCTACATAATAGCTTTCACAGCTGAGGATGTTGGGTCTGGAGAATCTCCAAATAAAATGTCATGACTAAGCTCCAACAATCTCTCCAGCAGTTCAGTGATCATTTTAATATCAGACCCCAACACAAGAATGTCTGAAACAGACACCTAAAACTTAAATACAGTAAATTCATAGCCTTGCTGAAAACCTTCAACATATCTACAGACATCAATGAAACCAAGAAGTCACTCAGAGACGATCAGCCTTCTGGATCAATATGCAGCTATGTTATACCAACCATAAAAACAAACTGGCTCTACATGGTGAAACAAAACAAAACCTTTCTTCCCTTTCCATTCCTCTGCCAATTTTTCACCACCATATCTCCTCAAACTCATTACTCATTCTCCACTTTCTTCTTGTCACTTATTCCTCTTTTAACTATTTAGAGACTCTACATCTTTTCAGCTCTCACTTTGCTGTAGCCACTGCTCATGTGGATTAACACTAATTTTTTTTTTTTTAATAAGACTGTGATCACCACCTATCCTAATCAAGTTTTAGGAAACTAATTGCAGCTAGAAGCTTTGAACTGAACTCCTTTTTGAACACTTTTGTTGACCCTTAGCCGAGAGCATCAGATTCAGGTTCCTTACATACATGCATTGGGCAACCCTTGCCTCAGTCAACTGCTCTATTCTAGTGAAACTGAACTGGGGAAGAGAAGAAAATTACTCTTCAAACTACCTTCTCTATTCTCATTCCATCTCTCTTCCATTCTCAGTTTCACACTTAACTACATTCTTGGTCTAATATGTAAATAGTTGGTTGTGTCTGTTATGCCAAGCATCCTCCTCTTCCTTCCAGGGTCTTTCTTAAAGTACAATCTTGAAGGGTTCCTTTCTATTGTAATTTCTACTGACTTGGAATTTCTCTGCATATAGCTTCTCCAAGACATTATTACAAGAGCTTAGAAACTCCGTTTGTTCATTACATCTAAATGCTAAGCAACATAATGAAGAGGAAAAAACTTGTCCTTTATTTGTGAAGGATCTGTGTATCTGCAGCACTATTTAAGTGCCAGATAAAGAGACAACTCTTGAATTAACAAAGTTTTTCAGTGCAGTCCTGAACTGAACAATGAAGCACTAGAAGTTATCCTTTATGTTCACTTTAACTATTCATTCACAAAGAATGGATGCACAATTGATCTTTCTTAACTTCTGTCATTGTCGTCACACAGGCATGAAAGCTGTTTCTTTCCAAGCTTTATTAGATTCCATTGGAAAGACGAAGCCATCTCTAACCAATTCAAGTATCAAGAAGACACTTAACTCCCTCTTAAGATTTGTAAAATTTCTGTTTCTCAAAAACAAGAGCCCGAAAGGATTTTGAAAGCTTCCTAACTCTGTGACTAAAACAGGTCTCCCACAGAATGGCAGAAACACTATACAGTCTCCAGTTTCTCGCAGACTGCTCTTTCGATTGTATTTGATACCACACCCTTCATATCTTGGTCCAAATTGGCAGAACAGTACAACAAGCTCTAATCAAAAATCAGCCATCCTATATGATCTCATTGCTCAGGTATTCATCCCAGCAAAAGCCGCAATACCACAGAAAGGAGAGCAGAGGACAAACACGAGCACATATTTAGATCCATAGCAAGGATGAGAATATCAAGTATCAGAAGTTCTGTTTCCTAGAACGGGTAACCAAAGCACTGGTTAACCATTTCATCTAGGAGATCCCTCCTGTTGGAAACTATAACACTGGCAGTGTCTAGGGACCCTCTTTTTCTGATTTGACAGGCCCACCACAGATTTTTAAATTAGTGTTCTTTTGTATCAACTATCTTCAGGKTTTTTTTTATAAGACAATCAGAATTAGCGCATGGCTGTGGTATGTGAAATTTTCTATCACAAGTACCAAAGAGTTCTCTAGTGCATTCTGACCTTGCAGCCATTTCATGATTTTAATCATTCTCTCTCGCCAGCCAAGGTTTCCAGACATCATCATAGGAACAGATAATTTTGTGGAAAGTTACTCACTTTGCATTCTATTAAATTTTTTTTTCCTGGCACAGTTTAAATTTAAGTTAACTGATGCAATGCTGAACGCTGTTGTCCTGGTATATGTTGCTCCTTAAAGTACAGTCTGCCTTCCATTAATAAACTCAGTTGTTCCCAATTATATTGAATGCCCTATTTCATCATGCAAATAAGATTTATGAAGATCACAGGTCAATGTCAATGTCATAAATGAAACTTGAAAAGCTTTTCTCCAACTACATTAAAATATGCTATTGTTGAAATAGATTTTTCACCTTTCCGGTGACTCAAAGTTTTTCTCAAATTTTATTTGAAAAAATCTAACTTGAAGGTAAGTGTCAAGCACAAAAAGTTTCAGCCGAGAAGATCAAAGTCTCAGAATATCTAGGCATATACACTTAAGGTTTTAAAGGAAAAAGAAAGTTTATCATACCTACATCAGCATTGATTACATCAGGACACACTGGAAAGCTTAGAAGAGCCCAATGCATAATCACTATAGCGTAAGACAAACCAAAACCAAGACATACTTTATTTCATCATACAAAATACAAAGAAATAACCAAAATATTTTAGAAAGCTGTTGGAAATCATGCCTTTAAAACCCCAGAGAGAATAGGAGCTGTAGATTTGGACAAAAAGACACCTCCCCACCCCAGACCATAAAATGGAAACTCCATACCATGTAGCAAACTTCATTGCTATTGAAAAATTTCGCTACGTGTTATGTTAACTTTGGCAATACTTTATGCCAAGGTCTTGGCCAACAAAAGTGAAGAACTGAGAAATGTAAAGCATACATGCAGGCATACATGTAAATGCAACACCTGATATATTAAACACACTTACCTGCCTTAATGTTAAATTTAAGAACAAAATTTTAGAGACTCCATAACATTTACAAGCAGTCCTTAATACATTGTCTGTTATGAAGCACTCTTCCTATAACTTTCTCCTTCCAAAGCACTCTTGCTAGTAAAAATCTGTACCCTACAATTTTTAATTGCATATCTCATTAAAAAAGAAGTTGAAYTTATGATTACATTTTTCATCGTACCTTCGAAAAGTGTACTTCAATTTAGACACTGATTCTACAGTGGGCAGAAGTAGTTAAACGGTTTCTCACCTTGACTACCCCATCAAAGCCAGGAATTGTGTTGACCTTTGCATTCTTGGCTAACAATTTGCTTTCAATCTTGTCTCCCATAGCTTGAATAGCATGTGTGTCAGGTCCAATGAAGGTGACACCTTCCGATGCCTGCAGAGACAATGAAGGTTTAAGTTTAGGAGACAAACTGAAAATCAACAACCCTAGGCAGGCATTGCCTCTAAGTTTAAAAGAGGGAAAACAAATTTATTAATGAAACAATGTTTAGAAAATACAGTAATCTGTTTATGCAACAACCTAATGAAATACAAGCAGCATTTCAGCCAGTTCATTATGTGTATGACCTTGTAAAACTATGTATGCACACAGATTCAAAGCCTCTATAATTAGCATTTGTATAAATCAAAGCCAGGCCAAAGAAAAATAGCTGAAAGTCGAAGTATTCCAGCTTGGAAGTTAGAAATATCCCTTGAGAAAGCAGAGGCCAGGTAACTCACAATTGAAATAGCCACAAGTGATTTACAAAGATATGCTAGCTAAACTGTAATGCAGTTGAAAATTTCATTATGTGTTCTTTAAACCAAACCCTGATGAAACATTAGAATGAAAGTAGTGTCTCTTACTCAACATATTTAAAGACCTTGATAATAAGCCAATAAAGGGAATAAAATTTGTCTGAATCCTGCAGACAACTCTGCCAATATCCACGTGGAAACAGGTTAGCATAAAATACTTTATATGTAGGTAGAATGCTGAATTGAGTTTTTTTCTCCTATTTCTCTATGCTAGCAATAGACTTGAATGAGCAAGTATATACATTTTTTTTAAACATCTCTCAAGGGTCAATTTTACACAGAGCTAAAGGCAATTCCATCAGAATTGTTCCAGTGAAAGATACTGGCATACCAGCAAGTGCATGCATATGTCAGATAATTTGTGTCTTTTCTGTCACAGGAAAAAAAGCCATAAAAATGATTTAAATATTTTTAAATAGAGATTATAGCATTGTAATTAAACCATCAAAAGAATAGGCATGCTAGCCTTGCATGTTTTTTCAATTTCATTCATTTCATTGATTTCTGTCCAATTTTAGATGCCTTTAGATGTCCGATCAATTAGATCAGCTTAATAACAAGTTATTCTCAGCTGATGGGCAGTTTACTTGATACCAACCCTAGCACAATGGCAAACATTCAATACCTTATATTAGAATTTGCATCTTAATGTTTCACTTCTGAGGTGTATGCTGCATACATTAAGATTGTCAGATAGTTTGGTCTTATAACAAGTTATAGTCACTAACAATAAAAAAAAATAGTAACTTTCAGGAGCTTTGTGCGTTTATGTAACAGTAGTACCTGACCACAGAGCACCTTAAAACATAAGAAAAAAGATATTGTCCTCAAGTTGTGGAACGTCTATTCATGATCTCTTAAGAGCTGAGAGCTCCCAACATGCTTAGGAGCCACTGTTTTCACAGTCAGCAGCTTATGGCAGGGACAATATAATAGCAGAAGATCTACATAGACAACTTCCTATTGTCCTAGTTAATGGGGTGCTACAATGCTTCAGGCAACGGAGAAAAGACCAGATAATAACTATTACAGACACACTAGGAAGCTCAGTGCAGAGAGACCCAAACCAAATGCAGAGCATCAGTTCTGCTACATCAAAGGCTTGTTAGGTTCAATTCACCATGAACCATCTGGGTTTTCATCTCAGCCCACCTCTTCTCTACTACAGTAGGTTTATTAGCTCAGCAACTCAGTATATATCAAGTTGATGAATAGCTGTCTTATAAACACAAAGTTAGAAATACTGCATTAGGAGGAAGGAGGGGAGAGAAGGGCAGACACAAGGGTATAGATCTATTAATATTGTAGCACCCAAGGATCTGAACACTAAAGGAATTAATTTTTAAAAGGAGGAGGGAAGCAAGAAGGAGTTGATATTTCAAAGCATACCAACACAAAGTTTGGAACTGACCATTTCAGAAATAACACCAGATTACAACTTGAAAACTGGTACTTCATTCCCTCATAACAACCACGTTTTAAATAATGTGCCTGCATCTACTTGGAGGAAAGACAGTTCTCTCTTCTGCTATTAGACTGTATTCCAATCTCAAAAAGCCTTGTGGAGAAGGTTCCCCCTTGTATCAGTCACAGACTGAACATACCTTGTTTCCACAGTTTCTCCCACAATACTGGCAGTGGCATTTAGCAGGCTGCAAATTCAAGCTTTGCCCTCTACTGCTTCCTCTCCACACACTGCTCTCCATGTCTACCATCAAAAACATGGGATCTCCTGAGGTCATCAAGATAGTGGATCCAAACTTTTTCCTGTCTGAACAGACCATCCAAGGCTTCCAGCTTCACAGTCTACTTCCAGTACTCAACTGCCACCTCCTACACTTTCTGTCCATCTCTTGCTCCTCTGACTTTCTCCTGTCAGAAAACACTGAGACCTTTATTCAGGCTGGAGGTCACAGGAGAGGATGGGAATCATGTTCAGGGCACTAGCAAGCATCCAGCTTTTCAGTAAAAGGCATGTAGTGGACACCTTGCTCAACTTGCTTTTTCCTTTCATTGCCTTGTGGCACAGATATTCAAAGTGCCCAGTTCACTCCCTGTTCCCATCTAAGCAGGTAGTTGAGTGAGAAGGGAATAGCTCCATCCAGGACTGAGATTCATGAACCACCTGAGAAGGAACGCTACAGGACATTTCAGGAAATGAATCGTTTGCAACCAGTGCATTTGTTAAACGAATCTTGTAGAGCTGTAATACCCCACGTGGACACAACCAATATTTCTTATTAAAAAGTGACTCTGTTGCACATCATCTTGTATTTATATTACTCTAATGCAAATACCTCACCTGGTGCAGTCTAGAACTTTGTCTTCTCAAAATGTGTACTCTTTATGCCCAGAATTTACAAATTGCCACTTGTCTACACAGGCACCTCTTAGCTTTGACTGCTCTGAACCTTTGTACCTTACACAGAACTGTTCTTTTATGTTGAACAAGCAGCAGTTTAGTACCACCGGCTATTCCTCCACTTCCCTGGTTAGTTCACCTCATCCAATTCTCTCCCAGTAACACAATCTGAAGCAGAATTTAATTCAGTGGTGAGATCACAAGATACCTGAACACAAAACTCAGCATGCTGTTTTCTGCAAGCCATAAATCACCAATAAATTAAGACCAACCAAGAGAGATACACTCTTCTTCAGCTATGAGAAACCACCTCCTAAATAGAAAAGGGGTGCATTCTTTGACATGACTTGCTGCTAATTCTAGCTAAGCTCACAGAAAAGACTTTTTGTCAGCTTAAGGCACTAGTGGACAAACTCACACAAGTCTTGTGACAGCAATTTAAGACACCATCACTTCAAGCTGCTTGCTTCAGCTCTCTGCCAAAGCTCTCCAGCTCATCTCCAGAAAAGCACCTCAGCTTCTTCAATGTCAGTGTTGGTAGGGAAAAAAAAACAAGTTTTCAAAACTCTGGTGCCTGATACAAAAAATGCCAAAAATAGAACACCAAGAAAGGATGTGGAAATAATATTTTCAGCTGCCATAAAGATTCATCAGAACTCATCCATTAGCACCCTCAGTTCATGGAACACATAGAAGTGGTGCAACTGTGCCAGAAAATTTCCAGTGCAGCTAGTCCATCTACACAGACAGCTTTGCCAATGTAGCAACAAGCACTAAAGGTCCTGCCATATATACAAAAACTTATACGTTACATAGCAAATTCTTCCAAATGTTCACACAGTGTACTCCCACCTTGAAGATAAACTAACGATTTGACTGCAAGGGAGCATGCCAGTTTCCCCATAAACATAGAATAACATGCACCTGCATTTTCTTTAGAAATGTAGCAGCAATACCTGTATTGCTGCTCTACTTTGCATAGCCAAAGGTAGACTAACAATAAGATGGAGTATTTTACAAAATAATGATTTCATAATACATTTATGYCCATCAAGTTATTCCTTCCTTTGACTAAAAAATAGATATTAAAGAGATTTCCCCTTCACCTCCCTCTATTTTTTGAAGGCAGTGACAGTTGGTTTAATTATAGCACCATAAAAATCATAAACAGTTTATTCTTTCTTTTGTTTTTTTACTATATTCACTGTCCTGCATCCACCTGAGGGTAGAATGAGGCTTTCGTATGGCTTAAAGAAAAAAGAATTATGTCAAAATACAATAAAGTAACAGTAAAGTTTGGAAAATCTATTTGGGGAGTCTGTGGTTGAGCTGTATGGTGATCTTCACAGTCTCACTGCTCTGGGAACAGAGTGGGCCAAATGGACCCATGACTGCATAAATCTCCATCCCCCTGATGTTCGGAAAGGACTTGTCAATCTGATAAGCTCCTGTGGGCATGAGGTAACTAAAGCAACTAATCCTAAAAGAAGGGATTCCTCTGCATCTCCTACTTGAATTTATCAATGCTGAGATTCGCAATTACTGTGTTTTACAGCAAGAAGTGGATTTTGCCTCAATGACAGCATAAGCAAGACTAAAGATAGGAAAGCAAGAAGGAGGAAAAACAGTACAAGCAGCTTTTGTACACATATGAAAACAGTTAAATATGTAAACACTATTTAATACAGTAATTACTGACCCTTTGCAACATACATTCTTCTGTGGGCTTATGATCATGTGGCAAAAATGAGCCAAATCACTGCTGGGCCTCTAAACACTACAGGAAATGAACTGTTCCAACCTGGCTTTAGACAAAATAAGCAATACTTAAATTTTCACCTTCTTACCACATCAGTTAAAGGACAATTAAATATACTTTTTGGTGACCTCATTCAAGACAAGATGTTTGAATCTGCACATAACACCAGCTTAACACAGGCAGCTCCAGCGAACAAGGAGGTATCCCCACTCACTACAAGAAAAAACATCTAGCTATCAAGAATCTTGGGTCCTCTCTCCTTCAGGCAAGGCGATTCTTCCACTCAAGCCACACTGATGTGCTTAAGAACCACTTCACGTGCCCATCTGCTTCCACATGCAAGAGCCCCTATAATTATCTCATCACACAGAAGCAATGGCAATAACATGGGCTTTGTGCTTGCTCCTTCCTGGTGCCTGAAACAGTCATGGGAAAGTGTTTCCCATCTCTGAGGAAGAAATGGCTGACAGGCTGGAAGGATCTCAGGAGTGATTGCAGCTGTTCTACCTTACTGAAAACAAACTTTTCTATGTAAACACAGAGCTAGTTTTAAACATGTTCATGAAATTTACAGGAGAACCCAAACAACCTGTTGCACACAGCCACCTGATAGGTTCACAAACTCAGATTTACACATGAAGCTTTTGGGTTACTCAAATTCAGGATGCTGCTTAGGAGAATCCAGGCAGTCATGGTAGCTCACTCAGGAGAAAGGGTCTTAACCACCCCAGTGTTTCCAGCTAGATAAGCTCAAAGGCTGCAGTCTATCAGGAGTGACTGGGGAAGCAACTCAACTCAGCCTCGTTGCTTCTCCCCCATTCTCTTTCCTTCCTCTTCTGCATACCCCTTCCCACAGTGTTCTCCCCCTTCTCCAGGGCAGGCTCCAGCACTCCTCAGCTGACCTAGTTGACTGACATGACAGAAGGTGGCCTAGGTTTTTGTAAGAAGTGTTTTCCATAGCTTTACTGAGTTAAAACTGGCTAACAAAGCCTTTACAGGCACTGGAAGCAGCACGGCATAAGCAGTGGGAGCAGGCAGCTGACAACAGGGAGGCAGAAGCAAGAACCTTGGGGGATTTTTTGTTTTGTTTTGGAGGTACTTCCTCTCAGGTGCGCGGGGGGGGAGGGGTGAAACTGGGTGCTGCCAAGTCAGCCTGCTCCTGTGTTTGAGTCTGCATTTCTGTTTTAAGGCTTGTTTCAAAATAAAATGTTACTTCTCTGAGGAGCACCATGTTTGAGCCATCAAATCCACTGCTTGAACCAACTCTCACATATGCTGTCAAGCAGTGGAACAGCTGAGGAGAAGAGGCAGAAGTAAAATTCTGTTACAATTAACAGAAAAGCATCAGCAGCAGCAAGCGTGGGTAACAACTTAACCACATTTACTCAAGAAGCTGGTGAATAAGATTTTGAAGGAAGGCCCACAGATAAGAACCTCAGTGGATTCTGGTATCATACGTCTAATTTGCAAAGAGGTTGCCTCCCAAACTCCGAGTTTACTTCACAGGAAAATCTGGAAAACGTTTCAATGAAACCATAATATTTAAAGCTTTAAAAGCTAGGTCCACCAATGCTTTCACAGTCATCAAATCTTTCAAGAAGACTTTTGAAAAAGCAAAGGATCAATGGGTTCTACAACTGTTAAATGTTCACAGACACTGAGAACTATCTAGCAGTAAAGGTTAACATTCAGATAAACGGACCATCTTTGTATTAGAATGCGTGCGGCTGATGAATTCTCTTTCACTGTTGTACTGGGGAAAAATTTCCTCAACTTTTCCAACCTGAGTACACTAGCAGAAGAGCCAGTGAAGGAGGCGGATCCCCTGGGGAAGAGAGGGGGCCAAAGTCCAGTAATTATCTAAACAATTTGAGTTCCAGAAAAAGTGGCAGCTGCCACAGGTTAAGGGCTCCCACCTACAGCAGGAATTGAAAGCTCACCAGAAGGAAACAGGCCTGTATAAGCAACTGTCTGCAGCCACATAGGAAGCAGAGGAGATAAACAGCACAGCTCAAGAATGACCAGAAAAGCTAGCTTAGCTCTAACACATCTGAAGTCACACAGGCTAAATACAGTGCTGCAAGAGAGGTTTAAACAACTCAGAAAACCATGAAGAGAGGAATTCCAATTGAAGTGGCCAGATGAAACATCCGAAGACAGATAAGATTCAGAAGTCCTACCAGGAAAAAAAAGACACACTGACAGCTGTTGAAAAATATAGGGACATCAACAGATAACCTAGAAATACAGGAATTGTTTATTCAACACTGGGAAGGAAATATACTATAAGAAGCATTTACTCAGTACCTAAGTGATACTGAACCGATAAAATACTCTACAACAAAATGTGGTAGAGAATACCCTGAAGCTTTCTGCTAGATGCGCAGAAACCATCTAACAGCTCAAACAACTGGACCCTATTACTGAAGTTACTGTTACTGAAGGCTCACAACAAGGAACATAGAGGTGTGGTCAAAGATATGCACAGATGTCAACCTGTAAATTTAGAGGTGACAAATGGAGAATTTCACACTATGCAGTCTGGTGATAAGCTAGAAAAGACTTAAAACAGCAACATGCCTAGGTCTTGTCATGTACCACCAAATCATTAACGCTCCAGCTGTTCAGCAAAGAAGAGTTTCTCCAGTCTTTTTGGAATGGAATAAAGCAGGACTTTTTGCAACCCCAGTGGTCTTGAGAACACACACACAAAACATTTAGAGGAACAGTAGCATCCTTCATTAGAACAGGTATTAGAAAAACAGAAGAGGAGACATGAGAACCCTGCTGAAGAAAAGAACACAGGTCCTTCTGGATAGGCTAATAACAGAACAGTATAGGACCTGTGAAATGAATACTGTATATTATATAAGCAAGTGGATACATTGATAAAGTAAGGGACATTGCATCATCCTACTTTTCTCTCTGACTACATCTGTCTTTGGCTACAGTCACTGTAGTTCCTTCCTGAGGTCTGGCTTTTGTTTCGCATGAGCATTTGGGAAGAAGGGCAAGTGTTACAACCAGCTAGGTTGGGTACGAAACAGGCAGGTAGACTATCATAGCAACTAGCCCAGAAGGAAATGGTTATTTGGTCTAGTATTGCTGATTGGGAAGGTGAGAGAGCTCCAAACAACTTCCCAGAGGAAGGAGGGAGAGAAGGAGATGGTGGTGAAGCACAGGGCTGTCCAGCCTGCCAGACCTCACTGCTTGTTATAAGTCCTGCTTTGAAATAAAACTTACTACTACTTGGCTAAGAAACACTGCATTTTATAAGCCAGACCCACCACCCAACCTGTGTCACCACCTGTGACACTATACAATGCTATCTTAAATCTCAGCACCTTTCAATTCTCTCAGACTGAGTGTGTCACATAGCTGTATATACATTGTCCGAGTGTACATATTGTAAGAAAGTGATATATCAAAAAGGTGCTTCTTTAAAAAGGGAAAAGCTAATGAGACGAAAAAGCTTTACCTGAAATTGAATATAGCTGCATTTAAGAAATTTCACAGTTCTTAAAACTGAAATTATAGAACATTAAAGAACTTTCAAAGCATTAACTTAAGAAAAAAATATTATGGCAAGGCAGCCACTCTAAAAACTGAAAACTAGAATCCACTGATTTACCTTGAAATCAACCAACACAGATGTCAATTTCCCCCACCCTCCCTCCCCCCCATTCCAAAGGTTAACAAATACCTTTTAATCCATCATTGCATAGAAATAGATCTGATTCATTTAATCCGGGTGTGAATCTCTGTTCACGATGGTCTCCAAACAATAACTTAAACTACACATAGCTATCGAAATACATTAATCAGTTACCAGAAAATTATTTTGTGCTAAAATTAGATTTTAACTGATCTGGTGCATTTTTTTCCTACAATAAACAATCAGTAGAGCCAATAGTCCTATTTAAGTTCCATCACTATGACAAGGCAAACTTCTGAAGGATCACATGAAAACAGGACTTTTCCAGGTCCACTTCAATTTGCATCAAATGTGATGATTCTGCCTTCTCTGAAATCAGTTGGAAAGAGAATGGGGGAAAACAGCATTTTTTATGCATATATTTTTCCCCTAAATGTAGTACATATATATTCAAATAAGTAGAGGGTGGGAGAAAAGAAACCAGTCTGTTAGCCAGACTATTCTAAAGCTCAGCTTAAATTTAGTACAAGTACCATTACTGAACCAGTATGAATGAATCCAACTAAGGTATATAACTCCACTGTCCTCAAAGAGTGTGCATCTCAAAAGAGGTATATAACCTCCTGCATAAGCACCAGCAAAAAAACAGAATAAATCTAGACAGTCAGCATCACCTTGATCAAAAACAACACAAAGAAAGCTGGTTTTAAAAGTAATTTTATAAGCCATCTCCTTTTTTATTGCATTGAAGTGGTAAGTTTACAGGGTCAAAACTGTGCAAGAATCAGACTAATCTGCACACATCTTCTTTAACAAGACAATTTCGGACACCTCACCATCACTGAGTACATGTATAAAGAGTACATGCACTTACACTGTGATCTAATTTCACTTTTTAAACCAAAATCACTTTCATTAATGAAACATTTCAGAGTGTATATTACACTAAGTGAAAAAAAATGTTATTCAATTTCCAGGTCATATCTATGCAAGCAAAAAAAAAAGCACAGAAGCAGCTTTTGTCACGTACTCAAAGCTACAAGACTTAGTGAGAAGAACAAAAAGCATATTGGGGCTGTATACTTTTAAGTTTTCACTTTGGATCTGATCACCAAGCTGAAGTCTTGCTTAATTTCATTTAGAAACAGTTAAAGCTTTATAACAGTCTACATATTCTTTTATGTCTTTACTCAGAAGCCAAATGCAATACTGAATCATCTAAGTTTTCAGAAGTATTTCTCAAAGAAAAACTATTATAAAACTTAAGCATAGAGTAGTTTGTATGACATGCCACTGTCAGTGATCAATTGCTCTGTCACCTACAAAACCCAAAGTCCTCTCTTCCCCCTTGCCCAATACACAGGCACAGGAGCTTAGTTCTGTTGTGTCGCAAAAAGTTTGAGTATTCAGCTTTATCACAAGTAATGAATATCCAGAAAATTTAGGGAGAAACAAATGAAACATGTAAGAATTTTCCCTGGATGGTTTCCATATTGCTTTTCTTCACTTCATGGCATTGAAACCAGCCTTGATTTTTACATGATAAAGGAAATCTGTGGAACTAATCCTAGAAACCTCTTTCTGTTTCCTTGCTTAACACCTCCAGGCGACAGAAAAGACAAAATGCTTCATTTGCATTCTTAAACATTAGAAACTGCGAATGAACCTTTTCAGCTGCAAATGTTATTGCATCTACATTTCCAGAAGAGAAAGAAGGTTAAACAGCCTACTCAGGTTTAYGTTAACTCATCTCTTTTTAGCACCATGAGCAGTACAAAGAGCAGAGAATGTGGAAGCTTAACAGCCCAACCTCTTTCTTCATTATGTTCAATTAGATCCTGGAAATGGATATAGCTGCTGATTACAAGAAGATAAAGAGAAGAAATCAGGTATGCACAAAGGAAATGGCAAACACTAACAAGTGCAATCTTAGTCTTCCCAATCCTCTAGCTTCATGAAGACCATTTCATTTTTCATGCAACACAAAAAAGTTCTATCAATCTTCTCCACCGCATGACCACACAAGATTTTGCTTCATGTGAAAGAAGCACGTTTCATCATTAATACAAACCCTTGTCACACAAAATCATCCTGATCATGCCAGCAAGGTAGGAAAGACTTCCTGGCCAATGTGCCACATAGTACTCCATCCTATCAGTTAGAGAATAAATGTGAACCATAGTCAAATAGCCAAGTAATCAAAACCAGTATCTCACATTACCAAGGACCCAAGCTTACTATACATACAAAGTCTTGTATATCACCAAACTAAAAGTTCAGTATTGAAGACAAACAGTACAACCTAAGCAGTTCAGAAACATGAATGCAAGGACAGTTTTAAAGAAAATGCATGGGCACAAGACACATCTATTCCTCATACAGCCATATTATTTATCCTGTCCAACAGGTGTATGTGAAGCTTTGCAAACAAATACAAGAATGCTAGTCTACACTCTGGCTTTACATAAACTTTGCAATGGCCTAGTCTCTGTTTTTAAATGAGTACAAGAGACAAGAGAACACATTTACAGATCAACAAATAATGCAAAATTGCCAATTTATGTTACTGAGATGTTACAGTAAGCTTGCAGTTAAAGGATACTAATTGTACATCCGCAAAAAAAAAATTCCCTTAAGATTAAATCAAAGCTTGGAGGGAAAAAAACTTCATGTTGGAAAAAGAAACCCAGTATTTTTCTAGACATGTTACAGGTGCTTTCAAAGTTAGGTAATCATCATTATATTTATACTGCGTATTCAGAAACCAAATTAAAACTTACACAACTGTCCAAACTCACACCATGAATTTACTGAAGAGTTAAGCATTACACTGGTATTGGCAAGTCAGGAAGATAAATAAACCTTGAACAAACTTCCTGATACCCACACCGTATATTGAGAAATTGAGTTGAGCAAAGCACAAAACTACGCTAAAAGGTGTCATTTCTCAAATACGATAAGAGAGTCACTGCATAAATGACACTTTTCATAAAAATAAGGTTAAACCCATTACTCTGACCAAATTCCAACACAGGTAACCGCATTCTGCCTAATTAAAGCTCCCCTTTCTCAACTAACATAGTTTATTCCCTGTCCTCATATGAAGGACACWAAAGTTATTTCCTGTCAAACAGCCGCTCTCTCTGATGTCAGGCAAGGTAGTATTTCTTTGGTAAATGTAATCATCTTAAAATGTAGTTGTTAAAGACTGTTTTGAAGACTTCCTCAAAGAGTTCTATAAAGATGCCAGGAATTACAGTACCAGATACAGTGCAGACCAGTGGATCCCAATCGATAAATGGCTGAGTTTCACTTTAGAGTACTGGAAATGCCTGCATCTTGGTTAGTAAATTGGTATTGTTTTCCCACAAGAGAGCCATTAAAAAGCACAAGATTTCATTTGTGACATTCAAAAAAACAACATCATATGGTAAATAGGCATTATTTATTCAAAAATAAATATCAATCTGTCAATCACATTAATGAGGATTAAAAGAGCTAAACAAGCAGAAAATTAACCACACCAACAAGAAAATAAGTGCGTGCGCACATGTGTGTTCTGCTTGGTTTAGGGGTTGGTTTTGTTTGTTTTTTCCCAAACCAGGTTTAGTTCCCTGAACGAGAATGCTGCAGGGTCAGTATATGCTGGTTTTGGTAGAAAAGAGTTGCTAAAAACACACAAGGGAAGAAGGACCAGACTGGGGCAACACTTGCTCACAAAAGATTAAAACCACTATAAAATCCCAGCTACAGGATGCAGTTCCACAGGTCACATTCAACCACCACAGATCAGTGACCAAAACAGGCAGCCCCATCTTCACTGCCCCAGCTCTCATTCCTTTTGCCTCTCTTGTACCACAGACAGAATTTGTACAGCTGCAAGGCCATCACTTCTGGAACTGCATCAGCTAAAGGAAACAACCCCAGGGGGTAGGGAGGAGAGAGAGAGGGAAGGGTACACTTAGAGGATTGTTGAGGGACTGCCTCTAGAGGAGAAAGTGGCAGAAGTGACAACTGTCAAGAAGTAGACCATCACCAGAGATATAATGGGGAACATAGGGAACATCTGTGGAAAGGTAGAGGCAGGACTATGGATGACTGAAATGACACTGTGGCTGAAGATGCCTGTGGGAGACAGGAACTGGGGGTTAACAGAGGTACCGCCACGGCAATGGAGATGAGAAGACTGACAGGAAATCAGGAGATACTCAGAACCCAAATGAACATGGCCCTAAGCAACATCCTGCAGCTAACCTTGCTTTGAGAAGGGAAGCTGGACTACATAAACTCCAGAAGTCCCTTCCAGCCTCAACTACTCTAAGTGCAGGATATCAGGAGGATTAATATCACTCGCCAGGTAAGGAGGGGTACAGCAACGAATGACACGAATAACTTGGCACAATCCTTCCTGTTAAGAATAAAAGACCATCTTAGACTGTCTGAGATAAAGAAAGATGGATCTTGCTACTGAACATCACCTCAGCCATTTCTGTAAGAGAAGCAGCAGGGCCCAGCCCTGCTGGTCTTCTCTAAGGACTGGTGAAGGTGCGGGATTATGCTAGCCTGGTATTTCAAGTTTCCTGTCTCCAGCCATTTATTTCTACCCCCCCCCCCCATATTACAGCATGCTGTCCCTTAGTTGTGCAGACACAAGTCACACCCATTAGATTAATGAACTAATCAGTGTGCCTTAAATGCCTGAACACCAAGGCACACAGCATGAGGAAGAACTAGAGCTCTGTGTGTGGTCACAGGGCTATGATCTCATTGCAGTTACAGAGATGTGGTGGGATAGCTTGCACAACTGGAGTGCTGCCATGGAGGGGTACATGCTCTTTAGGAAGGATAGGCCAGGAAGGGGAGGTGGGGAAGTTGCCCTTTATGTGAGAGAGCAACTAGAATGTATGGAGCTCTGCCTAAAGGTTGATGATGAGCAGAGTCAAGACCTAATGAGTAAGATTAAAGCGTGGACTAACATGGATGACACTGTTGTGTTTGCTACAGGCCACCTGATCAGGAAGTAGATGAGGCCTTCTACAGACAGCTGGAAGCAGCCTCACAATCACAGGCCCTGGTTCTCATGGGGGACTCCAACTGTCCACTGAAAGAGAGGGCTACAAAGATGATTAGAGGACTGGAGCACCTCTCATGAGGAAAGGCTGAGAGAGCTGGGCCTGGTTAGCCCAGAGAAGAGAAGGCTGAGAGGAGATCTTATTAACATGTACAAATATCTTAAGGGAGGATGTCAAGAGGATGGGACCACACTCTTTTCAGTGGTGCCGAGCGACAGGACACGAGGCAACGGGCACAAACTGAACACAGACAGTTCCATCTGAACATGAGAAAAAACTTCTTCACTGTGAGGGTGACAGAGCACTGGAAGAGGTTGCCCAGAGAGGTTGTGGAGTCTTCTTCTCTGGAGATATTCAAAAGTTGTCTGGACAAGGTCCTGGGCAACATGCTCTAGGTGACCCTGCTTGAGCAGGGGGGTTGGACTAGATGATCTGCAGGCCCCTTCCAACCTCCACCATTCTGTGATTGTTTTTAAGAAATCCTGTCCAAAGGTTCCCATCTCTGGAAGACAGGCTCATCCAGTTCTGTTTGGAGGTCACCACAGGCTGCAGCATGGGGCTGGGAACACACTGAAGAGGCCAAAGCAGGGAAGGGCAAGAGCTCCCTACCCCAGCACTGCTGCAGAAACACACTTGGGAGAAGCAGCTACAGCCTGAGGGAGGGAGGAGGGCAAAGTAATGTTTCCATAATGCTTTCTCGTCAGTTGAGCAAGCACTGGTATAGTAACAATGTCAGATAATACAGCCATGTTAAAAGATACTATTTCACAGAATTCAAGTGCTATTGTCGTCTCTCCTTCACTATTTATTTGTAAAAGGATGCATGCAATAGTATTACTAATAGAAAGCATTCTATTTAAATCTCAGACACAGATCCTTGGAGAAAACTGGGAACTAATTACCCTGTAATGGAAGATAACTAGCTTTTAAAGCTGTCCACTGAGAAAAYTCCAATATACTGCATTTAAGTAAATGAAAGATTCATTGATTTCTTTTTTTCTACAATGAGAAGCATTCTAAGAAAGAGTCCTGAGGTTTTGTTTGTTCTGACAGTCAATTTAGTTCTTTGGTACTTATGTAATTCTCTGATTACCATTTATGCTTAACTTGTGATAAAGTTTACAGTAGATACTATGGACAGAGATGAGAGTGATCGTG
This sequence comes from Apteryx rowi, assembly GCF_003343035.1. Taxonomy (NCBI): domain Eukaryota; kingdom Metazoa; phylum Chordata; class Aves; order Apterygiformes; family Apterygidae; genus Apteryx; species Apteryx rowi. Next base: position 56,700 of record NW_020447686.1, read on the forward strand.
AGACAGAGTCCTCTCACATGTGGATGTCCAAATACAATGAACAAAAAAGGTTCAGGTACTTTTGTAGCCAAACTTGAGAAAAAATATTAATCCCAGTTTTATCTTTAACTAATGAAAATTGGATATACAAATACGGATTTTCCAAACCATTCTTACTCCTACATTTTCTTGCACAAATTAAGCAAGCAAATTTGGCCTTTTGACTTCAGTTTAAAAATAAAAACAAAGAACCACCTGTGATCATAAATACTATTATTAATACAGAAGTTTCAAACTACTGTAATACTATGTACATTATACTTCTTGGCTAGCATACAAAACTAACAGGGGAACTGTGCGTATTTAAACCTGCAGAATCAAGTATGATGAAGCGGCAGTACTATAATATCTGTAACTTTGCTTTACAATAATTGCTTCTCACTCTGTCATAAATGAAACAAATCAATAATATGCATTGATATGTGGTACTAGAGATATGTGGTACTATTACACTTTTAATAAAACAATCCCCTTGTGGCTCTGTTCCCTCTGAACTATAATCATCCTGAACTTACACTAATATTCCATGCAAAACATATCTACCATATATACTTGAATATAAGACAACCTCCAGGTCTGAAAGACAGATTTGGTCAGGTGGGGAATGGTGGAACAGCTTTTTGAAAAACTCAAGTTCCTTTCCCCCTGCCACCCTTTAAAACAGATGGGCTTGAGTTGTACAATCTGGCTTCTCTCATGTTATAAAGTAATTAGAAAAACAAATCTGGATCCTGTAAATAAGCATGTGCATGAAATTAAGCATGCTTAAACAGTTACAGGACAAGGGCCTAAGTTTCCAAAATCTTGCCTGAAGAGGAGGAAATCAGCCTATTAAATGATGGCAATCATTCTGAAAAGTTGACATTTCTTTTCAAAGGTCCCCATAGAAAGGGACATAGGGGAAGGGAAAAAACTGGGGTTAGCAGAAACCAGACAACTATCCACAACAATTTTTTTGTGTGTATTATGTCTCAGGAGTGCTTAAATGGTAGATACAAACACAGAGTACCTTTGAATAGTTTTTAATATTTTAGCTAAGCTTTATAAAAATGGTGAAACAGCAGAAATTCCAGAAGTCCAACTTCTGATTTATCTGTTGAGCTACATTTACTTCAAAACACTTACAAAACTGGGTTTTAACTCATGTTTTGGATGCTATAAAATTGAGTAAATAAGATGATGTTCCTCATGAAATAAAAAGTCATTATGATTAAAGGCAGAATATACTCTTAGACATTAGGAATGAGAAAGCAACAACATGTATACACAAAAATATACTTTTAAAGAAAGCTGACTTTGTGACTTTAACTATTCAGAACATTAAAGTTACCAAAAAAAATTCTTACCCTGCTTTTTTACACCCATCAACATCACATAGGATGTCTGGAATGGACGCATCCTGGACTGAGATGTATTGCTTTAACACATCTTTTCTCTGCTCAGAATCTACCAGCTCATTCACCACCCACTTCCTGCATCCAAGACAGGCATCAGACAGACCAGAGAACATGACATTAGTAATTGAGAGCTGTAGTGCAACACATACACGAGGGGAATGAACGCAAGATGCCCAAGCAACTCTTAATTCCAACATTCTGTAACTTTCAAGTCCTCAATTTCACAAAGTCCCTCCAACATTTTTGTGGTTGCCTGCTAACAATGCAACTGGTAGCAGCACAAGATTTGTTCTGATGGACCCAACCACAGAGGGGAAGAACAAATTTAATTGCCAGTAGCTAGCAGTGCTATATCATAAGTCAATCTATTGCAGATTCTGCCATGAAAGAGGGTGGTCCTAACCTCTCRGCCTCTCACTTTTTGCTCTAGTCCACTGCTTTTTGCTGGCAGTAGCACTAACTTTTCTTTCTGGATTAGTTTTAAACTGGCTCTAGATGACTACCTGAGTAGTACCCAGTACAAGGGAGATGGCAGGAACAAGCAGCCAGAGCCAACAGCCCCTTTCAACAGCAGCAAAACTTTAGCTTACAGAGGTTATGAAATTGCAGCTTTGCACAGCTATTTACAAGACTGAACTCGGGGGGGGGGGGGGATCATGGGTCCCATTCCTGCACTGTATGAACAATCTGGGTACCAGTGAGAGTGTCAGCTAGTCCAGGGCTTGCACAGTCACTCTAGAGGTGCCAGAGGACAAGAGGCCAAAACAGAAAGGCATTAAATAGCAAGGCAAGCTCTAGTCTGTCTCCTAAAAAGTGATCAGTCCCAACTTTGAAATATCGAAAATGCTTAACAAGCACTGCCTGCTCTCCATGACAGAGCTACAAGCTGCTCCGCTAGGACGGCCTTTTCCCAGTTCCCAAAGATGCCTTTCATAGGGTGAAAGGTAGAAAGAGTGGCATTTTGCCGATTTTCTASTTGCAGAATTATGTTTCCAAATGGAGAAAGAGGCTGGTGGATGAGAGCTGAGAAAAGTTTACTTGGGTACAGTTTTTATACATAGTTTTTGGAAGACTGAGTACAGTCAGTGTAGATTTTTGCAACCAAATTAAGCTACACAAAGAAAACATGCAAAATAATTAGCAGAAGCTTGACATTCAACAAAATCTATATTTGTTTTCAGTTATGCAGGAAGTCAACTGATTCCAACAGCATACCAGTGCCAAATTTGAAGCTCCTCCAAATTAGAGATGATGAGCTTCAGAGCTGTTGCTGGAAAACATTTTTGCATTGGCAGAGCTCTTTATCTAAAATTCATTCTAAGGACACTGCCTGAGAATCATCATCATTGAAATTTGACAAAAAAATCTCAAGTGGAAGCAAAGCAAGCATGACAGTTCAGTCTGAATTTAAAGGATTAGCTTGACAAAGTTCTAAAACAAATAAAAATCACTTATAGTGGGAAATATTTGGTTACTTTAAATACAGTGCCACTTTAGTGATCTCTGTTCATTATGCTAATAGAGGATTTCATTAACTACTCAGAGGCAAATTTATTCTTCCCCCATGCCAAAATTGGAGTCTATGTATATTTTTAAACACAAATACAATCTGAAAAATGTATTTATTAGCCTCCATGTATAAAATTAATCATCTCTCTCCAACAAATTAGAAAATCAAAAAAATCAAAGTCAAATGTGTACTAGCAAGAGAGCTGGATACACAGCTATGCAAAAAGTGAGTAAATCCAACAGAAGATATTCAACATTCTCACATACAAGAAATAGCTTATGACTTAGCTGGTACTGAAAAGGGACATTTTTTGAAAGAATGAACAAAGATTCTGGCTCCCAAGATTTTCAAAATACAGAAACATGAATACAAGGAACTCATTAACTCATGTCTGGAATAACCTTTTTCACTCCAGAAAAAAATACATTTTAGAAGAATTCAAAAATATTATGTATAGAGAGTGGGAAGTTAAAAAATAGGGAAACCAAGACCAAACACTGTTGCTCTTTTCCAGGCAACCATGCCTGTTCTCTAGTTTAAAGGACTTCGGTCCTGATACCTGAGCCCTAATCCTACAGTTGAAATATATGAAGCTTGTATTAATACCAAGAGTTAACCCTAAAAAAATAAAATAAAAATAAAAGCTACCTTAAGTAGTCTCTTAAGTTTATATTGGATTGTAGAATATTTAGCTATTTAAACAGAAAATTCTTGGGTTTTGTTGCTCACATTCTGAACAAGATTTCTACTGAAAAGTTACTATAAAAGGAGCACACAGCATTCTTGCCATTACCACATGGAGAAGCAGCACAGGCAACTTAAAGACAGGAGAGAAAAACATCCATATCTGGACACTGTTTTGTCCAGCCATACAAATGGCTTCCATTTCTCAGTTTTAGACAGTGCAGTGGGGGTGAGATTTCTTTTTTGCAGGTGCAGGCACTAAGATTTCTCAGTATAGAGCTTTGGACTTTTTTCTTCTATTACACATCCTGTTTATTTTGAGCTTAGTCCTTTTTCTTTTATTTCAGATGCTAACAGAATTGGAAGGAGAGAAAAAGCCATAAACCAGCTTTTCATTACACGTGTGCACGTGACATCTAGTGCAACGGGGATTTAGTGAGCATACTTAGGTTCTTGGGATTCTGCTGTAATACAGATAGTCAACAACAGACATTAGTGATATTGTAATGTAATTACATATACTATACTCTACAATGTCTACCATCACACATTTAAAATGAAAAAAAATGGAGTTGTCATTTCAACTGCTAAACTATCAAAAATGTGATTGATGTTATAATCTGGTCATTTCTATCTTTGCTCTTTCAAGCAAATGTTTATTCAACTCAGAACATTATTTTTACTAATATTTATTCTTCAGTGTCACATCAGAAAACATGCATATCAACCTTTGTGCAAAATGCAAATCTCTTTCTTCATTGCAATTCTATGAACAGTTCATAGAAGAGTTCTTGCTGTTCATAAAGCTAGAACAACATTTAATCTACATCAAGTTCTTCTTCCGATACACTTTGCATGAGAAAACCCTCACATAAGATTGTGTTAGATTTCAACAGTTTACGTAAGCACATCTTCATAGGTATTTTACACTCCTGCCCTCTTAGGATAATTCTCTCGCATCTTTTCATGATCAAACTCTGAACACACTGGCTCATTTACACAGAGCTCCAGCTCAGGCTTGCGTATACCACAAATCTGGAACCCACCATCTTGATTTGCAAAGAAAAATGAATTTGACAATGCTCAAATTGAGCATTTGTCTCTTGGTCTGAATACGTACACCACTTGTATATATTATGATATGCCTTTGTAAACCATATAAAGTAGTATATTGATCTCCACATACACTTTCTAAGAGCCAATTTAACTTTTAAAAAGTGTATGCAGAAATGAGGCCTTCACTGTATTGCGGAAAAAAACAGTACCATTCTCCAGATTCCTTAATAATGGAAAGTTATAGTATATAAACACCTCAGACATTTATCACCATGGCACATTTGAACAGAGTTTCAAAACCCCCTGATCACAACCCTTCATCTTTTTTGTTTTAATAAAGCGTCTCCGTTATTGACTATTCCAACACAAGYGGTAATTTAGATGAATGCTAAATTTCTTTAAAGTGTGCAGTTCAAAAAGCCACAAGACATGCTAACTACTTGATGCCTAATAGCACTGCCTTCCTTGCCTACCAAAGATAATCTCACTTTTTTCCATTCAAAAATAACCTTTGAAAATACAGCTCAGCCATCATCCCAGTTCTTCATGATGGTGTTAAGACTCAGGCTCCGGTTTTTGCAGTCTGCAATTGCACAGTGTACTTGAACACCCTCAGATTCTACATAATTAATGTAAAGTTTAAACTATGACTATGACATCTGTAGTTTTGACTATAACCTTCAGAATATGGTCCAATGTGTGCATGAAACTTCAGACTGTAACACAGGTAAAGATGCCCAAATCCAGCTATAAACCCAGTTATAAGAATATATTACTTATGATCAATTATGAGAATACAAGATCAAAACATTTTACAATCAAATAAAGTAAGCAACCAAAGAAATCTCAGTTAACTCTTAATAGTAACATTAACTACTTCGCTCATTTTAACAATGGCATTCAACTATTACAGAATTATGGGCAAAGCCTTATTTTTCCATCATGAAATCTAATCCTTATCTAGCTTTTTTCCCCCCAAATTCTATCTCCATCTCAACTCTAACTTTCCACATAGTAGCTTCTCAGGCAAAATATTTTAGGAAGGTTTGCCATCCCTAGAACTGAATCCTGTCATCACATTATTTTATTGTACAGTAACAGGACGAAACACAAGCATTTTACACTAGAAAGTCTTAACATGAGAAAATGTTTTTATAATTTGAAGAAGCTCTGTTTTCCTTCATTACTTTCAAGCTGCTGTTGCAATGACTGCAATGACTGCATTTTTAATATTGTGCATCAAGCCTATAATGTGCCATTTACACAACATTCAGGAAACCTGGCATTATAAATATTTCATCAACAGAGTCACACATTCAGTGAGAAAGCAGTCCTGTACCGAATGATAAAACAGACTTAACACAAGCCAGCTGGACTGGAAGCTTAACATAGTCAAGAACATACTACTTTCTACTCTTCTGCTCTTCCTCAGCTGGTCTTAAATTCTGACCACAAATTTCCTCATCTCCAGTTCTGTGGAAAAACAACTATAGTAATGGGTTTGTGTATTTTTGCTAATCATACAGAAGTCAACAGAAACTGGAAAAAAACAAAAAGCAGTAAACAGATTTAAGGGGGAAGGGGAAGATGATTGACTTGTTTTTAATTGCAAGAGATAGGAGTCCGTCTGGTGTTGAAGTCCCTGTGAACAACACTTTCAACAAAAATGTGGCAGAACAGTGCTAAATGGTTGAAGGTGGTATAGATTTCAGTTCACACATGAACATCCTGCAGATATTTTATCCTTACTAATTCAATTCTATCCTATGATGGAAAAACATCAATTTAAAGAAAAACAACAATTCTGTAATTTTCTGGCACTTGAAGCTAAAACAGTAGCCTGGATAATATTTGAAACAATAGGCAAATACTTAGTGAAACTGCTCGTATGGATACAATGTCTGCACTCAGTTCTTAAGGCTGTCCCCTATATTTTTTATGTTGTGAGGTATGCAACATCAGATGCTTTTAAACAAAAGTATAGGTTTTAGCACAAACATTTAACATTAGAAGAATAGATACTACAGATACTACTTAACATTTAAGTCATATTTTGGAGGAAAAAGCATTCACCAGAAATAAGCAGAGCAAAAACACTCTTGGAAACCAAACAAATCTATTTTCAAGAGAATCCTTAGCTTCTTGCCTCAAGAGCTGTTTGAACCTCTCTTCCCTTTAATTGTGGGGGCTACTTAAGAAATTCTGTGTCAGCAATCAGGACCAACGCTGAAACAACTATAGCAGTCCACTTTCAAAATTCTTGAAAACCCATTTAAGGATGTCAGTAGGAGGTAAATTAAAGCTGTATGCATTAAGAAGCTAATAATTTGAAAAATGTACAGGGGCAATGAACCCTGAAGTTATCAAGCATTGAAATGTCTAGAAGAGTGTTTTGTATAGTTTAAAGTAAGAAAATACAACCAAAAAATGTGTAAAATATATATATACACAACTATAACCTACTACACAACTTAAATATTAACATCTGAAGTATAACAAAGCCTTGTAGGTATAACACTAGTTATCATATGCACATTTTTTTGAATAGGTTTAGTTATGAGAGGCAGAGCTAGCCTATACTACAGCAAGAATGCAGGGTGCCCTTCTATCTACTCTTCATAAAGATACTATCGTTTTTTGAATATACTTTTGCCAAATTCTAAATCTTTCAGCTGAAGTTTTCCACTCCAAGCATTACTTGCACATGAATTTCTCTATGCTTCTGCAAAAAGGTTAGAGGTTTCAAAGAACAAGATTAAAAAGCATAGCTGCAATTATTTAACATGAGGTTAAAAGGTAATTCATACAGAATCTGGAGGGCTTGAATCAAGAACTCTGAAATCAGAATAGAAAACATGCCTGTGCCATAACTATGCCTTTACCCTTCTCGTGAAAAGCTACCCATGCTCATTCAATTCATAAATCTCAGTTTGCACAAGCTTCTAGGGAATTTGAGAATCCAGCTGTCAGGTGAGATGAAAACCCATTATAAATCGAGCATGCTCCATCTAATGGATACAGGATCCAAACAGGATCTGAAAATCTGAAATTGCTTCTTGGAGTTGGGAGTAACTGAAAATAAGGATACCTATTTCCTGAGCTCTCTATAATCCTAAAGCTTCCTGGAAGAACAAGTCAAGGTATTCCTGGATACAGAAAGGCAAGAAAGGAGGAGAACATGAGCTGAGCAAGGAGGGATGGAAAGCAACAGGAATGCTGTGGAAAAAATACACTAACATTTGTAAAGTGTTCAAATTAGAGATGAACAAAGGCTTTCATTAAAGAAATGTAGTCAATGTAAGGCTTGAATATTGTCTAAAGCCAAGGATGAGTACACTGAAGGATAAGCAGAAAGAAATACCAAGGCTCTGAATAAGGCAAAAATCTCACAGAAATAATTATGTAATGAAAAACTGCGTCAAAGCCTACATGCACAAAGGACCCAAATTACAGCAACCTTAATTTGGGCATTCTTGTATTTTGGGTACCTGATTTTACAACAACTTGTAAAATGGTGATTTGAATTTAATATCATAAGGATAAACAAAGCTAACAAGACGTCTTGCCCAAAAATCTATGCAGATAATTTCTTCCTTCCAAGTTCCAGCTTCAAGTAAATTAAGTTGAACTCCTCTACATGGGATAGGTGGAAGCATCACTGTAGCACATCTACTGCCTTCAAGAAGTAAATTTATACATCAGGTTCCTGAGCAGCCCCTATGTGCTAAGCATGTTCTACATATACACACAAGTATACTTTCAGCTTTGTACATGCAAAAGCTCACACTGTATTTGGGCAGTCCACTGCACAAAGTCATTTGAAAAGATCATAGTTGTATGAGTCTTATAAGAACGTATCCACCTAGCTATTCAAATAGAACTCCTGAATAACAGTAACCATCTTACAAAATTCAAATGTTTCAGTTCTACACCACCTAATACACATTCTTTCCACAAGGGGAATAAAAATATGCACTGGGAAATAAAGTGATAAGATTTTAGTATCCCTTACAGAGGTTGTTCTCTGGCTTCACAGAAGATGCAGAAACTCATTTATATTTCCAGTCTTTCTAAAGACTAAAAAGTTCTTAATAAAGTTTGGGGGCACAAAAAGTAATGCAAAGTACCATATATGGCATACCACCTCTTACTTAAATTGAGCAATTTGAGAAGTATTCTTTATACATTGCAGTATGGGCTTCATGGATGCCAAATTTGCCAGATGCTGGCTACCAAAATCCTCCTTAAAGACAGACATGGTTTTGGACTGCACCGACTTGACCAGTGAGAGTTAGTCTCTCATTCCATAAAAAGCAGATTAAGAAATTAGGCTAGGAGAAAAAAAAAACAAAAAACAAAGCCAACAACTGTTTAAGAGAGGAGGAATAGCCTTCATATTTTATTTGAGGTCAGACCCTGTTCTAAAGATCAAAGAATCATTAATCAACTCAGAGCTCTTTGGTGCAAACAGCTTTATTAGCATAGTATTCACTAGCATTCTAGTGAATGCTAGCAATAGACACTAGCAATTATAAACTATTTCTACCAGATCACACACAAAGCTACAAATCACAACTGTTGCCCAATTAAGAACAGGACCAAAGCAGCAAAAATCCCCAAGTCCCAAAAAGCAAACAGTTCATCTGCCTTCAAGAACTGTGCAACCCTAAACACAACTACATGCATTAGGCAATGCCTTAGAGTACAACTTAATCTTACTTAGAAGACAGCAGCAGCATGCACATGTGGTACCCACCATTTAATTATCCATCAGCAAGCACATTCAGCCAGGAAGCAGATCAGAACTATAGGACCTATTCAACAAATTAAGCCCCATCCCAAAAGTCTGCCCCTCTATAAGTCCACAGGAGGGCATCTTCAGCATGGTGTTTGACTGAAAGCACCCTCTACTCTTTCTCTGTAACTTGAACCATTCAGAACCAGATTCAAGCACTCTGAGACATTAGGCTGTAAGCATTTTGAGAGTTGCCACTGGACAAAAAGCAAAATGGTTCTAAATGCAAAATACATGTTCTCCCCACTGCTGCGCAGGCTCTACTCGACCACCCCGCCGCCTGTTCTGCTGGCCTCATGCCTCTTTTGCATGGCTAGCTACAGGGTACCTCCAGCTTTTTGAGAGAGGTGGAGAACAGGCAAGTGTAACCATAAAGTCAGGTCAGATTCTTTGCCTTATCTGGTAAGAACAAATTTCCTCCTACACAGTTTTTGAACATGAGCCAAGAGCAGACAAATATCTTTCAGGCAACTTCTACAGATACATGTTACCTGTTAGCTTGTAAGCTACTAGTTGTTGTCTGTTCACACTGGCTGGATCAACTGAGCTTCTGAATTATCACTTGAGATTACTGCTATGCATTAATACAGTGGTAAAGCCACTCTTCCCAAACTATCGGAGAACTATTTTGCAAATCCACAATGGGAATTCCAGTTTGACCAAGGCAGCTATGAAAATATTTCTAGCGTGTGAAAAATATTCAAATGATTCTACTTGCAGCAACATTCTCATTTAAATATATTCACCTAATGTTCAGATAGGCTAATAAAAGGGCTCACAAATTCTTACACAATGAACTGGCAGGCTTTATTCACAAGAACATTCTGGAATATCTTTTGCTGTTTTGCTCCCATTCTAAATGTTTAATGCATTCACCATCCCCAAACTGTATAATAAGTAGCTTGAATATAAACAGTGTTCACAATACCTTAGAAAAAGAGTGGGAAAGAGTAAGCACCAGCACTCTTTTGCTAGAGTTCTGAACATGTCAGTATGATCCTAACAGGCATCTGGAATAAAAATGCTTAGCTGTCTGCGTACATATGTAAATTTAGCAATACCTATCCTTTTGGACAGGAAATATATGCAGGACTCTCTACAAAGGAAAGTATAATTTCAGTGTAAGCTTCCACATGGTGTTCTGTAAATAGTCAAAGCAGCTTTAAAAATAGCAAAAATATCACTCCATCAGGAATACTTTTAGTTAATCATATGGTTTTATTACCAAATTAAACTGTTGCCACATGAAAGCACCAATTTTCCCAAAAAGCTAGCAACCTTTTTTGTCTTGCATCCCACTTGCCAGCCGCACCACTACTGCATCCCAACACATGTACTTGCCGTTACAGCAATGAGCAGCACACATCTTCAAACCAAGACAAGTCAGTATCATACGAGGCAGAGGAAAGAAAAGAGGCTGGATCAAATATTCAGAAGGATTCCAATCATCATAATCTGATAGCTGGAAACTGTACAACCTCTGACATCCCTTATTATTACTTTGTGCTATCTCTGAATGATTATGTATCCTGGTTGGGAGGTCTATCTACCACACCATATTCTCCTATTAAGAAAAGGCCTGCCAAGAAAGAGGAATTTTGAGGGCAGTGACTGTAAAGGCAGTTTAAAAGGGGGGGTTCAATGGTATAACCTACCTGTGGCAACTTTTCTAGACATTATCTTTGCATTTTCCTGCTGCTCCATGCATTGCTAATCAGTGACCCACTGGAAACTTCAGCACCCGTTGAAAAGCCTGGCAGGGTATTTGGCTTTCAATTCTTCTACTCTGTTTATTCCCAATACAAGTATATTCATCAGGCTCAGAAACATCTCTTGAACAAGGGTAGCCACTCAGCAATGAAATGTAAATTACTGACATGTGCTAAAACCTGGACTTGCCACTGCTAATGAGCACATTAAAGGAAAAGCAGCTCACTAGATATTACCACAACATTTTCACTTAACCCTGTGTGTACTGAAAGCCATAATTTAGCATCAATTAAAGGACCTATCTCTAAACAGTGAGACATTATCCAGCAGGCTTATGCTTCCTACACAATTCTAACTTAAAAACTAAGAAGATTAGGCATTTCACACATTTGTCCAATCACAAATGTGTACACACTGATAGTAATAGTAGCCTTGTTTTGAATCTGATTAAGTTTTGAGAAACTGCCCAAGAGGTCAGCATAAAAATATACATATATATATACACACACCCCTGCATACATAAACTGTTAAGTTTACAAAATCTCATGGTTTCAAAACATAGGTCAAATAGAACATGATTAGCTGTCAGCAAGTACATAGATTCCAAGGTTAGAAAGTCAATCTGAAGAGCAGCTTTCCCCTGCCTATTCACACACATGGGGTACAGAGCCCAAGAAAAATCTCCAAACAGTAACAGCCTACAGGGTCACAGAAAACCCAGGCAGCACCTTTGCCTTTATAGCACCTGTGCAATAAAGGCCCTGCCAAACATACAGTTACTCCAAGTCACAAAGCTTTTAATAATTCAGATTAGCAGCACTGCAAGAAGCAACTGTAAATGTACTTGTTGAAGAAATGCAAGAAAAAAGGTTTGGTGAAAGTATTTTCCCCCGCTTTGTGGTGGTTTTTTTTTTTGTTGTTGTTGTTTTTGAAAATGCTTCTGTTGCATGACATTTGATAGGCCTATACTGTAAACAGACGACACAAGGTACTGATTTTTAAACTTGCAGCCTAAATCGAGCACCTGAATCACCCTCAGTAAGGTTTGTCAGATACTGTTCTAACTCAGCTATAAACAGATTAAAAGGTTAGGTTATCCCTTTCATTTGCTTATTGTTTCCTCTCATTTCCTATACCACACCCCCAAGCTACCACCTCTTCAGATCTGCCTGCACTGGGACTTGGGCAGACACTCCCTAACCTAACCTGGGTCTGTCAGAGTTGCTTCTATTAGCTTAAACACTCTTAAATAGGAGCGCTTGGCTTGCTTTTTCACAAAGATCATTTTGACAGAAGAGGGTTAGGAAGTGACCGCACAAGGTTATTCCAGCACGTCCGAGGAGGGCAACAACCCCTCACTGGGCCAGACAGCAACAAGTTGCTGGGAGCAGAAGCCTCTTAAGCAAGCTCGGCTGCAGTCGGAGCAGCAGCCTGACCACAGGCCAGTAACCTGATCTGCAGAGGAGCCAAGCACATCAGCGGGCATTCAGGGAGTGAGAAGTACATGCTAGGTTCTACAAAAAACAGGTTACCTAACTTTGGGAAACCAATTTTAATACCTGTGTTAATCCAAGAGTTCATTACTAAAGACAATCCAACTGTCATGTGTTTTAACTGTTTTCCCCCAAAAACACACTCAAGCAAGATTCAGTCAACCCCATATTCTATAAGATCAATGTTATTGATCACTATCATTCAGTCCAAGATAGAAAAAGATAAAACATGCTGTGCAAATAAACTAAGCTTATTTAATTCCATTTGAAAGTTGGCTTACAAAGATAAAATGAAGAGGATAATAATGAATATTAACACATAATAATGAATGGGAAGCATTTTAAAGTTCCAGGGATTTATTTAAAAGACCAGCAAAATAAATCACTAGGCACTATTAGGCAGCTGCAAGTGATTTCTTATCCTTACCTGAAGGTCAGTCATCATTCCTGTTGTACTGGCTAAGGGCCTCCATTGACAAAAATTGACAAACCAGATAACAGCTCCTATTGAAGAGGGGTTTTTTCGGTACACATTTTTGTTTGAAAGATTGTGGTTGATATATTTATCCTTTTCCATTTGGCTGGATGGATTTCAATTAACTATGTTTGTTGTGGTAGCTTACACAGCAAAGCAGAGACCGAGTCCCTCTGAATCATGCACTCCACAACCATACCGAGAAAAAAAAACCTATAGCTTGAAGATAATATAACAAAGCAGAAGACATTTAGTGGAAGTCTAACAAGTCACTAACCGACATGTTAAACTGTTAAATCCTGTAAAACATTAACTCTGACATGCCTGAATATAACCCTGCCCTGCCTACTCTACAACTTCCACTGTTGCTGTGACTGGTGGAGCTATACAACAGTAAAATAAAACCAAATTTTTTCCCATGTTTTAATGCTCTTTCAGTAACCAAACACCTGGCTCACTAATTCTGAACCCCTCAACATGCGGGGTTAACTAGAACAGTTCTGTGGTCTCTCAGATCAACCACTCCAGAGATCAGGCAACATCTGCCCAGGAAGTGATTTTGAAACCACAAATGAATCCACAAGTGAAATCCTGGGGTATTCTGAGCAAATTAGTAGATTAAGTCTTGTTGCTATAGAAACTATTCAGAATATTTTTGAGAGCTTTATATTACAGAAGCAAAATAGGAGATATTGTGCCAGTATTGAATAAATCATCCAGTGTAGTAAAGTTTTAGTCAAGACAAATACAACAATCTAAATCAAACAGCAGCATAAAATAAACCCAAATTTTATAAAACTTAAAGATCAAGTTCTAATATTCAACATGACTTTAAGAACTAAGTTCAAGAAAATATTTAAGATTATAGTCAAAACATACCATGGAACAAAGCACCTCAAAAAGTCTAACCCAGGATAATAGGTCATCTTTAGAAACACATTAGTCAACCTTTCAGCTAACATCTTTTTCAACAGCTAATGTAGAAGTCACTTAAACTTTTAAAAAATTGCTGATCACGATCATCTACAGATGAAGCCCACTCCTGGTCTCAGCAGACCCATCAGGAGTCATGTATTAGACTCTAATCTAAAAAGATTWGTAAGTAGCAGATATTACTCCCTAAAACTCCAAAAATGAGAACAGACAACTAAAGGTATAAATCAGAAGTGAAGAATCAGCAGAGAAAAGAAAGCTCCTAAGAGGAAAACACAAGTACAGACTTATCACTCATCGCATCATGCAAGTGTTCAAGCTACACACTTCTATAAACAAACACAAACTTCCTCCCTTCACTTCCTCCCTTCACTCAAAAAAAATTAATCACCCCTTAGTTTAGGGTGACATTCAGTACATTCATAAACCTCCTTTATTATATTTATACCCCTCCTTCTCCTGTAACTCCTCATCAAAACCAGAAATCCCGCATGCTTAAAAACATAGGATGTAGCTCACATGTAAGACTTTCTTAGCTAGTACAGTCACTTAAGTAGAGTTTTTAGCCTTTAATTGAAGATAACTTTCTGCAATTGGTTTTCAAATATAGACAACTAGTTTTCAGTTACAGCAGAGAAGAGGATAAAAACAGTCTGAATTGGGAGAGGGAAAACAGTTCTATTTATCATACATCATTGCTTCAATATATTTAAACTCTATAATAGTACAAAAAAGTCCATCGCACCACTAAGTTACATTCATTTTTTTGTTTTAATCCAGGATTGATTTTCCCAATATGCATATTTGAGGAAGAACATATAGAAACCTTAAGTCTTTAATCTGCATTTAACAGTGTAAGACTACTGATCACAACTCATTGAAGTACACTTTTCCTTAAAATGCAGGCAGAAAACAGGAGCTTGTATACTAATAAGGAAGCACTGCTTTTGTTGAATTCTAAGTTGAAGCTTCACCTACCTTGCCATAAAACTAAAAAAATCCACAGGGTAACAGAAGTTCATTTCAGGGACATCTTATCCGTATGCTTTTTTTGATATAGTTTTCAGACCTAATCCAATTCCACAGATATCAATGGGACATTCAAAACAGATCAAAAAAGAGCAGGAGCAGATCCGCAGTTTCGAAATTACCATAAAAATTTGTCAATTATACAACGAGAGGACAAATTAACAAATCACATTGTATCCAAATGGAGAGACAGGGAGTTCAGTATAAATCAGGCAAGCTTGTCTGCATCACTACAAATCAATAGTGGAATAAAAGACCAGAAAGCAAAATAAAACAATGTTACCTATATAAAGTAAGACTTACATAACAATACTTGCAAGCCTTTTACTGCAATGAGGAAAGGCACATTGTAGATGTGCGAGATGTACAGGAATATTCAGCTGTAATTACAGTGATGGAAGGAAGTGCAAGAATTTATTCTCATAACTAGTCATGACAACATTGGAAGGAAGAGCAAGGAACACCACCATTTTAGAAGTAACGTGAAGGATTACTGTAAACATGGAAACAAGTACTATTGTAGTGACACAGCATGTCAAAATAATGAATTTTACAAATCAGAATTCCACAAATACATTCATCTGCAGTACAACACACCTCATTAAGACTGCCAAAGTGCTGCTGTTGAAAGGCATCTCATGGGAAAAATTAGACGACTCATATTAAAGCAATTTTGCCTCTCTGGACTATCATATGCTTTAATTACATACACAGGGTTAAATCATTTCAAACATCATGCAAGCCCACAGTTCACATAGTAATAAACTAATATCTGGCAGTTTGCGACTATATAAATCAAGGTTTGTTTTTTTTAAACAAGAGTTGCACATGTCAAAGCCTTTGGCTTAAGCCACCTTTTTAGAGGAAAAGTAGCTTTAAAAACACAAGTTAAAAAAAGGCTTACTTTGT
Organism: Apteryx rowi; assembly: GCF_003343035.1. Taxonomy (NCBI): domain Eukaryota; kingdom Metazoa; phylum Chordata; class Aves; order Apterygiformes; family Apterygidae; genus Apteryx; species Apteryx rowi. The sequence goes on from NW_020447686.1 coordinate 72,730, forward strand.
AAATGAAAAACACACAAGCACATCAAGATTGTCATGTCAGGAGATCAAGCAAAAAAAGCAGTAAGATTATGGAGTTTAGGCAACAGACTTGAGAAAGGTGAGCATTTTTTTTTGCAAATTACACAAATCTTTGGTATAACACTACCTTGCATATTTAAATACATCTGTATAGCTTTCCATATACCTTGCATATTTAAATACATCTGTATAGTTTTCCATAAGACTTGCATAAGATATGCACCTGAAACTTGATTTTTAGACATGCAAGCCCACACTTGAAAAATTGCTCTAATATACACAGAATTTGCTCAAAAAGATGAATATTTGGAAGTTACTGTGTAAACTCACAATCTGCTGTTCTCTAGTGTCAGCAATCTTAAAGCAGGACATTCTGATGCTACAGCTTAAGTCATCATATGCCTTTAGCAAAGGTCTATGAAGTTTTCTACAGCAAAGGAGAGTTATAAAATAACATTCCTACCTTCACACTGGAAAGTTTCTAAGCAGATAGTTCAGGCAAGTAAGTTTATTCTTCTGGCTCACATGCACTAGCAGAAGAGTGGCAATGTCTGAAACAAGTACTGCAGATTTAATGCTTACTCTAATTTAGATTATTTCTATGAAAACTGAAGTTTACTTGAGATTAAAGAAATGAATACCAATAACATCCAGAAACATTCTGCCTCAGTATACTAATCAGTTACCCATTAACAATATTACAAGATCACAGGCAGAACAGAAGACGACCAAAGGTAGTCAAGAATCAGAAGACAGGTTTACTACAGTGCTTTCTTGATCTTATGAAGATGAATGTAACCCTATCGCAAGGCTTATTTTCTTGTAAATATAGTTCACATCAACTCCATTGCATTTTCAAAACCTTCTTTTTTTTAGAGAGCAACTTTGTGGCCTGTTCATCTAGACAGGAACATTGCCTAATCTTTGGACACAAAGTGCCCTAAGCTCCCCCGCAGAGGGCTTTGGCAGGCAGCGAGGTGCAGCACCTTGCAAGCCACAGTAAGGAATCACACACAAAATTCCAGTTGCCCAGCTGCTTGAAGGATGCAATCTCACATAAGCAGCTTCTCAACATCGAGCTTCCAAAACCTCATTTCAAACACCACCTTTCTATTCTGACAGCACAGGTACCTACCAGTTACTTGAACCTAGGAAGTCAGTGTATGTGGGAACAGCATGAAAACCATACCAAATGCTTTCCAAAAGGTACCATACACTGAATGATGATATAAAGAAATTTCACACTACTTAAGCATAACGTTAAGCCATACACAACAGAATTTAATGGGAATGTTGTTTAATGGAAATGTTTGTTTTATGGGAATGTTGCCGTAAGAGTTTACATTTTGGAAGGTGACAATCTCGCAATTAGCCCTGCGTAGGCCTATGGATCTACCTGCACAAAGTTCACTACAGGCTCAGACATGAGTCCCCTTCCAGAAGATGTATGTTGTCCTTTGTTTTACCTTTTCCATCTCAAACTTACATTTACAAACATGCAATTAACCATTTCTATATATATTGTTTGCCCATTTATTTAGAACAATTGATTTTTATTATTATCCCACCAAGAATGTTAATCTAGCTTCAAAGGTAAAGAGAAATATCACTGGCTGCTTTGTTGTCCCCTTAGGCATGCCAAACAGTAGTTCCTAAAAGGTCACAAAAGATATGTAGAAAAAGGCTTTATTATGAACTCCAAAATATCCATGTCTTATTTCAAAATGAAATCATTCTGTCCTACCATCGTTGCAGAGGGGCTTGGGTGTTTTTTTTTGCTGAAGCAATACTATGCCAGAAGAGCATTGCCAAGGCTGCATCCAAAAGAAGAATCATCCAGACTTCAGGTGACATTTGTAACCTTAATTCTGACCATTTAGGTATCTATTTTACACTTAAATTCCACAGGTTTCTTGGGGAAAATACACAGATGTTGTGTAATTAGAAACTATCACGCCCAAGAGACCAAAATACATTGAAAATACAAATCCTGTGAATTGAGTTTTTTATACTTGACTTTGCAAAGGAAAAGCATCCCAACAGTTTTGAGGCAGAAAGGGAAGAGGAACTTGATTTGTGTTTTCCTTTTTAATTAAAAGGTGAAAACTGATGCCATTCTGAGCAATTCTAACACTGAGTCGCCACACATCAAGGTTTAAGCTTTTAACCATCATCATGAAGCAAAAACCACCTCAACTGTAGGGGTAAGACGCTACTAGCTGCTAACATCAGATGACCCACAGGAGGAAGCACTGACCCTGCAAGAATGACTGGAGCAACTCAGTCTCACAATCGCTTTCTCACTCCTTTCTCCCACATTTTTTTCTTTACCCAGGTAGGAGAGGGAGGAAGTAAGGAGTCACCAGGACCATGTGCCAATCTCAAAGTGTTTGACACATGGGGGAAGAGGCCTGGCTCAGCCCTCCCATCCCCCATGGCAACAGCTGCTCTAGAGGTTTGCAAGCAAGGAAGAGAAAATGGCAGTTTCAGAAACTATATCTTTCAATGACAGGCCAAAAGGCACATCTTTGGTCTCAGGGCTTTCCCCTTGCCAAATTTCAAAGGCCTGCTGCAGACAATAGAGGTGTTAGAGCTTCTCAGAAAGGGGCTGGATTAATTTGGTATAATGGGAAACATTAAGCAAGCTAACCTAAATACAGAGGTCACTAGCAGATTCTTCTAAAATGTATAGGAACAAATTGTTCCTGTAGCTCTGCACAGCATCTGGCAAAGATGAACTACTTTTTTAACATGGAAGTTAGATATTCAACTACACCTGTAGATTCATGTCAATATTGAGTATTATGCAACTACTGAGGGAAACAAATGACTTGCATGCAAATATATTTACATGCATAAACCACAAGTAACTTATTTGTCCACTGAATTTCACAACTTTAATTTATACATCATTTTCTTTATAAAGCACTAAGAGTTGCATGCTGGATAGCTCAAATTTCATAAGTAAAATTAGAATGTAAGAAAAGATTCTTAGGAACTACATTCACTTGCACAAAAATGCACATTTTATTGTTGTACATAGTAGCTAGTGTACCTTAAATATCAGCATTATCTTAAGAGTTTTTCAGAAGATTAAATATTAAAATATCAATCTTCAAAACATTGACCTTACATTTTATGGATTTCATAACAGACTTGCTTGATAGAGAGAAGTGATGCACTGCATTTGTAAGTTATCAGTAGGGACTAGAGTAGATGCATCTAAAGAGGTGATTGGATGCAACAACTTTTTATTGGACCACTATTAATAACATGGCAGATATTCACCTGAAAGTATTGTTTTTTGGAAAGCTCATTTGTAAACAATAAATCAGTTACTTGAAATCCCAGCCATGTTTGTGCTCTTCCCCACCCTCAAAGAGAACAAAATAAAGTAAGGGTATGGAGAAGAAAAATAAAAAATTTGATTAATATAGAGTAATGAAAATTGCTTTACAAGGACAGTCTGTAGCTGTGCACTTATCCATGAATCATTTAGGCAATAATGAGCAAAAAGACGTGCTTTTGTTCAAATCACACAGTAGGATTACATGTGAACTGACCCTCCCCATGTTAATTGAGACAAAGCTTTGCTTTGAGCTCATTACTGCTCCTATAGACAGGATGGCAAGTTTATGATGTTCAGTGTATTTCTGCTTCTGAAACTTGGTAGCCTTGTTTAAAAAGTACAGATGGGCACCAAGAAATAAACCCAAGTTTCATCATTGCTTTCTGCACAAAAGAACAAGCAGTGTGTATGTGCGTGCGCAGAAAGGGGTGGGGAGAGGATGCAAAGTAGCCAAGATTGTAACAGTTCTGTAACATTTGTTAGAGATTATAGGGGAAGAAGAGAAACACAGTAGACTTAAATTTTCCTCCTAAATATATTAATCAGGTTCTGTGAAAAAATATTAGCAGCCCTCAGAAAAAATATGATCTATTTCACCAATTCTCTCCAAGGGTTTGACATTCTAGAGCTACTGACATGAAGGGAAGCATGATTATGTCTTGAGACTTTAAATAGTACATTTGAGAAAAAGTGGAACTACCTTCCTTTATTATATTTTTAGGGAACAGAATACACTTAGTTTCTGAAACAAATATTTAAAAAACAGTATTCTGAGACCATAGCACAAACCCAAATTTGAACATATATCTAGACACATGTTATTTCAGCAATTCACTATTTCAAGGATTCCAGGGAAAAGAGACRAGAAATAGGAAGGGGGAAGGAATCTACAGGAATGTTTGCTTTTGCTTCATTTAGACTTAATCCCACCAAAAAAAGTGTTCAATTGTTACCAATATTGTAATTTGCATGACCCAGTAACAACCAGATTACTAGGAAACATGCCCAGTTTGGAGTAATAGCTATCAAATTTCAACGTTTGGCAGGAAAATATACAACATAATAGCATGAGCAAGCACTTCTGTTTCATTAATTATTTTTACAGGAACTGCCAACTTAAGCCAGTTATCCTGCTGGTGCAATCCAGCGGGAACAGTTTGTTACAAATTAAAGCAGGAATTTTCCCTTTAAAGTGAGGCTCCGGTACATGAAGCAGAAGAATGAGAAATGAAAACTGCTAAAATGCGTGAAAATAACATTTAAGAGGTTACTTCAGATTTGGTAAATCCTGGCAAAAAGCAAGTGTATATTCCTTGCAACTTTAGCAGAACACCACCACCACCCAGCAACTAGCAGGATGCATTTGGTTTCACACAGAACCAGGACCAGTTTCTATTTGTGAGCTTTTTTACATGGTGACTAAGGATAAAAATTGGAGCTTTCTTTCCCAAGTAATGATTTCCCAGATGAGCGGGTGTTATTCTCTAACACCAAATAACCAACTGAATAAGTGTATGGCTCTATACTACAATTGAAACTCAAACCAAAAGGGACATCATAAAGAGATACAGAAATAAGCTGTTCCACAAATGCTGAGAATGGAAAAAAGTTGTCACTTTATAGATACACATTCCTCATCTGTGGCTTCTACCCTGAATCAGAAGAGGTACAAATTATTCTTAAAAAGCAGTAACAAATATCCCCTTCTGCCTAAAACACATTTGTCAGCTGTATGCTCCATTTACTCCATAACAAAGTTGGTAACTGCAACAGTAGCTTTCTACTGAAAATTTCAATGCACTGTGTGCTCAACCCTATTCTCAGTGAAACTACTAGACAATAGTGTATGGTCTGCAGTGACTTTACATACAACATCGATTCATGAATTTGCTCACTTATGCATGTAACTTCCTGCTGGAGCAGCTCAAATTTATAAGCATCTGCACAAAAGGTTTTGAAGTCAGTAAAAAGCCAATATACCAATTTTTGAAATATATAAAAACCACTGATGTAATGAGGTTGTGAAAAGAATTTTTATAAATTCAAATGCGAAGTGGAAACAGCATCCTTTTAAAAACCTCACTCCTTGGTCCTCTCAGAGGATGCAGTTCCACAATACATGACCTCCAGCAGAGAAGTCAGTTTTCAAAGTTCCACTCTGACTTCCTATTCCCATCCTGAAAGTGTAGTTCAGCACCCTTCCAGGGCTGCTGATACAGCTGTTCACCAGCTGTGCTATGAATCACCAAAATGATCACTTAAAAACAGATTCTTTTAATCTGGATCATTTCAGTGACCCAGTTTTACAGGGCAGCCCCACAAAAATTACTGGCAGAAGTGAAAATGCTAAAAGGCTCCTACATCCTTGGTAGTTCTTAAGAACAGGTACCTCCTCCTTTCCCTAAAAGGAAACAACCTGCAATTACACCCTCAAGATGCAAAAATCCCCATGCATAGAAGGGGTACGTAAGTCCCTTACCTTAAAGTATCCTTTAAATCTGCCTTGAATTGGTATTCTGATTTCTCAGACACCTTGGAATGAATATACACCACCTAGAGCATCCTTCACAGCCAGGCAAACAAAAGCAACTTACCAAACATCTAGCAAATTCTTTGTTTTCAGAAAGAAATCCATATCCTGGGTGTACCTTCAAAAACAAAACAAAAAATTTTCAAATTGATTGAACTCTTTCAGATACAAGGGAAGGTGAAATAGACCACCAAGCATTTGATCTGGCTGAATATCTTAAACTGTCTTAAAACACTGATTTAGCTGTCCAGGGTCAAGCCATAGAAATCCACTGGTTGAACTGCCTTTTCTGAAACAAAGGCTCCTTGCTTGACTGATGAGAAAGGTGCTGTTTGCAGAGATTGACACACTCATTTTGGTCATTTCCCTTCTGCCTTTTTTTTTTTTTTTTTTTTTTAAACTCTTGCCACATTTATCTCATTGCAGTCTTCCACATATATGCTCACCCACATGCTTTTAAATTCTTCTCAATAACCACTGTAAAGTATTCTCCATTCCAAAATATTTCTAGCACTGCTCATAACAGTGATCCTAATGCCCACAGTCATAAGCCTCTTACCTCTAGCGATCCTTGTGGGAGGATACAGTTTGCTGTCTCAGGAGTATAAGTCACATGTGAACTTACAGGCCTGGTCTGCTAGTAACTTCCCAATATATACATTGCATAATTACTTCAGAGAAGTGTAGGAAAGTTTTCATTTTGCTTTTTTGCAATTCACATAAAACTCTTGACTCAAGTAATGTATTCTGASAGACAAAGGATAAGCCTTTTTTTTCCCCTCACTCTTTTTAAGAGCATAAACATCTGGGTTCCACGTTCAGAAACTCGTAAGGAAGGAAACAGGAGTTGTTTTGCTTATAGGAAAGTTTTTGGCCCCTGAAAGTACCATACCCAAACATCTACTCTGAAAGAAATTACAATGCTGATCAAAAACCACTTCAGCATAATTAGCATTGCTCAAATACTTCCATCAAATTTTACTTTAAAAATGCTCTGTGTAGTTCTGAATAATACACATTTAACTCATTGGCAGAATAAAGAACATTATTCATTTGAGCATGAGTACACAGTTTTTACAGCTGATTCCTGTTAAACTGAAGCTTTGAATCCGTGGCCAGTTTGGATGAAGAAAGGCAGAACAGCCCATATTTACACATAAGCTAATATGCATTTTGTAAACATTCTGAAAAAAATGATTAGAGGATGCACCATTTACCTTTTTGCAAGTATAATTATGTCTACAGAATTAAAAAAATGATTAAGTTTAAACAAAAGCCTTTCTTTGGACACACTTTGTAAAACATTCAAAAAAGCCATTATGGCATATAAAGGGTTAGTGCTCAAAACTAATTGGGATTTTTTCTTCCCCCAGCAAATTTGGAAATGAACTGAAGCTGCTCCCTGGTGTGAAAGCTGAATCCAGCAGCCACCTGCAGGATCAGCAACCAGCACTGCCAGATGCTACAAAGCCTTTGATTTCCAGTAGCGATTTCGGACACATTTAACTCATGTGACATGAACTAACTGGAATAGCATATTCAATCACTTCCCCCACACACACCTTTAAAAAAATACAAACTCTGGCTTTTCTGCTTTCTATATATGAAACAGCTGCAGCAGATAGACTCATTCAGACTCACAGCTTGGGCCCTGGTTTTCTTAATGACTTCCATGATGGCATCCATGTTGAGGTAGCTTTTGCTGGTGGGAGCTGGGCCAACACAGACAGCTTCATCCGCCATTTTCACATGAACCTGAAGAAGCAATAGTCTGCATTAACAGATGCTCCCAGCAAAAATAATTACCATCATCCTGAAATATGCACACAAATCTGATTGTTTCAAAGATAATTTACATACCATAACCACTCTAAAATACACACTGAAATTACAAACACTGACAAACAAAAACCCACACAATAACATTTCATTTACTCCAAGCTTAAGTCACTGTCAAAATGTTTTATTATTTCAATGTATTATTTTGAATTTGATTAAATAAAATCATGACAAATACAATTTCTGCTTCCTATACTGATCATCTATATGTAAATTCACAGACTAAAAGCTACTTTGTTACATGTAACCAGGGTAGCCTAATATCTTAATACTTAATAACAAACATTCATGACCAGTTCTAAGCAGGCTCCCCAGGAAGTTGGGGATAATTAGAGTGAATTGAATGAAGGGATGCAGTGAGTGTCCCTGCACAGCATCAGGTCAGCACCATGCACAAATTAAAGCCTATGACTAAAGAGTTCAATATCACCACACATGAACCAGAAAATCTTGAGAATTATTTAAGCAGGCTCATATTTGATTCCTGATCCATTGTATCCTCATTTATATGCATTTGTCAAACATGGACTATACGAAAGTAACAAGCTTTTCCAACATTTCACCACAAATAAAATAGCTAGGTTTGAAGAAATTAAAAATCTACATACTATGACTCATGCACACATTTATCTTAGGGACAAAAAGTTACAAAAGTTTAATTACATTGGTCTTCAACATGTTTTCAGAGTTCAAAACTATTTTACCTATCTTTTACTCCAAAGAAAGAAAATTATAACAATACAGATCCAAGAACCAGTAAGTTTTTCTTATTTGCCCTTTGTAAACTGCATTTCAGTATACGTTAAAAGAAAACATGTTCTTGTTTAAACTGTGCTAGATTCATGTTAGCTATGTAGTAGCAGGACTGTCATGTTACTATACAGACTGTTTGACATTTCCAGTGATTACCAACTTTTGAACTATGCTCTGTTATTTTTAGGAAACACTTTGTATCACTGGTAGTCTAAACTTTGAAAATATTTTAAAAGGATGCTATAAAATGAACATTCAAATAAGTGAAATTTAAATATTTAGTTTATGAACATGGAGCTTTGTTTTTTGATAAAGAAGGAATTTTACTTGCAAGTAGCATGAAGGTTATCAATATAACACACTGAGGTTAAGTATTGTACTGTAACCTGCATATACTATTAGCTTATCGAAAAACAAGGCCAGAAAAATTCATACCTATAAACAAATGGCAAGTGGCAATCAAAATAATGTTTTGAATAGCAGAATGAAAAATAAATATTCAGGGAAGTATAACAAAAACATGTCTAACAAGCATAAACCCATATTATATGGGAATCATCAGGTAAGCATTTGACTTTCTTCATTTTTATTGACATTTTTATGCACTTCGGCAAAAATTAATCCTAATGCCAGGAAAAAACATCAACTTGCCACCTAAGTTCTCTTCTGGGAGCAACTCTCAAAGAGACACCCAAGTCTATGGTTAATTCAGAAGCTGTGAGTACACATAACTTCCTGGAATCGCCACAGATTTCACATTCAAACTGTTAAGGCTTCTGCAAAAGGGCAATGGTTTTATTTTACCACTACAGAACTGGCCTCACACTAAAAACACAAAAACTCCCAAGCACTAGCAGACAATCACGTAGAAAGATTTTAATGCTTTTTAATAAATGCACCTCAGCAAATTTAGTAACCTCTTTTGATCAAATACTATCAAAATTAGCTCATCTGTTAACTTTCCTGGAGCTAAGTGCAAGAAAAGGCATGGTTCTTGAAAATCCTTATTTACACACTCAATTTATATGCTTAAAGCTGTTCTTTTGATTTCCAATGTACTTTGTGTCTAAAAGAAGGTATCCAAGCTTAAACACAGGTAAGCACATATGTCTTATAGGACTGAAAGCTTCCTTATTATAAAGGACTAACTTATCTTATTGTAGTTAGCTATTTTTAAGTCTCAAGAGATTAAAATGCCACACATGTACACTTCTCACACTGAAAGACCAACAGTTTTATTAGCAAAAGCAGTCACAGAAGTTATAACATCAATGGTTTACAGACATTCAAAAGAAAATGTGCGCACTCTTCCCTGCCATTTTCTTTCTTCCCCTTCTCAAATTGCTTAATTTGTTACTCCAACTCTTTGGATTCTTCTTTCCTTCCCATCTCCCTTATAATCTGGCAAGTCCCTGTCTCCTGACCTAATTTTTTTTTAAAGGTCTCTTCTCTAGTTCAATGTCAGTCCAGCCTTGCCCACACCCTAATATACTCACATGTGGATTGAACAAATCCAACAGTAGCCTTATCTATCACATTCACTTTACCTGATACACTGTCACAGAGCATGAAGTGAAGCTCTCCATGGCAAGAGAGAGGTCTTCATTCCTTCCTACTAGTTCAAAAAACCCAGATTTTCCTGTTCCACTGACAGCTATTCAAGTCTGTGGATCTTATTCATATTAACTTTTTATAAATGACCATCAGCCCAAATGATCTGCAAAGAGATCCATTTCTTCGTAGAAATTCATGATGCCACCCCTTTATTATAATCAGGCCCATCACTCCTCCTTAAACATTGTTGCTTTTACAATGCATCTTACGGTTCATGAATAGTTCAAATACTGTATCACAAATACATTACATAACTTACAGCATAGTATATAGAGATATAACTGCACTACATGACAACCAAATCTTTCAACTTACTACTACACCACAAGCCAGTAAGCTCTTTTCTCTGCAGAAGCTAACACACAGTAATGCCGCCCTTCAAGAGTGTCCAAAGAACGCACAACTCTCCCTGTTAGAGCACTGCAAATTTCAAATACAACTTACCTTCAGATTCAAGAATTTGGTTTTTTAAAGCGTTTGACTTAAATCACACAATCCTAAGCATCAATACTTGTCTCCAACTTACTACAGCTAAAATTTTCCAGAAAAGCAATTTCTCCCTTTTGTTTTATCTTTAAAAAGCCACAAAAACAAAAAAAGTCCCAGAAGGTTCTTGAAGAAACACAGTTTCTTCATAAATACTAGAATTGACCTCGCAGTCTCAAGCATGAATGGGTAACAAAGGCTGGAAAAGCAGACAAACCTGAAAGTACTGAATGGTTTATACTTTAGATTTCAACCATCTTGGACTACTTGTACTTCAAAAGACACATTTTAAGCAGCTACAAGGACTTGTTATAAAAGAGAATAACAAAAAACTGAAAATCATGAAGAGATATGTCTGTCTTGCACAAAAGCTGTTCAATTTCTGTAAAAGTAGCATATTTAAAATACATAAGGACTATTTCACAATAATGACCAAAATAAGACAAAAGATTTGCCAAAACCTACTGAAGCATGTTTTTTACACAGCCTCCAGCTAATTCAAAGATTACAGACAAAATTTAGTCATCCAAATCTCTGCATAGGTTTGGTACACCTTTGGGAATCCAAACCCAAATCAATAACGAATATCCAGGCACCCCATTACTGCCTCCGCAGCTCTGTATCCATGACAAATATGCTACTAATACTCTTGATTGAACAAGTAGTCCAAGCATAAGAACATTAGAATGATAACTACTAAAACAGCATAAGCTATTTTTGAATTAAGGTATATAAGCACACAGAGACAACTAAACACAATTCAAAGTACAACAGCATTTTATGGTATCCATGGCCACAGATACAAGAATCAGCTCAAGCTTATTTGGGAGTAAATCACAAAAAATGGCCACCCATTCCTGAGGCTAGTTTAGGTCCAGAAACTGCCCTCATGGCAGGGCATCTAAACTAACAATCCTACCCGATCTGATCTGGCTTTCCACAGTAACAGCCTTGTGTTTCTTCACCATGTTTCCAACGACAGACACCTGAAGAGAGGAGTCCACAAGGGCTGATCAGCCAGCCATTTTGGCCCGGATTGCTTCCAGGCACAGCTCCAGGCTGCAGCAGCTCACAGGGTGGGGAGTGCAATAAGGGGGCAGTAACAGTAGTAGTGACTGCTTTTGGAGAATGGTTTATAATCCAGGTATGATGCCTGGGATTGGCACCATATCCCAGAAGAGAGGTATTCCTGGAAACCAAAGCTTTGCATATAAGCACCACAGAAATAATATCCACTTTGCAGGAGACAACCCAATTTAGCAGGACTGCTCTGAATCAGAGCTAATAAGTACCCAAATTGCCTAGATTGCATTAGCATTCCCTTACCCTGCAAAGTGGCACATGTACTCATTTGCCATCAGCATGCTCTTTTGCTCAGCCACACACTGAATTTATTGAATTATCCTCCTAATAAAACCTGTATCTCAAATAATTATGATTTAGAGAGGTCAAAAATATCTTACATATCTAAAATATATATAGCACTCCTAGAGATATTCCATTTAACATAGCCAGTCAAGGTAGCCTTCTTTTCTAGAAGGCATTCAGCTACTGCAGATTGCTAGTTGAAACCTGTATTATATGGAAGTCACATTCACATATGCATGCCTCCCAACATATCTACTACACCTTTTTCAAAAGAGCAAGCCAATTACATACAGGAAAGTTTTCTTGGTATGGAAATAGAAGCACAAGTACACAGGTGGGAATAATATGAACTTAAAGCAAAGCACTAAAACTTTATTTCCAATGCATATGTAATCTATGAAATAACTGAAGTTGTGGATTCCTAGCATTAATTTTTTTTTTTTTTTTTTTT
>NW_020447686.1:85152-127606 GCF_003343035.1 Apteryx rowi
TTTTTTTTTTTTTTTTAACCAACTCGAGAGCTTTCTTTCCTTCTTACGGATCTGATCCACAACATGATCAAAGTGCTTTCCTTCCCTCCCACCCTTAATCCCTTTTATAGTGATTCCCATCTATTAATTGAAAAATTAAAAGCTGCCTTTGTCACAAAGGCCAAGGGAGAAAAAAATCTACATCTTATGAGTTTCCAAACCAAGTGCTAATATCACCTGCATAGCTTGCACAGATGATTTTATACACTTCAGCAATTTCTGATGTTTACCATGTGACAGATGCCATTTACTTCAGTGTAAATGCCTAATTAACACATACACACACACAGTCCCTGAGGAGATAAATGTATGGGATTCCCTAGTGTCCCAATTTTTCAGAGTAGGTCACCCTATGCATCCCCAGGTCTTCCTACAAGTAGATATTCATGCAGCACATGGTTATATAAAACTGAGTTGCAGGATATATTTTCCCCAGTTCTTCTGTATCCTTCCAGAATTTATATACAGGGAAACTGTTATATCTGCATATACAGTCAGTGTTAATCAAACCTAAGAAGCAATTTAAAAAAAAAGCAGTGACAAGAACACTTCTGTTTGGTACACTAAGTAAGATCTCAAGCATTGTTTAGACAAAGAAAGCTAATCAAACAAGTCATTCTCCTTTTATAGCTCAAATCAATATTACACATTGCAACAACATCCGTTGGTGTAAGTGGATTCACTTAATTGACCCAAACTGCATAATACCACTCAGCAAGACAAACTACAATTAGCTCAACCCATAAAATAGGGCTAATGAGTAAATCCTTTGTAAGGTAGCTGAAAAAAGCACCTCAAATCTTGCCAGCACCACTGCCAAAAAAGACAGAATAAAAAGCTTGCAGCATTGAAAAGTCTTGAATTAAAAATCAACTGGATGCAAAAAAAGGTTCAAATTCACTGCTTTGCCAAAAAATACACATCTCATAGGATCCAAGAAGTGTCTAACAGCTTCACGCTAAAATATGCACACCAATAATACAATAAATCTGTGCACATAGTAAGTGTTCAGTATTCACAGAGTCTTTAAAGCTCTGCCTGCAAAGATAAATACTGACACACAATTATGGCATTTAACCCTAAAATGAAATAATGGAAACATTTACAAACCATGTGAAAAGCAGAACTGTGAAAGCCATAAATAGCATAAATATCACACATTTTCCACATTTATTTTTATTCAACATTTCAAAAACCTAAATAAGAATTTACGTACATAAACAAGTCAACCTACAGCATCAGCATTAAGATCTCACTTCAAGCCTGTTTTAAAAACCTATATTCTTTAACTTGATGACCCACACAGTTATACTTGAGATTAAGGGGAAACAATTCTTCAGTGGTCCTTCAAGCATTTGCTTTGGTGACTAGTATTTACTCAGTCCCCTCCAAGCCTACAATATGACTCAAAACAGTCCACCCATTAGCACGCACAGGATTATATTCTAGGTYTGCAAACGCGCCAGCCAATGAAGTGAAACTACTAGTGCCTTTCTTCTCCCTCCTCCCAGGTTTCCCAACTCAGGTTCTTCCAACCAGTCCAAACTTGGACACAGCAGTAGCCCCACTTAGGAGAGGCCTCAAATACATAGATTTCAACTAAGATTAAAATGGAAGAAGGTTGAACTCAACCTTCTTTAAAAGAAGAAACACCAATCAGGCAAGGAACGCTGCATTTCTAACTAACAGACAGAGAACACACTTCTCAATGCATATACATATTCTTATCTGTTCATACTCTCACTCTAAAGGTGAATTTATTTTGTAAGCTCCRTTTCAGTGGGGTTTTGGGGGGGGGGTTTGTTTGTTTGTTTTAAGTTCTGGAACTTTTTTTTGGCTGCTAAGGAGACACACTTTTATCTGACAAAGACATTACCAACAGGAAAAGGTTCCCCACAGCAGCTAGAGGCTTGATCACCACAACTGCAAGGACTAGACCACTATATCCCTGCCAGGCAAGGACACTTTGAGTGCTATTTGCTGGGACAAACAAGGAAATGCCCCAAGTCCTGCAGACATTACAGATAAAAATAGAGAGAAAATAAAGTCTTCCAGTATGGCTTTAGCTTCTAAAGTCTTTTCCTATACTTGAGCAGATAATTTCCCAGTGAAGCATGCTTCTAGAAGACTGATGAGAAAGTGATGGCACCCTATGAGAAGGCTTGTCCACCAGAATTTTAGTGCCAATGCTCACTGTGCTTTGCCCTCCAAAATAGCAAAGTCCTGGAGGATGGGTAGAAGAAAACACCTTACAGGAAGTATTTTCATGTACAACTGAACAACTGTCTCTTTAAAATCCTTCAACTTACAGACTTCTGTCTGAGAGCAAAAATTTTTGTGGGTAACATACCAAAACCAACAAAATGTTATAAATTCCTAGTAATACTGAGTACATGGAAGGAAAAGCAGGGAAGGAAACACCATGCAACTTGCATATTAAGCTGTACCTCAACAATGCTTTTAGTCAAGAAGTACTAACAGAAATTTAAGTACTTAAAGTGTGGGGGGAAAAACTGCACCTCAAACAAAAAAGGAATATGGTATAAACTTAACACCACAGAACTGAAGTTTAGCCAGACCTGGAAAGGTGAATGTAATAGAAAGACCATATAATTAGGCTGAATAAAACAGTTATTTTGCCAGACATTGAAAAAAATCGAAGGTATAGGGTTTGATTATTTAGCAGAAGTTGCTCCATCACAGCTCTTTGTTTCTATATTATGTTACTTTGAAACTGTTCTAGGAAAGCTTGCCTATTAGTTCTTAAAAAAAATCTTTTGCCTACCTAGTCTATCTGCAGATAATAACCAAATTGAATACAAGTAACAGGTTGTTCACTATTTTTTAGAAAAATTTCAAGAAGCTTTTCCTTTTGGGAGGAAAACATTCAAAGCTCTAAAAAACAAGTCTGATAAATTAGCTTTTACAGGCTTTTTTTTTTAAAGAACAATTTGCTTGCTACTAAAGTTTAAAAAATGAAATGTTTTGTCACAATTGCATGTTTTAGTCAAAGCCAATTAATAAGAATAATTTTTTCTTTGGTAGAATAACTGAAAATGTAGAGGTGGAAAAAGGTAAATCAACAGTCCCCTTTTTTTAATCTACCTTTTAATGGACTGCAGCATTAACAAAGGTAAAAGAAATCAGGAGAAAAACACAAAAACTGTCCTGTGTTCAATTCAAATTCACTGCCTCAATGGAAATTTCTCTCCTCACAATCTTGAGGAAAGCATTTCCCTTGTCTCCTTCCACTCATAGCTCCCTTTGAGAAAGAAGCTTTTTCTGAGCTTCTTCACCCAAGATTAAAGCCAGTAGAGCCACTCAAAACAACCTTTGCTAGTCTGCAGACTGTTTCCTCACTGCACCCCAAAAATCAGTAATTGTGTATGTGCCTCTGCACATTAATTTTTACTTTGAAAAATGTTATCTAGAGCAAGTCTCCAAGACACATGGAAGAGTTTTACTTAAAGAGCACAGATAATTATTTAATAATTCTGCTTACCAAAACAAATGTTTTCTCACCTGTTGCAAGAGTTGAAGCAATGCATCAGGCTTACAGCAGTCCACTATACTTGGTACGCATGCCACAGCAGAATTTAATCTTTGCAGTGTACATGACTGAGCTTTAAGTGTCCTAGACAAAAATTAATAGTTTTCTGTGATATTACCAAAATAAGAGTGCTTTACAGCACCTTTAATAGCCACTCTGCATTTCAAACATCTGCACCAGCATCTCAAGCTTTCACTCATAGAATCCTGTGAATTCCACACTCCTCGGAACTTTCTAAACATTTTAACAAAACTGCAAGACAAATATTTTTCATCCTGTTTCTTGCTACCAAAAAGCAGCTCACCATGGAATATATTTGATGCCAGTTTCTTTGTTTTGTTTTCTAAACCATGATGGTTTTGACAGTTTCAATAGGGAAGGTATATGGAAGATGAAAAAATAGTAGTTAAGCAGGTCTGGAAAGTAGGATCTGGTGGTAAAGGTATGCAACAATTACAGAATTTCATCTAGCAGAGGTTTAGCTCTTAGTCATGCTAGATATACTAGAAGACATATAGGATTCAGAAAAAGGAGCTTAAGTTCAGCTACATTACAAAGAAACACATCATACACATTGGTAGCATGCTCCAATCTAGCATTTTCAGGTTAGTTCAGAGACTAAGAGGAAGGACTGCTCTATGCAGCCAGTCAAACAATATTCTTGTCTAATCTCCAGGTCTGCTTGCTTACAGATGGACGGATTGTAGGCATTGCTTTCAGTACCCAAAGACAGGTCAGGGATCAAGTCAGGGATCTCTAACAGCAATTCTAGAGTTGGGAGAACAGCCAGCAGAAATGGCAAGGTGAATTCACAGGTATCTGATGTCTTGACTGCCTAAAAGCATTTAAAAGAAATGGTGACAGAAAAGTATGCAACTATGTAAGTCAGTTCAGTTCAAAGCAGCATAGTCTGGAAGAGTAGCTGGAGGACTACCATAATAAAGCAGTCAGAATTCAGAATACAGACTTTATTGTAAACTAACTTTTTACAAAGTGGGCTAAATTCTGGCCCGAAATGAACCATACATTGAGACAGGAGCAAAGTTTCACAATAAATTTCACTTTATGCAAATACACATTGCCACTTAAAGGATAAGCCCACCCCTAACTCTTCAGTTTTCTCTGTTCAGCTCCAGCAGTTACCATGATGTTGAGACAGATCAATGAGCTGAACAGACCCAGAGGAAAAGTAACCCAAGGGGAGGGAAAATTAACCTTCTGTCAGATCAGCAAACTAATCATCTTGCAGCTGTATGATCACTGGATCCAAAATAACAGATGAGTCAGAGGAGACAGCAGAGGACAACTAGTCCTTTTGGAAATATTTAGGACTTAGATTAGACATAATATGAAACCAGACCAAAGATATCATATAATTCCTAAAATAAAACCCCCAAAATAACAAGTTATGGGTGAATGCAAAGTACTTCAAGTATCTGAAACTAGCTTCAAGTTTTCTTAAACACAGTCTTCCTTTATGGCTATGCATTATTTTACATGTATCCATAAATAATACATAGACATAAAGACGTGTACCTGTGCACATGCATATATGTATGTGCATGCATTCGCAGATGCATGCATGCATATACACCCACACGCACAGGTATGCATGTGTGCACATGTGCTCAGGCGCATGCATGCATATGTATATACACATTTTACATTTGGGTGCCCAGTAAACAAATATTTTACATTTGGACTATTAAGTACTAAAGTAGATAAACATAAAAGATGGACACAACCCCAAATTATGTTTGTGAAACAAACAGTATTTTATGATATATCTGCAAATCATAAAAATTCAGTCATGAAATCTCAAAATAATTATCCTGCTCAGCAAACCATTCTTAAAGCAGAACCTTATCTTTGATATCTACAAGTGTCTTATTAAATCCTGACCTTATTATACAATGTTCACACAAGTAGACCATTTTTCATTCTAAGATCCACTAATGCAAACATTTAAAAATTATTAAACCAAGTTTCCTTGGTTCTCCAATGAAATTAGAGACAGGGAAAATTACTTCTCTAACAAAGCATTAGAATCATTCATTAAATTATAGGACACATTCATGTCTTCTACATAAAACCTGTCCTAAGTTTTCTACCCTCAAAAGTCTTATTCTGAAAGAACTCAAGGCAACTTCGCGATTCCAAAACACACATGCCAAGACAACTATAAAAACCATTTGATGGAGAAAGCACTGAGCAAGCTTGCTCTGGGAAGTCACAGAGCACAGTAACCTATAAATCCCATGAAATCCACTTAAGTAACTTTTCAGAACAGAGCTATCTTTTAAGTAACATGACTTTCAGCAATAACTCATCACTGCCCATTCCAAAAGTGTAATCACATCTGTGTGATCTACTTGACAACCACTTGGGCCTGTTGCAGACATTGTAAGGGAGCACAGAGCAGATTTTTAATCACAGAACTCCTAGCCCTGAATCACATATAAATGCCTATAACAGATCCTGACAGCGTTTGCGTCCCTGTATTTAAGAAAGCTTAAGCAGATTTTGTACATATCACATTGACCTCAGAGGACTCTGTAAGCAAATACATGAAGCATTACATGGGGAAAAACTCATTCTGTAAAGGAGGACCAAATTAGATAGTAACCAGGACCCAAGACCTCCAATGAAAAAAAAGATCTGCAAAACTAAGTTATGGGATGACATGTTCCAGAGTTGGTTACCAGTCAAGATGTGATACTATTTGGTGTACAGAAAGAATCTTCAGCCAGGCAGAAGAAAGAAGGGAGAGCAAGTAGTTCTTGTGCTATTTCATCTTACAGTGTAGTGCCTGTAAACAAGTATTTTACAATGTTCATTAGCCCACTATCCAGGCCTCCATTCCATTCTTAAGCAGAACTTATAGGTTCTTATTCCACAATGCTGAATGTACATTATCCATGGATTAAGAAGCCAGGAAAGAAGTGCATGTCTGGTGTTATGCACTACAGCCATAGACTTGAAAATTGTTGTACAGATGTGGTTCACCACATCTATAAGGACCATGCACAGTCTAGCATATGGGCAGGAAGGGGCAAGTAAACCTATACTCTAAATATCTGATTTTCACACAGCTATTATCAGCACTGGACAAGTCAACCATGGATGCTGATGCCAGACTACTTGCGGCTTGACACACCAGAGCAAAAGATAGACATAGTCCCATCCTTTTCCAGATCAACCAAAGGCTTTTCAACAAGTTCATTCTTACAGCCAAAACTACTTCTCATCCCTCAAAAAGCTCTACATTAGCTACATTGCTAGAACTGTAAAAAATTTTTAGCATGACCCTAGAAAAATCCATACTTTGCTTTTTAGGTTACGAAGTAGTTTCCATTGCAACATTTCTACTTCCCAGTCTACACCTTATGATACACATTTTTCCTTTGGAAGATAACAAAAGGATAGCAGAGTCTTATTCTCTACTGTATCCCATTAATCTTATGATAGTATGACTCCACCACAAACAGCAGAATTAGTCTAAACCCAGTGCAGTGTACTGAGGAAACAGTTCTTCCAATATATAAAAGTTGGAGCACTCTTAGCAGACAACTACAAGATTCTGCTGCCCCCCCCCCCAACCCACCCTTAAGAGTTTAAGCATAGTCCTTGTTCCAATAAACAAAATTATGGCAGAAGTGTCAGGTCTTCTCCCATACCTACATCATATCCTTTTATAACAGGCTATCACTTCAGGATTTTTTCTTTTTGAGGATGGAAATAAAGTAGGAAACAAAATGGTCCTGCTCTTCACATTTGAAGTATGAATTAAAAACTGAAAAATATGGGAAGTATCACTGTCAGACTAGCTTAATTGCATCATCATATAACCTTATGGCCTAAAATACATAATTATAACTATAAATTATAGTAAAAGTATTCAAATCTTTAAGTGTATTTAACATTGACCAGGTACATTATATTTATATGGTAAAACAAAGGTTATCTATTCCCATTTTTAAGGACGGTATAAACTTTTGCATTCTTCACTTAAAATGTAGATAATATCTACAAGTATAATAGATCGGCTTGACTGTATGGATAGTTTTACAAGTTATTGGAGTAAGCTTTTATAACTAATTTCAAGTTAAAATGGAATTTTAAGAAAATCTTTCTAAGGTGCATGGAACCTACATAGCACAGTGACACAAACATGCACAACAGTTCTGACTAAATCCTCTTTCCCTTTAGCATTTAGGGGTTTTTTTCTACCTGCTAAATAAAGTCATATTCCCTGCTGACAGCAAATGATTGGTTTACCTATAACTCCAGGGGGTTTAACCATCAGTCCTTTAAGAAGCTTTGACAGTTTAACCTGCTGAGCTCACAGCACCCAAGGGAGGGTCTTACTTGCAGTTTTACTTCTGATGCTGCTGACCATTAACACTGACTCCACAGATAATGGATTTCAATAACAACCTCCTACAGGTTAACACTTTGGGTACCAGCCATGATGCTGCTTTAATTAAGTTAATACATGAAGGTCACAGTTTGGCAGAAAGTTATTAAATTTGACAGTGCTTACAACAGAAGGAAAAGTGCACATGCTCATCTGTCCAGCAGCTCTAAGATAAGTTTGCCTACAGATATAACTAGTCAGTTTGTGGGTCTTCTGTAACATTTCATTATTTTTTTTAATTAACTCAGTTATTAGCTCCATTTCCTCTGAATATGGATTTTTCCAGCATAACATAATTTCATCGTAGATATGAAATGGATGCCTCTCACCATGCTGTGCCTGGATGGGTCTACCTGGCATATAAATACTCACTACAGTTTAGGCTTGGAGCATTCGGATGGTGGAAGAGATTAGCCTGAAGCTGCTAAGTGTTAACATTAATAGCTCACCAAAATATAAAATTTGATTTTATTACAAAAAAAGTTTCAACTAGATGTTTTTAACATCTTAAAAATGGAAAGCAATTTATATTTACTGAAAGCAAGCATTTGATGAAATACACAAAGGGCAGACTGGAGAGGCACATGTTTAAATGCATTTTTCAGACTAAGTATTCACTTATTCTACCTTTCAGCACAGCATGTAGAAGCATGCACGCACTTCAAAAATATGAGGAAAAAGAGGCTGTCAGCCATGGTAACTACTTTACCTGAAAAAACACCTATCAGGGTTTTTTGTGGGGGGGGGGGGTTTAGGTACACAATATGACAGACACTCTACAGAGTAATAATGAAGCAGCATGGGAGCCATTTAATATTTTTCTTGATTAACTCATTACCTGTCCAGTTCTCCCACAGACATGTGCTCACATGTCATAATCGTCATAATTCCCATCATCCCCACAGTTAACACACAAGCTCCTTGATTAGTGCACAACTCCCAGACGAGCCATTGCTAATGCTAAGTAATTCCCTTCAGCCTCCCGCTACCGTACCGCAGGCTCTCCAATTAGATATAATGTCTCTGATGAGCCATATTAATATGGACAAATTCCTGTCAGAGATTCTAGCCCACTCACTTTCAAAGAAGAGGGAGAAAAGGAACTCAAGAAGCTGATAAACACAGGGAAAAGCCATATATATAAATGCTAGCCCAATATAACGGCTTTTCCCATGAGACTAATTATACCTATGACAGCTGATAAAGTTTTATATTTTTCTTGAAGGTATCTGGGAGACTGGCACACTGATACTGCATATTTACTGATAAATGAAGATGAGTAAATTAACATTCTAATAATTGAAAAGCAAGCATGCAAAACAGCTTTTCAATCAGTTAATTACAATTAACAATATCTGATCGCATGGGATAAATTTAACTACAGAATCCCTCAGATCTCTAGCTGTTGGCTAGTGTAGTACACTTACAGTAGGGGAGGAATTATATTCAGCAACTTAAGCATCATTTGAAACAGTAACTGTACATACACACACGGTTTTTTTGGTTACAAAAACATTTCAGTAGTGACCCATGCATAGAATCAATTTCAAAACTTGCATTAAGAAACTACAGTGCTTCTTCAGAACCTGCCACAGCATCACAGATCATACTGCAAAGGCCATATTTTAAGGTATCAACACATGTACAATGCCAAATATTTTAAGGATATACAAGACCCAGTCATAGGTCAAATATATGGAAAACAAATCATTATTTCTAGCAATTTTTCCCATTTAAAGGGGGAGGGAATCCAACCTTTTCAACATATGCTTGGATTCCTTAACACCGTTTAGTTCCAAATTGCCACTATTAGCTGGAATCCACTATTTAGATTTTAAGAAAATCATTAGGATGTCCCTCCCCAGTCCTTAGAGCCGACAGTCTGACATCCTTAACCCTAGAGCTGACACTCACTTGAAGAGGCAAAGGACATGTAAACAGACTGCTGCAGAAGTATCCCTACTTTAGTAGTTTTAAAGATTGCTTGCAACTACACAAATAAATTGTAAAATATTCAAATAATCCCCATGAAATTTTGATAAGCTCTTCCCCAAGGTCCTCGCACCTTCATCCTTACACCAACACACTTCATCTTCATTTACCTGATCATTAGCTTCCAGTTTGTTCAGCTGGAAACCAACACACACTAATTACTTTGACATCACAAAGTCCTGTCAGTCCTCCCCACCTCCCCAGACAGCGGGGAGAAATCATCAAGGGTAGGCATGATAATATCTTGATAAATGATGATTTGCATCACCTCACTGTCAATCATCCAGAAGTGCTCACGCAAGATACCACTCAATCTCATTACGGAATCCTAGAGCTAAGAGTACAATACACCCCAGGAGTCATATTTCAAACAGCAGGCCACCTGGGTAAGACGCAGCTCATTTTCATGAATTTTGTTGGCTTTTTGTTTTAACACAGTAAATGTCAAATATTCATATATTTTACCATGTGTACATATGCTGGCAGAAAAGGACATGCTTAAAGCAAGACAATTTATCTTGAGAGGTCAAGTGAGAACAAATCTCTAGGTTCTTTGGAGGGGAGGAGGATCAGTAAGTCATTTATTTTAAAAGAAAATGAATAAACCTGTCTAAACTTTCAAAGTTCACAGTTCTATGATCTGAGCATCCTTCCTGCTGAAGCAATAAAAATGCATTTAGAGCTCTGAAAGAAATAATACTAACTTTGGAACTCATTATCATAGGCAAAGTTTGCTTTTCCCATGACAGAAAACAGTCATACAAGTAGTATTCCTGTTTAGATAATTAGCCAATCTGAAAAAAGATCAAGTAGCAAAAAAAAAGTGAGAAGAGCTCCCTTCTCAGAAAATTAGTATCATCCTTCCAGTGCTCTCAGTCCAGACACATGATAAAGCAACCCTCAATAGATAAATGACCAGAGCTTGCTATTAATTTTTTTCCCTTCAAAAACAAAAATCCTTAGCATAAAGAACTTCCTAGATCATGCACTATCTCCTAGGCTTGTAAAGCTCTCCAATTCCTAGCCCAAGAAGACCCTTCACAATCAGTAACCTGCAGAATGGCTCTCCATACATCGAACAATACAATCAATCACTGATAGAAGTGATGAGGGAGAAGAGGGGAAAACAAGACTGAAAGAATATGGAGGAAAAGTAGGAGAGAGGGAACCTCACAAACAGTGTGTGGTTCTGCTAGCTACTGCCAGGGAAAAAGACGACAGCCTAAACTAATAAGGACAAAAATTGCGAGTAGAGAGAAAGCTAAAGAAATAACACAGAAAAGAGAGCAAACAGCAAAAGAGAAAACATTGAAGTATGAAGATGCACATTCTACCGTTACATTGCATTTTTCTGGCTAAAGAAGGATCCTTTAAGTACTCAATGCAAGTCAAAGCAATAAAGCATTATTCCAAGTATTCCTGATACCGGCATCTACCCTACGTATCTTGATACAGCAGCCAGTGACTGTCTGCCCGCCCCCATGACTGAACCTGAGCTTGGCAGGAAGCCTCACAAACACTTTCTCGTACTTCTGCTGCCCCGGATTCTTTGAAACATGATCATAGGCTCATACTGAAATCCTGGTCCCATTTTGAGGCACTCTCCTGTGGGGCTACAAAGAACAGACTACAACTTACAGGCTCCTGTTGACATCTTTCACAGAAAATCTCAGAGGACATGTTCTAAAATGTATGTAAACACAAATATGACAGGAATGAAAAGTATCCATAAAAATATAGAATAAAATCATTTAAGGGTGGCTGCACTACACAGCTGACATTATTAGAAGTCTGCCTTTCAGAGTAGCTGTGAATCTCGAAGTCCACAAGCCAAGGCCTCTTCACAAACTTTCTCTCAAAAAAACACCCTAACAAAAGCTAGCTTCTAGTCTACACAAGCATACAAGAAAATTTTTCGCTCCCAGGTGTGTGACCTACTCTCCTCACCTGTATGGCACAATTTACATTAAGGTTGGCAAAAYTACCCATCATGCTAGGTATGATACATCAGTGAATCTATCATAATTTAACCCAGAAAGGTTAAAGAACACATTTGTAGCACAAAACTCATGGTACTCAAGAATTAGAAAGTTTGAAAATAAAACATAACCTATCTCTAGCACACCACATAGGGCAAAATTATGAGCCAAAAGGATAAAAGCTTTTCAGAATGCAAACTCAGTGCTTTCTTTCCTAGATTTAGAGAAGGGCTGYTAGAAGAGCACAAATGACTAATAGTATAATTTTCATTTACAGAGATGGAACACTTAAGACAAAGTGAGAAACTCAGATGAGCAAATATTACTCCAAACAGGCTTAAAAGTTACATAATTTCAAAATTGTTATTCAGTGAAGAAATTAAGGGAGTATCTTAGTTTTCATTTTAATTTAAAACAGAAACAGCCTTCACCACAGACTTACTGCACCTATAATTTCTTAAAGAGCATATTATCTGACTATTTGTGCTTTGAGAAGGGCACTGTTGTTTCAACTGCCTGAAGTCATACAATTCAAATTTCTTTTGTGGAAAGAATATTGGTGGAGAGAATACACAGGCATGCATGTCTGTCTGCAAAATGAGTTTAGAGCAATAGTTAATATGTTAGCTTTACTTCCAGAAATCTACTGAGGGCAGAAAATTGTAATAGTGATTGTACGCTTTAGTTCAGATGGGAATATACATGACATTTTAGTATTTGAAGACTTTCTTAAAAGGCATATCTTCAAATCACAAACTTTGTTTAAATTTCCATATGCTAGAGGACTATGATTATTGCTCTGCAAAAAAAAAATCCTTAACACAGCAACAACACTTCTTGAATCTCACTAGTCCAATTAAAAGAGTTTTCAGAGTTCACACAGATAAAGAATATATATGCTTATTTTTGCTTGACAAGTTGTAAGAGAAAATTCTCTGCAGAAAAAACAAAAATTGACAAGGAAGCAAGCTTTACTGTTGGGGGAAATACTGAGTCAGATACCTTAAAATAAGACCTTATAAAAAATACATCTTTCTATTGTATTAAAATTCACTTATAGTAAAATTATAGTATTTCCTCAGAAGAAAAAAGTAAATAGGAAACTTCCATCAACAAGTACCAGCACTGCAAAAACTCACAATGTCTAGTAGTTTATCTGTCAATCTTGAGCTTCACAGATAATTAACATGAAGCACAAGACCAAACTTGAGGCTTAACTTAACCCTTTTTCAGGACCAATTCTAAAAACTCTTCAAAAGTGTTCAGCAAGTGGAAATGAAATACAAATTATATTTCTACTGTAACTGCAACATAAGAAAAAAATCACATTTACCTTGAAAATTCAGCTTATCACCTAAAAACAAATCAAAGGGCTAAAGGTCTCCCACATATTATCCCCCTTTTTAAATGTTTCATTTGCGGAAATAAGTGACATATTTAAGGTAGCTATGGACCCTCTACATAGTTTTTACCAAAATAAAAACAGATTGATCAGAAAGATACAAAATAATATCATTAAAATGACAATGAGAAAATAAAAGAGCAAAATCCAGGCTACTGCTATGGTTTTGTAAAGAGGTTTGAATTCAGCACTTTTATTGTTACAAAATAAAGAATCACCAACCTCTGAATTTATCAAATATTACATTCAACATAAAAAATGGCTTTCCCTCAAACCAGAATGACAAGCATTTGTTACAGTGGTTATCACAGTTCTATAAAATTATACTATACTTAAGGTAAGGAACAAAAAATATGTCAATAGATGCATTCAAAGTTTCAGTCAGCCTTAAAGTTATAAGAAAGAAAAGCAGTACCTTGCTGAAAGCATGAGAGGAAAAAAGGTAAAGCAGTGACAGTGGTTTCTCAAGTCACAGCAGCACGTCACTGTGGCAGGCAGTGAGACTGCCTTAACCCAGATACTCTGCACTTCATTCTCCTTTCTGAAAGGCAAGATTCAGGACACTGGGATCTGGCCTCATCAGGCGACAGCGCCAAAAGGCCATTACTCTAGCTAACCACTGCCCCTTCCCACCCACCTACACAAGCTTCTCAGCCACTCGAAATGTGCAAGCAAGCCACGTACTAAGGCAGTTCAAAGCCCTTTGGGATCCTTTCCTGTGGCACAGGTAAATGGCCTAGGAAAATACCCTGGCCAGGCCACACTGGCAAGGCCTCCATTGCAAGTCTTCAACATGCCAGACAGCAGACCTGCTAGGTCCTTCATACTAGAGGAATGTCACAGTATACATATAATTTTTTAAGCTTAAGATCAGATTTCTGTTAGTCTCTAACACAAAGTACTGACTTCTCACCTCCCCAGAGTTCAAGCATTAGTCAGACAATAGAGCCAACTTGTGCTATGTTCAGAAAAAGCTTTTTAAAAACAAGAAATCTGAAACAACGGGAAGATGAAGCCTCCAGCAGCTACCCCATACAGTACAATTGTTTTGTTAGCTCTTTTCCAAGATAACTTTTGTCAACTCCCATTTATTAAAAAGCCAAGCAAAAATCAGGTTTAGCAATTTAACTTTTTCTGGGTTCAGCAGCATTTCTAGCAAACTCAGTTCCAATACCAGCATCCAGAAAAACTGAAGTTTAAGAGCAATAGCTGTGCATGTCTGAGCAAAACCAAAGTTGAGCAGAAGAGGTTTCAAACAGCTGAAGCACCATATGTGAATTTGGAAAAATGTTAAGCACAAGTCATAAGGGTCTGCCAAATAACGCAGAAAAGCTTCCATCATAAGCAAAGAGCTATTATCTAGCTTTCTCAACATTATTCTTCAAATTTTACATTCAACTTTTAAAATTAAGAGAAATAACTGGAGGCTTAAATGAACTCTCCTTGCTACTTTAAATTCTCAAAATCACATCTGTATTTTGACAACTGTATATGTCAAGAAAAATCCCAATTGAAAAAATATTTCCTCAGTTCTGAGCCTGATTCAGTCATGGTGACAGGTTATTTTAAAAAATCCCCCAGGTAAAGAACAGACCATACTTCCATTATTAGTATTCCAGGTATCTGAAAAGGCATCCATTTTATTGTCAAATATGAAGCCATAAATGGTGAAAAGATGCTGCTGCTTCTTGATTTCATCACTTTGTATAGCCAAGGACCATGGACTAATCATGTATTTACACACTTGACAATGTAATACAAATGAATGAATGAACTGCTTATTCTGTGTTTCACTTTTACTTGCATAAAGTAAGATCTCCCCCCTACCCTGTCTTTTTAAAAAGGCACTAAACAGAAACAAAGAATAATTGAGGTTGGAAGGGACTTCTAGAGATCTGATCCAATTTTCCACTCACCTTACAGTTCAGCTGAGAGGACTGTATCTCAATTTGGTTTACCAAGATACTACAGGACACCAGTGAGAGTCTTGCTAAAGCCAAGGTAAATGACATCCACAGCTCTCCCCTCATCCAAGGAGCTAGTCATCCCATTGTAGAAGGCTACCAGATTAGTCAGGCATGATTTGCCACAATAAATCCATGCTGACCGCTCTCGCTGTCCTTGTCCTTCATGTGACAGGGCATGGCTTCCAGACAACTTGCACCTTTTTCCCCCCCCCAGGAAACCGAGGTTAAGCTGACTGCCCTGTAGTTCTCTGCATGCTCCTTCCTGAACACAGGTATAAAATTCCTTGATGGCCAGGCAAAGGTCTTCCCACAACCACTGTAACATTTCAATGACAGAGCAGTCCACAACGAGATCAGCCCATGCCCTCAACTGTCTCAGATGCATCTCATCTAGTCCAATGCACTGTGTGTCCAATTTGCTTATGCAGTTGTCTTTCTCAACTGTGAGCAGAGCTGCACTTCCCCTGATGCTGCTACTAGGTTCAGGGACCCAGGAGGCCTAAGAGTAGACTTTTCCAGTAAAGACCAAAGCAAAGGCAGCATTGAGTATCTCAGGCCTTTCCTTTTGTCATCATTACGTACCCTGTCCCATTGAGCAATGAGCCCACATTTTCCTTTTGCTGTGATACACCAGAACTGTTCTTGCTGCCCTTTGCATCTCTCAGTAGTTTCAACGCCAGCAGAGTTTTGGCTTTCTTAATTCTGCCCCTGCACACACAAATTTCTATTTCTCCTGGGTAACCCATCCCTCCCCCTTCACCTGCAGTACACTTTTTTTGCATTTGAACTCAGGCAGAAGCTCCCCATGCAGCCCAGCCAGGCTCCTGCTGCACCTACCCAGCCTCCTCCACATCAGAATGGACCATTCCTGTGCTTGGAGAAGGCTATCCTTGAACACCGACCAGCTCTCCTGGGCCACTTTGACCTCCAGCGCAGTCTCCCATGGGATCCTTCCTGCCAGCCAAATCCCTGAACAAGTCAAAATCTGCTCTCCTGAAGTCCAGAATTGCAATTCTGCTTTTGCTTTCCTTACTCTTCTGGAATTTAAAGTCTCCCAGTCACCGCTGTCAAAAGCTGTTATCAGGCTTCACATCCCCAACTAGCTCTTCCTTTTCTGTAACAGGTCAAGGACAGCATCAGCCCTAGTCAACCCAATCATCTCTGTCAAGAAATTATCCTCCACACACTCTCAAAGTCTCTAGGATTGCTGTCACCCTGTCCTTCCAGCAAATATCAGAACAGTGAAACCCCCCTCCCGCCGCCATGAGTCCCAGATTTTGCAATCATGAGGCTTCCCCCAGTTTTCCAAAGGCAGCTTCATCTGCTTCCTCTTCCTGATCAGAAGGTCTGTCGCAGGCATCCACAGCAGTGTGGTCTGTCTTCTGATACTTACCCATAAGCTCTCAAACTGGCTCACTCATTCCAAGGCTAAGCTCCACATGCTCAAGTCACTCCTTGGCACAGAGTTCAATCTCATCTCACCTTCCTGGCCTGTCCTTCTCAAAGAGGCTGTAACTGCCCACTGCTGCACTCCTGTAACACGAGCTGCAGAATCCCAACATCACAGCTCTGAAACTGTGCACAGGCTTCTAATTCTTCCTGTTTGTTCCTCATGCTGTGTTTATATATGGACACTGGAGATGGACCCCCTAGTCATGCTGTTTTTACAGAAGCACAAAAGCTGCCTCCATCATGCTATCCCCACACACTTCCTCACTGTCCATCAAGGATACCTCCACTTCAGTCTCTGAACTGAACAAACATCTCCCACAAACCCTCCTCACTAGATTAGCAAGCATGTTGACAAAGACACTCTTGCCCCACTTTGTCAGATCAACTCATCTTTCACTGGTAGTCCTCATTCCCCTAAGAGGATCCCCACAGTCACAGAAAGCCAAAGTCCTGCCTGAGGCACCAACTATGGAAACATGAGTTGACCCAAACCGCGTCTGCTCGTATTCAAGCCTTTCTCTATCAGCAGGATGAGGCCCCCCCCAATCCAAGTTCCTGTGCCTTCTACCATTGGCCACAGAGCCCTCTAATTTTTTGCATACTCAAGGTCACCCTGCCAATATCACTGGTACCCATGATAATTCAGGAACCAGACAAGCCTCAGCTGTCTCTCCACAGCATTCTGAATCCAAGCCAACAAGCAACAAATCATATGAGATATCAAGTGTAGGTGGCAGATGAGTGCCTCCCTAACCCTACAGGAGGGGGCCTCCAACCTGTATCATCTGCCTTTTCCTCTTGGTGCCAACACAAGCAGAACCAGCTGAGCCTGAACCTTCCCCAGAGGAAACTTGTTCCTCCTCATCAGGGCACTATACTTACTCTACTATGTAAGTGCACATCTGCAAAGAGAAGGAGCTTTTCTCCTACTGGCAGAGGTCACAGCCTTCCCTAACTCAGGAGTCTTGCTGCTTGCTAGGATCTCAGGTCTGCAGGTTCTCTGCAAAGAACAAACTATTTTTCCTCCCTGATCCTGTGCAGTCCGCCCACCTCCTTCCTGCAGCTCCTTCACCTGCAACTCAGCACCCTGACCACAGCCCACATGAGGCCTCATCACCCCTAGTCCCAACTTCAGGGAGAAGCACCAGGCACTCACCACAGCCCAAGACATGGATGGCTGCATCCTCATTCCATCCACATACTCTTAAATATTAATTTGTGACTGCTGGCAAGATTAATGATTAACACATGTTCATTCACTCACAGCCATTTCTTTCCTAGTTATAATACAGCATAAGGAAACATGAGGCCATTGGGCAAATTTTGCAGCAAATATCGTATGATAACAGTCCCCAACTTTTAACTAACTTTACTTCAAAAATGTGTCAGTTGGGAATGCAGTGTTGATACCATCTAAGCATGGACAAACATCTACTAAAAGTTTTGTTCAAAGAGAAATCACACTATATAGGCAAGTTTTAAGCTCTTCTGACTTCTTGCTAAATGTGCAGAATCCCAGTTTGATGCAGTTTTGATGACCCACCAAGGTTTGGTCATAGATCAGAAAAGTTCTCTTATATTCAAACTGGCACCTTCACTGCATGCACATGCCCCCTTACGAGCACAAATGTCCAGAAACAGCACTCAGTTACCCACAGATGTTTAGACATTCATATTAGTGAAAAAAGAAATAAAAACAAAGCATTCCCTAAGGTGATTGGTGCTGTATTCTCTAGAAGGCTAGCAAGGAAAACTTAAATTAAGTTGTGATAATCCACTAGCATCTTAATTTAGTGCAGGAAGCTAATTCCTAGTAGAAATCTAACAGTTACTCCTTGAGACCGGTCTGCACTGCTCAAAACTATTTGAGCATTTTAAGTCAATATCAAGATACACAGATTTTCAGTCACCAGCCATGAATGATTAATGAATAAAACTTAATACCCAAACTACAACTATTTCCCAGGCCTTTTAAAAACATCCTTCACAATCTCCACTACTTAACATCATGGCAAAGTGTTAGAGGAAATAAGGTAGTCCAAATATCAAGCACTCAGTTTCACACATCTGGAAAGTAATGTGCTGTTTAAGACCACATGACACATGAAGTCACTCAACAGGAGAAAGTTAAAACTGCCTTTTCTAATCCTCAAGAGACAACCACTGCCAAGGTAAATAAAGAAATACAATAGTATCTGTACTAAGGCAGCTCACCTGATCCTTGAGGAAGTGCTTGGTGCATACTAAGATGACAGACCATCATATAAAGAACCAGCCAACAGGACCACTTGGTCACTCCTGGTTTTATGCCACAAAAACCAGTTACAAACATTGGCCATGTGCCACATGTGTCTCACATTCCTAACCAGAATCTTATCTGTATGAATTCAATACAGTTGTCTCAGCTGCCACTTACATTCCTTTCCTGCAGGGAGCCATTCTCAAACAGTTATATTATTGTGGGACCCAAGCTTGATGTGTGCGCATTGCACTGATGGCTGCACACACTTAAAGACAGCCATTTTCCCCGATTATAATCTAATATTACAAACAACATGCAAAGGGAAAGGGAAACTAAACTTTTTTAGATAAGCACCACAGATCAGGATTTCTGTATTTTTTTAAAGGGTCTTTAAGGGTCAAAGAAGGAAGCGTACATATCCACTTTAATCAGGCAGCTCAGACTGTTCATGTGGAAGAAAGGAGGTGAAGAACGCCTTCTCCCCCTTTTCCCTTTCCCACACACCCCTTTCCAAAGTGCTATCATTCACTGCCCCCAACAGGTACCACCAGTGCCACACTGAATCTGTGGCTGCTTTACATATTCATTTGTTATGCTTCAGGAAACCACACATGGAAAAAAAGGATGAGAACAGAATTATAAAAGGTCAATCTTAAAGACATGCTTCCTGGGAAGTGATGTTCCATTACTACAGAAAACAGACAAGGAAGATGGCATGCTTCCACAAGCAGTGTGCCACAAGTTTATCAACAGCTAAGTCCACATTAAAAAAGGTTTAGCTTTAAGAACTGCCTACAAGAGTTACAAAACCTTGTCCTACCTTTCAAGGAGAGTACATTAAAGGTCAACAGGCAACCAGCATACTAAACACTAGCTACTAAGAGGCTGCAGTAATTCACACAATAGCATACATCCAATTAAGTATTAATAAATGAAACTCAGAGCACTGTTTGATTAGCACAGTAAGATGAAGACAAACTGAAAAGAAATATAGGCTTATCTAAAAAAATACACACACATCTATCAATCCAGGACAGCACTAAGTATAGTTATTACTTTACAGCAACTACTCAGACTCCTGTTGTCCCCTAAATTAGGGTAAACAAGAAGCATGAGAGGGTTTGTTGTTGTTGTTTTTAAATCAAAAATAGCCAATCTAGTGCTACTTTTTGTTAAATATTTCAGGATGTAACTCCATCCTGAAAAATAACCAAGAAAGAGCTGTAAACTGTTTCAGAAACTCCTTTTTGAATGCAGTTTCAAGCTTTTACAGTTGACAATAATATTTAGCAGAATTGTTACAGTAATTCGCAATGAGGATCTGAAATCAGGCTTCAAAGGCTGACCACTCTGAGCTAAAGCAAACTTTGCTAACTGCAAACATGAAGCTTTAGCCAGACACTAGAAGACAAGCACTAAATTAAAGGTCAGATGTGCCATAATATTTATCACTTTAGTTGATCAAAGCATAAGAAAAAGTTTACCAGGATAAAATAAAAGTTTTATCATACCATTTGATATTTTAAGGCCTATTACAGCACAAGAAACAAATTTAGATTAAATCCTACCTGATTTCTCACTGTCCTTGGTTATTCAGGCATACTCAGAACACTTCCTGTCACCCCATGATCACATAGCTAGAAATTTTAGTTTTGATCCTAGTAATATATCCCATTTAAGGAACAAATACAGTTATGAGCTGTGATCAGTCCAGTTGACAGTATAACATCCATATGTATGCAGGCATAATAATTGAATAAACACCTTTCCCTCTCCCCATATGAAATATTTCCTTATTCATTTTCCTTGAATTATCTAGGGTATCTTGTCTCTAGAAAAGTGGAAGTGAAAAATAATTTATACATAAAGCAGTCACTTAAACTGAAGAACTTTTGACAACATTTAGATTCAATTTTAGATTTTTCTCTTTTCATGGGTATTTATGTTTCATAGTTTGATGCTGGCCTACCACCTCCAAGTTTAACTTACAGTCCACTCATTCTAAGAAATTGAATGTGACAAATTTTGCCACACTGATTTCACATTAACAACATTTTATGCAGAGGTAAGAACATGATTTTTAGGTGATCATCCTACTCCTCCTGTTTTTTCATCTGTACAAGACAAGCTTGGAGGATAGAGCAAAGTTTTTGTTTTAAAGATCGATATATATTTGAAATTTAACTATCAAAGGACATTCGTTACTCATTACAGACAATTCACTGGTATTAAAACAGAAAGAATAATCTGAAATTCATGTTTTTAAATAATAGTGCTATCTTGCTGCAAACATGTGAAAGACAGCTGCTTCAAGAGCCAGGAAGAACGCATATCCTAAAACCACAACACCCATAAAACAATGCGTACACTGATGCATGTATTCATGCCAATCAGTTGTTCCCACAAATTGCATTTCTATCCCTCTCCTGCACTTTCACGCTTTGTTCCAGATATCCAGTCTGGATTTTTTTCATCTTCCAGGCAACTAATACAGAATTTAGTTTCTATTTTGACATCTCTCCCTTGAAAAAGAGCACCAGGATCACACCTGTGGAACCACAGCCTGTCAAGCAACAGCCCTCACAACATCCTGTAACTGGCAAGCTACACAGTTAACAATCAAGGAAAGTATCTGGCTTTAAAAATAACCCTCCTTACAAGGATTTAAGATGACTCAAACTTTCTGATCCAGTTCATCACGTAGTCCCATGACATACCCCACCACTGGAGGCTTAGAGAAATAGATCAGGGAAGAAAATGAGTATCAAGGATTCAGGCTCACACTTACTTAAGCCACTAAACCCACACTGTCTCTCAAAAGGAAATCAGAAACTCTCCTCCGTCCCTATCCCCAACCATGTGTCCTCAATACCACTCTTGCATTACCTCTAGCATTCATGAAGCTACACAGTGAGTCACATCAGCTTACTGATCCAAGCTTCTTTCCTTCTTTTGCATTGTTTTCAGAAGATAGGCAGCCTTGATCAACTTACCACAAGGCTGCACAGGTAGTGGAGCCAACAAAAATGTCAGTTACACAAGTGATAGGAAGGTAAGAAGGGGAAGAGAACTAACTCTACACAGCCCTAGATCAGCTCAAGCTGGGTGTAAGAGCCTGTGAACATTATTCACAAAAAAAGACTTCCACCTTTGGCCCATCTCAGCCTGGAAAGAGTCCCAATAGCCAATGAAAAACAAGCCCTGCGCCGCCCGCTGACCAGTGTTTGTATATGCCTTACACCCACCCTGATAAGAAAGGAGATGGGAATACCAACTGTTCTACATGAACAGTACTATAGTACTACAGTACTGTTCATGAACACTGCCTGAAAACAGATCCTACCTGAATTCCCACAACCACAGCTGACAGCAAATAGCAGAGCTGGGACAATATAAGCCACAAGGGCAACAGAAGTGGATCTGCACAGTGAAACAGCTGGTACTGAAGAACTGGGGGAAGGATGAAGTCAGAAAAAAGACAGGACATTCCAGCTGTCTCAAAGGAGATGGGGTTCAAGGATCTTCAGCTTTTATCTCCACGGGGGAAGGAGGCAGCAGGAAAGCATGCTGCTGAAGAGCAGGAGAGCACTTCTCCCCTCAATCTCTCTTACAGAAGAACATAGCATAATAGTTTTTTTGGTCACACTGAGTGTTTATTTCCATAAAAATCACTACATATAGCATCTACCAACCCATCTCAGGAAAGAACTACAGATTAACACAAAAAATGGACCATAACAGGCACACACTTGGCATTCTGAGACAGTTCACCGTAATAAAAAAGCAGCAGGTTTGAGCCAACTTTGTTAGCAGCAGCCATTGATAGTTAATACTTCAGGCAGTGTCCTCAAACAACTCTTGGTTTCAAAGAAAAGAACTGCCTGCTCTCCCTCTATTCCCCAAGAAAAAAACAAAGCAAGTCTTCAGAATTGGTGAAAATAAGTGACTTGAGTCATGTTCAGCCTATGGCCTAGACTCTAAGGTTTAACACTGAGGTGCCTGAACACCAAATGCTCTGGGTACAGTGTCAAAGCACTGCAGTCTGCAAGACAACAGAAGCTGGCTGTCCTACTCCCACTCATCTTCCCTCTGTACATGGCTCCAGCATCCATCAGACATTGCACTGAATTATTTTAGCCTACTAAATCAATAGAAGAATGTTAACTAACCTGACAAAATAAGGTGTATGGAGTGTTAGCACTGAAATAGCTCAGCACAAGGACAGAAAGGCTAGAACAAGAAAGGGCCCATGCAAGCCAGTAGTTACAGTAGCTTAGGGTGAGTCTACATTAGCATTTAAGTTCAGATCAGGAGTGCTTTTTTGAAGGCAATCTCAATCATCCCCACTTACATTTGTTTGCACCACACAGCTGTCTCAAAGTACAAACTGGATTCCTTTCAGGCAAAACTCAACTGAAAGATGCAGTCCAGCAGCATACTAAACCATCACTAGCAGGCACCAAGTCCACAGCACCAGACTAGAGCCATTCCAAAAGAGATGCTAAAGAGCAGACTAGCAAGGCCACTGGGTCTTCAGCAGGAACCACTGCACTCTACACACTTCTGTTGCTCTGCACTACCCACTAACAGACAGCCTTCAACAGCCACAGAACCACTGCTTCAGTCTCCATAGCACTGAGCACCTAGATTAGTCATGACTGATTTAGGGGGGATTGACTTGACTCTTGTATTTGCCTACCCCAAGGACAATTCAGCACACCTTTTCTGATAACAGTGACTTCTCCCAAATGAGCTTTGTGCTAAGAAATGAGTTCTAAATCCATGTAATCCTTCAAATCAACTTGGCAATTGAATAATCCTCCCCACAAAGGTCAGAAGATCTGGGTTCAGCTCCCTCCTTCCAATGCACATTTCCCACCTTCAGGGAAAATATCCCCAGAAGAGTTTTCAGTATGATACTTAAACCATGCTACCTCCTTCCTCTCCTAATCAGTGTTGCAGCTTCAGTCAACTCCAGCAAAAGTGACACTTTCACTTATCCATTTCATACTACACAAGGTCTAAGGGTGTTTGTCTCTGTTCCAAAGGTCATATATGCTTTTCACACCATCTAATCACTGGATAAAATGCATGTCCAGTCTTTGGCAAGTGGCTGAAACTTTAGGACTTTCAAGCCCTGATGAGCCCCCAACTTCTAAAATTGCAGATCATGCTTGCATTCCTCCTCACAGCCAATAAAACTTGAATATTTGCTCATTGCCAGTCCCTCCCACTCACCTACTCAACTTAGAAGCAATGGCACAGTTTTAAAAGCAAAAGCAGACTGCTCTTGGCAGGCTAGATGCAATTTTGAACAAAAGGATGCTCCGTCCACAGACGTACTTGAGTCATTACAGAAAGACCACCATCTACATCTCCTGCGCTTTGGAACAATGTTCAGTAGTTCACTGGGTAAGGCAACAGGACAGGACAGTAACATCACCTCTACCACCGCTTATAAAAAACAAGCACTGTGCTGTCCTGCATTTGAAACAAAAAATAAATGTCTTTGTTAGGATACGGTCCTAGCTGTAGCATAGGAACATCTTCAAAGCCAAGTAAACAACCTAAGCACTGAAGGAAGAACAGAACACCAACTGCAGTCCTGTCCCCAGTATTTCCTTGGCTTGTTTTGGCACATTCCTATTTTGCACATTCCTATTCTGCACATCTTAAAGTGAATTTCTCCAGATATTGTACGTGGAAGCAAAGAGCCCATTCTATAGATCCTAGGTGCTAGTCTAGGAATCAGGTATTTAAACAATGCATTGAAATAAAATTTTCTTTTCATATAAGTACTTGAGCTAGATCTCTCCTCAAGTTATCCAAAACACAAGCTTCCAAAGAGCCATTGGCAGGCAATGGAGCCAAAATGCTTGAATTTCTAGTTTCGTAGCAGATGACAGAAGAAAGTTTCATACATTTTTAAAAAAATAAACTGCAAAAAAAAGAAAAAAGTTTGTCCAAACTCTCATTTACTAAGACCTCTATAATTGTGAGCTAGTTACCAAAGATAGCTGCTCACTTTGTGTAAGCTTCCATTTTTCAAAAAAGTAAGTTTTCTAGATGAAAACATAACCAAATTCCCCCAAGATATTTATTTTTACCAACTAGATTTCTTAAGTACAAAAGAACCTGACAGCAACCCATTAAGTTGTAGGAAAATCATCAACAAAATTAGTTCTTTTATTGTTTCAGTCAAAAGCAAAATTTGTTCACTCAAATTTATTCTGCTCAATGTAGTCTTGGTATAACGGCTGACAAGCTTAAACAGCTCTGCAGTTATCCTTAAAAGTTTTTATTCTTCCCACTTTCTTCTGAAATATTGCCTCAGACTTCAGGCCTAGAAAAAATAAACTTAAGACCATAGACCTTCCATTTCTAGGTCATTTGATGTATTCTGTTTTCCATCACTCATCTTATTAGAAGACTATGGTTCCTACAGGAGAGCTGAATTCCATGCAATTAGTTTTACATTATCAAAAGCATTCGTATCATTTTCAGTTCTATATTACCCAGCAGAACGAGACAATGTTTTGCAAAAGTTAAACATTGGATAGATCTATTTTTAAGGCCTTTTAATACAATAATACCTGAAGTTGTAAGTGATTCATAGAAAAAAATATGTTAAAGAGGTATAACCAGCTGTCCCATACTCCATAAAGTTTTAGTAGTTTACATTACTTTCCCATGGGATTTTTTGTCATTTATAGTTCATTACTTCATATGGCTATAGAATCCCTGCTGTGTTAAAAAATGCCAAATAAAATTATATCTCATTCACTGCTTTATGCTATACCTTTTGTTCAGATCCAATTAGTGAAAGCCTGTTCTTCATTTATCATACTTTTAGCTGATTACATTAGGCATTACAATAGTTCTCTAGTTCTCCTCAACAATGTTTGCACCAACAGTGTTATACTTATGGTTGAGGAGGCTCTTTCATCTTAACCCTCTGTTCCAATCAGTTCAGGGGGGAAAAGTACATATGATTACTCTTTTTCAGCTGAAACTTCCTTGCTTGTTTTCTCACCCCAAAAATAACTCCACCAGATGTTTTAATTAAAACAAAATTTCCAAATTCTATTGATCCTTCCCCACTTTACCTACCCAAGTGTGATGAACTACTCTTTCATATTTTGAACTCTAAATGAAAAACAGCATTTTGACTAGTTTACAACAATTCTTTCCTGGGCTTCTCTGAAATAACTGATTTAATAAAAGATGCTAGCCATGGGTTTCAAGACCCTAAAAAGCATCCATTATGACCTACTTTTCTGTACATATTCAGTACCTCATGACCAACTTTAATCACCATGGGTTTCACAGTAGACATTTTGTCAAACTGTTTCCCCCACCACACTGATTCTATTTCAAGACACTTGTTAAAGCAGGAACTTATCTTCCATAGCATAAATAATTTTCCAGTTACTCATAACTTTGCATTACTACATAAACACCCAAAAATCCCTTACATCACCTACCTTAACTGTGTTAATGTTCCCTTCCTACTGTCTTAATTCTTGTTCTTATAACCTACAGAAATCCTTCAGATCTTTGGCCATTTTTAAAATTAAGTGCACCAAGAAGTATTTTGTTCTTTGTATTTCCCTTCTGAGGTAAGCTTTATTCAGCTCTCATCAGAACATTCACAACTTTTTCCACACTCCCAATATATAACAATTCCTTCTGCTGCTTCCAGCTCATGACAGTTACCAAAATTTTAATTTCTTGAAATCAAAATTGTTTTGTAATGTTATATTCCAGTTACCTTTCATTAACATGTATAATATGGCAAAATGAATATTGTTCTAATAGCAGCATACTCAAGATATCTGCCATTGTGTTCCACAGAAATGGAGAAAGAACAAGAAAAATTAAGTAGTTTCACTGAAGGTCTATATGTACTTCAGCGATTCCAACCCCTTCCATTCAACGCTAAACTCCAAGGATTTCAGTGAGTTTTAACATTGCAAAAAATAAAAAGTTAACATTCAACAGATAAGAATTCAAAAGTGAGTTTTTCCCAAAAAGCTCTAGGATAAGATTATTCACTAGTGAGCCTTACATGTTTATTCAGACTTGCCAGAGCATAGGCTTTCTGTCTTCCCTAATTGTGTGCAGGCAGACTGGTGTACCAAAACAGAACATAACTATTGCAGTGATCTGTTTCCACATCAGACTTGTAAGATCGGGACCTTAAATCTAACAGGTCATGGTCCTACTTAGCTAGAGACCTTGTACTCAGTACAATCCAGCACTTATTTCTAACTCAAAGAATCCAAATCATAAACTTACACCCAAACCAAAACCTGTGTGTTTTAAGCTATTATTTGCATGGACTTCTAGAGGAAAAAAGCAGAAGTATATTCAAGATTCAAAGACCAAGGTTTTGAGACACTATGTACACCACCACCATGCAAAAACACCAGCAGATAACCCTGCTCAGGCCATTTAGGCATATGACAATGGATGGGAAAGATATTAGAAGCTACTGTTGCTCAGTGGAAGAGAAAATGATGGTACCAATAGACCTCTTACATATTCAAATAATTCACTCTTTATTGCTTGCTTTGATAAAAATAGTGCAGTTAGAGTTCCAGCTTCTACCTGCAGCCTATTTATATCTTACTGTTAAGACCCAAGTAAAGACAGAAGTTCATGTACAAAATATTCCTTAGCTATGCTCAGTATCAAATCCATTATTTAAGCATATTTATCTTCATGCCAAAGGAAGAATCTGAATCGCTAGATACTTGCTGTTTATTTTTCCCTGTACTAGACACACTAAAGGAACCCTGATTCAATTTCATTTCTGTTTTCAACCAGTATGACAGAAAGGAAAGCCCTCTGGCTTGTAGATATGTCTTTTAAAGTTATTTGTAAAAATCAGTGATCAGACTGTCCATTTTTTAGCAAGTAGCTACAAAGATAATATAAGGGGCTATTACATCTCAAAGTATACTCTAGATTCTAAATAGAAAATTTACCTACTCCAATTCATCCTATTTGTAAACATCTTAATCTAAATCAATTTTTGCAAACTATCCCTACTCTTCTAATCACTTAAACCCACATCCCACTGTTTTTAGTAAAGACTCAAATAGCTTTGGGATGAATGACCATTCAAACACCATACCTTTACATTTATTCCTGCCTTTGGTCGAATGGCCATCACCAGACTAGCTTCTATGACATTCATTGCTTTAGCAATACAAGAAGTCTTGAAGAGAAGTCTGGCTTAGTCCATTAAGTTTGAATCAAAAGAGGTTCACAATTTTTTTTTTACAGCACCCCATCACTAAGTGAACAAGTTTCTCCTAATTACATTTCTCCCAGGTGGAGACAGAGGCTCATCTGGCAGGTTGCATCAGCTCTCAAGTTGGATTTCAAAAGGTTTGAGATCTTGCTACCACTGGAATAACCAAAAATGTACCTGTTGATGGAGCCTGAAAAGAAATGAACAACACTGGCAGAAGCATTTTTGTCACTACTTTATAAGCTACACCTCAAAGAATTTGGCCTCTGGACTGATCTATCCAGATCATCTGGACTGGCAGTCACAAGCAACGATTCAAATGCCAGGTCATTCACACAAACAACGAACAACTGGAGATATCCAAGTCATTCACACAGAAAATAGTCAAACTATTTCCCATTGCAAGCAGCCAAGGAAGATATTAAAGGATGTAGTAGACATAAGCTAGATTTTTTGCTCTAATAGATGTAGCTTAGACTTGTTATAGTACAACCACCATATTTTAAGCACACAGAACAGTGTTTCACATAACCTACTCCCTTTCATTTTCCTTTAAATACTTCAAGTTTCTTCAAGCACACAGCTWATCGTTGGGTTGTGCAGCTAGATTTACTACTGGTCATTAAGAAAGGGTCCAGGGGCTAAGCTGGCACCCCCATAGTATATATTAGAGCCTCATCTCTAGTCGATAAATGAAATGCTGGCATTTAACACACCTAAAGTTATCATTATGAACTGTTCTGAATACATTAATGCATTTCTGAGATAACAGCTTGAATTTCTTTTCTCTTAAGAACTATTATGTGCTAAAAACCTTACATGGATGTTAAAGCTAAGACAACATCACAGATTGAAGCAGAGTAACTATCAGATTTTCAATTTTCTTTGTCATGTAGTATTTGTATTCCCTTCCCTAAGGTCAGGTGTTATATTTTTTCTATAATTCTTTCCCTTATGTTCTTTGATCTTGGTTTTTACTTTCTACTTTCAGATTTTCCATATTCTCTAGTTCATAGGAGTATCCCTACACTAAATATAAAGCCATCTAGATCCATTGAAGAGAAGTGCAGCAATTCATTTTTTAAGTCCATTATGGACTTGTGAAAGAATTTTTTTAATAGCATTTCGGTCTATTTTCAAAATGAATTCATGCCAGTGAACAGGGCTACATAGTGCTGCTAAACAGTAAACACATTTATCCTAACAGACACTATATACATAAGAAGGAATACAAGTACCCATTAACATGTTTCAGAGTTTTACTAGAGGGATCACACATCATACAGAATAGTTTGTATTCATATCCACTTAACCCCTGGCTTCCAAGAAAATTAGAATTTATCATGATGCCTGACACCCATCTATTAAGAACTCATTTCACAGTCCACTGAGCATCCACAAGCTACTATTCTCTCCCAGTTATGGCTACCAGTTGAARTCCAGACCAAGCATACTCTTCATTCACCTCAGGAAGAATTACTTGGCATAGGAATTCAGCAGTAAGGCATTTGCCCCCTTTGTCTCAGAAAACCCAGTTTCAGTCCCTTGCTCTGCCTACCTATCTATATGACCTGAGCAGGTCAGGCAGAAATAAAACCACGAAAGCACACATAAAAGCACTGCCAAAGTCCAAAACTCCAATTCTGAAGTTCTCAGCTATCACTTAACTCTGAAAACACCTAAGTTCTCATAGTTAAACTTCCACAGAATCCACAAATCATGCTTTTCAGTTTTTCAAGCGCTGAGCACCTCATCACCTATATTCACAAGTCCTATCATTCATAAAACATACTTTTTTTTCCCCCCTCAGAGCTTGTCTGAGGGACCTCTTTCAGTAAATCATAACACAGGGTTTCAGCTCTCTTCCAGATTCAGACAAGCTCTCCCAGGCCGCAGGGGCACCCCCAATCCTTTCCACTGTAGCAATTGCTGCAAGCAAGGAATAAGATGTTTTCTCTAGTCAGTGACTAGAGTATATGCAAGTATGACTACTTCCTTTTCCATTACTCAGAGAAAGCACAAAGGAAGTTGTCTTCCTATTCTTGCTGATGACTGATTTAAATAAATTCTAAAAAATAACACAAATTAGAGAGGAGACTACAAGATCTGAAAATGGGAGAGTAGGGCTGGGCATGTGCTAAGTACTTTACTTGTCTAGACAGCCATTTTACCACCCTCCTGCAATGTGGCTGTTCAAGCCATCCCCATATCTCTATCAAACAGAACACCTCCAGCAGGCTTGCTCAGCACACTTGGTGGGAGAGCACATTCTTCTGAGAAGGGGAAGACAATGACTTACATGTTCCAGGCACTGGAGGGACTTAAGCCAAGTTCTCCATCTCCCAGAATCCATTCTTAAAACAAAAACTCAGAGAGGCCAAGCAATATTATATCCATAGCTATAAATGTTAACCAGTTTATAGGCCTGCAAACCCAGTAGGAAGCCCACTTCTATCTTCTCCATATTTATATGAAAGTATGGAATGATTTTTATTGGCTTTTCTTGTGCCCATTAGCAAAACAAAATTCAGGTTTCACTGCCACTGTTATTTAGCACATAGAGCAACATATCTATCAACTATCATAGTTTTATTGTCTGGTTTAATCCAGGGAAAGAAGGAAACAACAAGATAACATGTTTCTATGGGCAAAATACAA
Source organism: Apteryx rowi (assembly GCF_003343035.1). NCBI lineage: Eukaryota > Metazoa > Chordata > Aves > Apterygiformes > Apterygidae > Apteryx > Apteryx rowi. The sequence goes on from NW_020447686.1 coordinate 116,110, forward strand.
AAGTGTTCACACAAAAACCATACTATATATTTGACTAATCCTCCCTCCCTTGGCATCTCCCCTTTCACAGAAGGAATGGACATAAACAAAGATGCTTCAAAATTACCAACATGCCCATTATGGTAAACAAGCCTGCATAATGGTAATTCAACAAGACTTAACTAAGTCCCATCTACCATTTGCATTCATGTTAGCAGTACTTACAGAACTGGCATCAACATCACTGTATATGGCAACTGTTTTAATTCCCATCTTCTTACATGTTTTGATGACCTGCCATAGGAGAAGTGACAATTATCAACATTTAAATTATCAGCAGGTTAAGAAAAAAAAATCTCAGAAGATTATATACTTACTCGGCATGCAATCTCCCCTCTGTTGGCAATAAGGAGCTTTTCAAAAGTCTGAAGGGAAAAGAACAGTAAGAACCTTGAGAGATGAACAAACGATAAGTTTTTTTTCCCCTTCAGAAACAGGCATTCTTTTCTCCTCCATTTCCACTAAAACATTGGTTGACTCTGAGATCACCTGCTAAAAGGTTCTGCTGATTTAACAAATGATATAGCATAAGCAGTATGCTATACCAAATCTACCTGGCATGTACACAGGTTCAGAAAAAACAAAAAGGTGTTGACTATTGACACCCGCATTCCCTGGATCTCCTTACTATGCACAGTGCAGAAACTAGAACTCTGCAGAGGTTCTGAGAAAGAGTCAAGTTCAGGGAAGGGAGACTCACGAGCACTGTCAAATACATAGCAACACCCTCAACACCCAGAAGGTCCCTGAGCTCCATGATTTGGACACAGAAGATATTCAAAGAAGGCATACTTTCCCTGCTCTATACGTCTCTGCTCTTTTCTACTACACAAAGAGAAGGACCCCACAAACTCCTTACAAGTTAGGGCGGTACTCTGAAAAACATGTTTAAAATAATTACACTGTGGGTTAGACACACAGCAAACACCCATGCTGATGTTAATATCGTTCTGTTAGGAACTGCCATGACTGTTCTCCTATTCCAGTGTCCCTGTGAGAGCTCCCAAGTTTGCTTTGGGAAAAATGCCTGTATAAACTAAAACTAGATTACTTTACCTCTAGTTGGAGAATGGTGACAGGTACCTGGGGGTCAAGTGCCTCCAACCAGCACAGATCTGGAATACAGTATTTGTCTACCCTGGGAGATTTTTAAATGACATTCAAATGAGGAGAGGTTCCTCTCTGCCTAGGGCATGGAAAGATCAAAACTTCCACTCTGTAGAGATATGCTTGCTGAATAGTACTAGACTTGCCCTTCTTCATAGCTAAGCCTCACATGAGGACCTAGCAAACTCCTGCACTGCCATCATGAACCTGTTACTCACTCAGTATTAAGTAGCAGCCACAGTGCAAGAAAACAGCAAATCAAATCAGCAAATTTCTGAAATCCCGGCACCTTTCACACTGAAGTGCACTTAACACTGCAAATAGGCCTTCAACACTCCTATCATGACTGAAAGGAGGGCATAACAAGCCATCACAGGCCAGTCAGCCTTATACCCTAGACAAATTTCCCATTAAGAAAGGGGGTGGTAAAGGAACAGAGTTGCTCAGCATAGAAACCTCATTGCTGGGAATAAGCATTATTGCCATCAGCCTCCCTGCTAAATAGATGGGTGCACTTTGATACTGCACCTGCTTTGCTGCGGATAAAGGCTGCCACTGAAAGGGTCAGTCCTGCCCTACACTTACCCCCACTGCTTTCCTCACATCAAACCTAGCAGGAATGCAGCTTCAGGACTCATCAGTTCAACATGCTGATCGAACAGTCCCACTCTGCCTCCCACACTCCAAATCAGAAACAGGATAGGGAGCCAGCAGGCCTCCCCCCTTCAGGGGCAGCCTGCAGTTGTACCAAATAAGGTTTATCAAACTATATCTTAAGACATTCAATGGCTATCTCCCTCTCTACAAACACCACCATCTGTTTTTCATGTGGTTTTGGGGGGCAGCAGTATTGCAACAGCAACTATAAAACTGTTTGTTACCCTGTGGCCATTAGTAAATGGGGAGGGGGGGTAAAGGAGAGGAAGGAACTGCAAACACCACCACGGCAATTGTTACAGGCAAGCTAAGGCACTATATTGTTGTTTGCTCCCATATCCCAAACAGATCTACCCAAGGTGCCCTTAACCAAAAGCAATTTACTTCTTCAAAGTCAGGGCTGAACTGGCATCACATGACCAGTAAAAAAAATGTTATCATGTGGTAATAGCATACAGAAATGATAGAAATCCTCTGAGATAAGAGCTGTAGCAAGCCTGTACGTAAATTCAGCCAGATCTGCTGAGAAAGACATACCACTGCCTAGTACACAGGCACACCTACACTCCACTCCAAAGTTGGATCCTAAATATCCTTGAGCAAGTTCAATTATCTGAGGTACAAACAGTAAGAATACCACAGGAGCTGGCAATTTATTTGGAGAGCTTTTTCAGCTGGGGACCTGGTCCAAAACCCACTGAAGTAACTGAAAGATTTTCAACACACTGAAACTGTTACCAAGTCTAAATTTCAGCATTCTAAGCACTTGAAGCTTTTAGGCACAAAGGCTTAGGGGGAGTAAAAAAAGCTCTCATAATACTTTGCATTGAAAAGTTTAACTCTTCAAATACTTTATCTACTTAGTTTTTTGCATTGTAAGAGTTGTTTTATTGATCAAGCACAAGTTGCAGGATAAGACTGTCAGTATGAATATGTTAAGATTTGACATTTATTTTAATTTTCCAGTTCTGCAATAAAGACACTGACAGGAAGAGACTGGATTCTTGTGCTCCTGCTGACAAAAGATGACAAGCCTGAAGTCTGGTAAGAAAAAAAAAAATCATGTGCTGCTTTTGAGCAATATGCAGTATTTCTATATGTCATTTCTACTAATTAGCTATAAAAGTTCTGTATGATAGCCTGATCATCACAAAAACAGTGGAGGAGGCAGCAAAGGAAGAAAGCAGGAAAGAGCCTGAACCATCTCTATTAGCCACTGCATGAAATGAAATGACTTCCAGTGAAGAGGCCAAAGACCCAATTTCATTGTCTCAACAATCAYGCCTTTAAGAAAGAAACAGAACCTTGATCCAGCAAAGACCTTAAGCCTGAAGAAAGCATTTAGAGAAGTCAAAATTTAATTTCGGTTAAGCCACAGTTCTAGGTACATATTGTTTTTCTCTCTGTTTTCTAATACCATTTCACTCCTGGTTAATTGCTCCTACACTGGTATATATGGGTGAATGTATTAGTCCTAAAGCGCCATTCTTGCCCTTTTATACTAGAACACCTCCAGCCACACTATTTTTCCAAGTATATTACTTTAGAGGCCATGCCAAGACAATCTCCCACCAGAAAAGTTTTTCTTGGCTAGTAGCTGTAAGTTGAGATTGCTACTGCACGAGTCAGTGAGCCACATAGAAAATTCCAACAAACCAGCAACCTCCTCCAAGATGAAGATTTACTATTCTCTACAGGCCTTAAAAGTCCCATCTTTATCCAAGCTCTAAACAAGTTCTCACGCCCACAAAAGTGTAAGCAAAATCAGATTTGGACAAGGTACATTACATCATCTAACAATCATGCTGTCACTACTGCATAATCAATTTTAGGAAAGCTTTTGGCTAATCTTGCTTCCAGATGTTTTAACAAGCCTACAGCTCCTACACCATGCAAAACATTTGCAAAACATTAAGAATAGTTGTTTGAAATTATAACATGTTCAGGCTAGCATGAAACTTTCCTAAGCTGATGATCATTTATCCAACCTTTTAAGACACACACTTGAAGCACTACCCAATCTTGGCAAACATACTGCAAGAGAAACATTTTTAGCCTAAAAAATGTCAGAAAACATACCACTAAACCAGTAACTGTACAGTGATTGTACTAGGAGAACTACTAGTGCTAGCAGAACAGGGAAGAAAGTAAATAACTTTAACAGTCAGAAGTTAATGGTACAGTAGCATGTTAGAGAAGAGACAGAACATGCACAATACTACTTACCTTTTCATTTGGATCATGCACAACTGAATATAGTCGACATGAAGTTACAAGACACCATCTTGAACAGAGCATTTCACACTATAGACAAAAGAGAGGGATAAACATTTTTTCTCCTCCTACAGTATTCCATTAAGACATAAACAGTTCACATACTGACATCTTGAGGAAATTCTTCCATAACCTTCCTTACCCCTCTTTCCATTCCCCCCCACCCCCAAGTGGATGGAAGGATCTGCTCCCCCTAAGCACACACCCAGTGAACAGTAACTTAGGACAATTTAGAAGGCCCAGGTAAAAGTCACTAGCTTAAGTATACATTATTTTTTAACAAACTCTCCACTATGACATCTTCTTTCCTTCCATCTAGTTCTGAGAAACACCTGACCAATGAGTTCTCAAATGAGCATGCATGCATATGTGCGTACACATCAGGGAGGGGGAAAGGCGGCCTTCACTGCTAGGAAACTGCTGAGGATAGAGCACATAATGCACTGGACAGTACAGAAAGCAAGAGCAGAACAGACTTTAGATGTCAGTTTGGCTCCCAGCCTTTCCCACCACAACTCCATAATGACACTGGTCTGAGGGAAAGATTGCACTTTAAAGTTACCTCAGTACAGATAGAGGGTGCAGGGAAGACTACATTTGCTCATCCAGGTGGAATGAAAAAGACTACAAAAAACTTAATACTGAGTACTGCCTTATCTAGTAGGAAGCACAAAATAGCAACGATGGGCAATTGTTCCAAGTCAGAACTGGTCAACTCCGTCTGAAAGAACTGCAGAGGTTGCAGAGACCTGAATAAGAAGCTTAGTAGAAGGTAAACGCTCTCCTGTAAGAAAAAAATAAAAAAGAGATGGACGCCTACTCCACTGGAAAGGAGATCAAAAAATTTATGTAAGGAAGCATATATTTATATAAAAGGTTAGAGAAATCAGCTGCCTGTCTCATAACAGTCATGAACATGCAGGAAGGAAGATACAGTTAAGGACAGACTTCTGCCAGGTGCAATTACAGCAATCAGTTGGTCATTACTCTAAGTTTATGGCAGGACAGTTATAGCTTCAATGACTGTGTACTGTGATGCAGATCCAGTCAGAAGAAGGGGCAAGGATGGGTATAGCAGTAAGAGTATTTTGCTCTGGAGTGCATGACATTAAGCAGACACAATCCCTCTCCTCTCAGACACAGTAGACAGAAGTCCTTATGGGACCATGAATAGTCTGAAGCTCATACAGGACACATTCAAAATGAAAGTCTTCAAGTTAACATTATCCATTGGAGGAAGTGCCTCTGGAAGGTCAGTGAGGCTAACCTAAATATTGGCAGGTAGATGGGGGGGGGAGGAGGGAGGAAAGGTGGGAAGGGATGCCTCTAAACTTTCTTATAAATACTTTTTATACAAAGCTATTTAGTTTTGAATGCATAGGAGAAGCCAAAAAAATTGTGCCACAGAAAAAAAAAGGCCAAGATGGGAAAATTAGTTAGCATTAGATTTCAGATGCTTAGCTATGCACTTTCTTGAAGAATACATATAAAAAGTGTGTTTTGCAGGTTAAGAGGAGAGCTGTCAAGCAACTAGAGAACTAGAAAAGCATTAAACTGTACTCAGCTCTGTTCTTACTCTATGAAATTCAACAGACTTCATGTAAAAATGTTTTAGGGAAATAACCTAATCCAGTTATGCATTTGTATTAAAAAACCTACCTCCTCCTTCCCTCCCCCAGATTAGAACCACTTACAGAATCAGGTTCAGCTCCATATTGAATGTATGTGGGGTAGCTTACTAAAATTATGTATATTGCTTGAGTTACTCAGGTGTGAAATTTGTGCCTCTAATTCACAGTTTGGGAAAGTTTTTTAAGTAGCTCCACTAAAATCACTAAGGTTTAAGAGCTTGCTTAAACTAGAATCTACATCAAGAAAAGTCTCTTTAGAAGTCTGCTCCTAACCACTATGGGCAATTGAATAAGTATTTAAAAGTAAACAAACATTTTTAAAGAATGCAAGGCTAAGACCACAAAGGAACCCTGCAAAATTGCCATCCCAAACTGCTACTCAGTTGCTACCTACCCCCCGGCTCCCAAGCTCAATCTCTGTCCATAACTGGGTACATTAAAAGCTACAAACTCCAGAGACAACTCTCAAACCACCAACTCCACCAAGCCAATCTAACCCTCAAGTTAGATTCTTGATTTGGCTGCTTCCCAAAACCACACAGCCTCAAGCTATACCTTGCATTTAAAAAAAATCCTCAAAACAAAGCCCAGACCAGGAATAACCAGTCATATTTAAGAGYGCAATCCAGATTTGCACAACTCAAGATACCTTGATAGTTGGATCACTCATCTAGCACCAGATTTAGATCTCAACTCCTAGAAGCCATTATGCAAAACAGTTCCAGATACTAGAGCCCCCTACTCCTTTTATTGGACTACTAGCTCATTGCTCTAGCTGTCTGGTTTAGGAGTTTCAAGCAATTATCTACTAAAGTAGGGATACCCACACCCCAAACAAGACAATGTAAGCGTACAGAAGGGAGGGATGTCAACAGAACCTTTCCCCAAACCCCATCCTCAAAACAGCATACAGTGTGGTGCTTGCAATATTCTTCAGCGAAGGATGAGATGGATTTTAATTCCTTCCAGTTGAAGAGAGCTTAAATCAGTTTCCCAAGCGCTCAGGCTTTAGAAGAAAAGTCAGGCACAGCTTAACTGCTGACGTTTGTCACTTCATTTTGCAAGAAGCTTACCAGCAAACAGTAGGCAAACCTTTCAAAAATCTACTGCATCTATCATCACACAGGCGCAACTGCAGATCTCAGTAGCCATATCCAAGCTAGCTTGACTTTAACAATATCTTCCCCCAGCAGAGATTGAAAAAACAGGAAAAATAGACAAAATGGGTTTCCACAGCCAACACTAGGCTCTGATGCACAATTCCTATTTATTTTGTTCAACACTAGCTCAGGTGTGCCCACTTTGTTAAGAGAAGCAGCATAGAAACTGCCCAATCCAAATCAGCCAAGAAGCTGGGGGGGTGGGGGGGCCAAAACCATAAATTCCAGAACTCAAACCTTAACTCCATTCAAATAAGTCATTTTCTTCCAGATCCCCACAGTCAGTTCACAACAAACATGAGATGAATACATCCTAGTCCACTTGTATCTAATGCTAGTTATAAGGGTCCCAAGCTAGTGACTACCACAATTTAATATATTGCATGTATTATATACACACACATAAAAATATACATATATAATGAATGATTATACCAGTTTTAAAATAATTTTGTACAACTTAAACAGTAATTCATAGAATGATATGCTCTTTACGTGGCTCAGATAACACACATACTGCAGCTTCAAAACTTGGTAGAGAACCTGCCTTCCAGGGATGCAATACAACCCTATGAATCTTCTTCCAGTGGTTTAACACCATGGTACACAATAACAAAATAGAAAATAATTAACTCATATTATTTACAGCTCACCATGTATGTTTTAAAGTTTTTTGTCCCACATGAAGGAAAGTTTTCCTGCTCTACAGGTCACCTTGTAAATAACTCATTGTTACTGAGCTTTCTGGGCAGAAAAGCATCTGTGTTGGAATGCAGAGTACCAGATTTTAGAGAGGGAAAGCATCCAATATCAACACTTACTTTAATAAGGTTAATATTGGAAGGAATGTATATTCTAGTACATTGTCTTCTGCTAGAGACCCTAAGACTTCTGCCCGCATGCTTTCAAAGACTCAAAACCTTAAGAAACCACTGGAATAACTCCTTCATATTTACAGTATATTTCCCAATAATCATAAATATCTCTGAGTAATTTTAAACACTACAAAGTTGTAATATCTTCAATATTTTGATTACACAGCGGATGTTCCCAAATCTTTTTAATTTCAACCTAAGCTGGTACCCTTGTTTCTGGGTATCTACAGATAGAGTACACACACAACATATAAGGAAGCAGACATTTTCAGGTGTTTGCAAGAAATTTAATATGTAAGGCTGAAAATGCTAATCACTAATACAAGATTGTACAAATCTTGTAAACAGGAAACCAACCTTAATATTTCCCAATTTTTTCACTAATCAGATACCTTCCCCCCTCTTTCTGCACTCTTTCAGAGAGTTCTAGGCAGCCAAGAACTCTAACTGCAGGCAGAACCAACTTCAAAAAGAAAAAAGAAATAGTACAATGTTTTATAAGCTACACCACACATACAATTCTCACTCTTACCAGATCTGAGAACCATTGTCAATTCTAAGAGAAAAAAATCAATTTTCATGTTTGCCAACACAGCATACATACAACATCCATCAGCCTAAGGCTATATTTTAAAACTAAGTCATTCCTGCTCCCAGGTGTGTTCTCCCTTGTGCCAGTACAGAAGTTTATGTAACAGTCATGTGGTGAACCAGAGTAGGAAATGCATCTAGCTGAGAAGACATCCACAAGGAGTGGGAAAATTATGTTTTCAGCCATATCAGTTCCTCAGTCCAGTTTATCTACTTAGATATTCAAACAGTGGTGTTGACACAATAAGGGGGGAGAGACAGCTGAAAAGGAATGGCCCATGATCAAGAACTAGCAGCTGGAGAAAGGTGGAACAATTTCTCACAGCAGCAGCTTAAACAGCTCCAGTAAGGCTAGAGCCTGTGAAACAAATCATGGCATTATAGTAATGATACAAGAATTACCAGTGCAAGTTTTGAACACTAAAAACAAAAAGCAAATAAAAACATACAGAACAAGCATTTTGTTTAAGAATTACTCTACCATTTTCTATTCTATATAAACTTTAACCAAGTTTCTTAACTCTTCTCCAGAACTAAGATTCCCCCATAGTAGATGACTATGTTTTGCCTGCAGAATCCAAACAGCTACTCCTGAAAGCAAGATAACTCTAAAAGCACAAATCTCTACCCACGATCTGTGTTAAGTATGCTTATCAATGCTAAAATCTCTAGCTTAAATATTAAAAACAATCCCTGAACTCCATTAGTGTAGGACTACGTTTATTTGTCTAAATTGGTGACCATTCTAACTGCCTTCACGAATGGCAAATGATTCCAGCCTTGCTATCCCCTCCGGCCTAATGCTTCCGTGCAACAGAAGAACAAAGGCAAAAGCACCTCCCTGGAATAAGAGTATGCTAAAAATAATGTAATGCAGAAGAGACCAAGGAGCTCCCACCATACAGATCACTTTCATGACTTAGAAACTGTGGGTGCATAGATAAACTTATGAGGGCAGAGAAGGCAGAAAAACTTTCCATACATTGTTTGATAATAAAAACTTATACACACCGATGACAAATCTATATCAGCAGTTTACTGTTCATAACAGATAGTATTGACACCTTTTCTTTCTTTTAAACAGTCTTTTGACAGCTTAGAAGAGTTTCGATAGCAAAATCCATCTCATCCTCACACAGTACTACAGCCTCCTTTCAACATAAGATTTTTCTCCCAGTTCCAAGAGTGTAAAGCACTCAAGAAACTGACAGTTTAGTTATACTCTATACAGAACTAGTTCTGCATAGAAGCTAACACAGAAGCGTTAAGCATTAGATTAGGAACACAGCAAACAGTTGAACCCCCAGTTCACAGGGTTTTTGCACTTTCCTTAGGTCTTTTCTGACAGAAGGGGAGCAAAAGTTAAGGATGACTAGCTACTAGCCCTGGCACAAGTTATTAAGAACCCCAAGCACATTAAAAGTTTGAAGAGTTAAGTAAAAATACTTGCCTATGTTAGCAAAATGTTTAAATGCTCTATGAAAGTAATTCCCATTCAAGTTGGATTAAATATTTTCCATAGAGTCATCAATGTCATGAAGGTGAGTTTCATACACAAGATATTAAAAGACTAAAAATCACTTCAGTTACATAACACAAGTGCTATTAAGTAGCTATAAAAAATTTTTACAACACTTTCACTAATGTAAAAATATTTTTATATTGTTTACACTGATGCAGCCAGATCACATTCTTGAGAATTTAAAGGAAGGTGGCAAATAGGCCTTTCACAGGGAAGCTCCAAAGGGCAGACATCAGAATCTTTGGACCATTTTGCGGAAAGAGAAGTCTTCCATATACACATACCGGCATATATGGCTACCAAGAATAAAGTTTTGAAACAGCGCAATTCCTCTGCTAGTTCCAGCTCACTGCCTCCAGTCATCCCCAAATTTATTTCCCCCCCCCCCCAGTTTAAGCAGCTTCTCTCCTGTACACCCTCACAGCAAAACAGGTTTGCCATGCAAGTTTCCTGAGGAAAAATACTTAAGTACAACCCATCCCCTCTCAAGATGACCTGCCTGAGTAGTCCTCTAGCCACACAAGCCATCCGTTGTACAGGATCCCTAAAGACACACGAGGAGTTCTTAGTACAGTTTAGGAGTTACAATTATAGACAGAAACCTATACTACCCTCAGGGGTACACAAAGCAAACATTCTCTGCAAGTTACTCCTCCCTTCTCCGCTAATGCTTGCAGGTCTCCTCRCACATGCTCTGTTTCAGGAAGAGACTATGGATTATTCCTGTGGTAAGCAGTTTGATGTATTTTGCACCTCTTCCACATACAAACTAGTAGTTAACATCTTTAGTCTTTTACACAGTACTATATGATAATGCTACTTGTTCTTTTCCTAAATAATCTCGCCCTTCCTTTAACACAGAGCAATCTGTAGAAGTGGAGAGGAAAAAAATGTAGGTACCATATAAGCTTGAAGTAACCACCTCAGTTTCAGGAATTAAGCTTTCTAGAAGCTTGAGGTCTTTACCAAAAATAGTTTTGTAATGACCTTCTGTCATTTTCATGAAAAATAATAACAGTTAAGACTCCACAGTAAAGCTTTAAGGGATAGCTGAAACATCTGCAACTATCTGCAGGTAGAATCTCTACAACTATATCCCAACGCAACACCTGTTCCCGGGAAATATATGGGGGGAGAGAAAGGAAGAAAGAGATAACACACTTTCACAAAATAGTAACTTTTTTCCAGAAGCTAAGCTTTTACTAATAAAAGTAGCATAGAACTAAACTCTTCAGGGTTTGAAGTGCTATTCAAATTATCCTCTACCCCTAAATTTTGATAAGCCCCTGGCTAAACAGAGGGAGAGAGAAGGAGGAAACAAGGAACAGCCTATAACCCTCTGCAGCAGCAAACATTTAAAAAAGAGTCAGAGCAAGCAATACACGGACAGGCCACAGCAAGGACCAGAGTCTTGGATGCTGCGAGTCATCAGCACATGAACCCAGCACCTAGCTTTTACAGCTTCACTGCAACCGCTCTGCCTTCCAGCCGCTCAAACGCGGCTGCCAGGCCGGCGGCGCACCCGGCGCTCAGCCCGCCCGCCCCGCGCTGCCGCCCGGCTACGGCTACAGCTCCGGCTCCTCGCGCCCACCCGCGCCCCGCACCAGCGCGGGGCTCCCGGCCCCCACCAACGGCCCCCCC
>NW_020447686.1:128434-161293 GCF_003343035.1 Apteryx rowi
CCCGCCTCCACCGGCGTGACTGCGCCTGGGGGTCTGCGTGGGTGCATGCCCCGGGTACGCGCCGCTGGGGGCGAGCTTCGGTGTTTGCATTTGTGCTTGCTTCTGGAGTCGCGTTGGTGTTTGGTTTTATGCATGCTTCTGGGGTCACATGTTTGCATGCCCTTGGGTGTGTGCCTCAGGGGCTGCATTTGTGCATGACTCTGGCTGCGTGCAAGCTTCTGTAGGAGTGTATCTCAAGTTGGCATGTGTACATACATCCCCCCTCTGTGTTAAGCTGCATTTGTGCATGTGTGTATATAGCATCTTGTGTAAGTGCAGGCTTGTGAGTGGAGCTTGCATCTGTCTGGGGGCAGCAGTGTAAGGGCTTTCAGCTGTGCATGCATACTTGTATTTGCGTCTCTGCATCTGTGTATGGTAGGAGTTAGAGCTGCAGAGGCACATCACTGCAGAGGGAGGATGTGGCCACCCCTCTGAGTTGTCTTAAAAAATGTAACTGTGCTGACCCATGGCTGGTGCAAGCTGCTGCGCTATGAAATCCCAGCGAGGCTGGCATGAGGAGGGGCAGGAGAGAGAGACAGTGCTTTCCGGGGTATGCCACGCGGCCTCCCTTTCCAGTCATCTCCGGGGACTACTTACGGCTCAGCTCTCTGACAAATTATAGTCCGAGACAGCCTCTTCCTGTGTGACCAGGGCAGTGGGGCTCCGATTTCCTGGCGGCGTGTCGCCCGGGTCTTAGGCCAGAGGTGACACTGTGGTGCCAATTGCCAAATAAATTGTCAGTCCCCAAAATGCAGTGTGCGTTTGACCATGAGGAGAGTGCAAAAGGAGCATGACTGTTATAACTACAGAGTTTTGCCAAAACACAGCAGAGACACAACTCCCCACAGCGCTGACATGTAGAAAAGATGTGATCTATGAGGTTAAAATCAATGCTCGCCAGGCAAAGGAACAGCTTTTCCTTTAAACAGCATTGCTAAAACAGTGGTGACTTGCAAAAACAGGGTGAAACTGGTGGTCGTCTTTATCCTCACTACAGTAGCAGAGCAAGCCTACTTTTTCTGCAATGGAAAGACAATTAGGTAAAAAAGGAATATGACATCAGCAGTTTGCAATTTGCCCATGGAAATGCTTTGCCACAAGATCCCAACAGGGCTAGAAGAAAACAAAAAGTGACATTTATAGGGAAAGAGTGTGTATATGGGCAGTGTACTTAGTTACACTAGGAATAAACCCTTCAGGCTTTTAGACAAGGTAGATCCTCAGGTATGGTAAGAGGACGTTTTCTCTGTAGACAAGTGTCTAACTGCCTATTTTGGAGTCTCTTCCACCTTAACCTTTGATGCATCTTGCATTAACTATTGTTAGAGAGGTTTTATGAGAGCACATCACTCCCTGAACTCACACATTGTGTTAATCCTTGCATTTTTATCCCATGACTCTGAGTACATTCATATCCTGCGGTGAAAGCCAGGGCAAAGAGCCCAGAGATGGCCCTGAACAACTTCCCATGGCAAAGTGCAGCATGGAGGGGAGATGCAAGCTGCCAAGCAGCTTAGCTTCACCCAAATGTGAACTTCAGATATTTTCATAGGAGTCTAATTGCATGATCCCCTCAGTGGAACACAATTTCCTACCTACATTTACATAGGACATTGAAATATTTGGCCTAGATTTATTATTTTTGACATCACTTTTAAACTCTTGTGTCAGTACTTATATTCAAAGTGAAAAGAGGGGAAAGCTGAGTAGTGATGGAAAGTGGAATACTAGTTTTTATCTTTGCTGTACAGTGAAGGTACATGAAAGCATTTTTCTCTCTTCCCCCCCAAGTGAGTAGTAGAAATAAAAATAGCATTGTATTGCTTCTACTACAAGTATTTGCATGCATTTGCCCTGATGTATTAATAGCCTATATCACAACTGTACAGGTGGAAATAATGCAAGAAAACTAATATATCTAAAGGTAGGTCACAATATCTGCAATTCAAATCCACAAGCAGGCACCACAAATTCATCAGCACACATGCAAAGTCATGAAAGTCAGCACAGGAGACGCAGAGCAGAAGGGAGGCATTGCATTGTCCTTCTCCATGGGCTATGTGAGATAGATGAGACGTCCAGAGGCGTGCACCATAACATCATGTTTTTACCTTATAACCATATCCTGAGGCACTTGACATCAGTTCCTCCTGCATTTGCAAAGTAAACAGTCACGTGGCATCACCCAGGCGTTTGCTCTTGCTCCGCGGACGAGATTGTGTTTGCAGGCCCTGGTTGAGGTGCAAGCAGCCACCTACGGTGGCACATTAAAGGCGGCTCCCCGCAGCTGCAAAGGGAAACTGGCTGCGATTACACAAAGGCACCGCAGCAAAGGGAAACTTTGGAGGCAGCTGGGTATATAAAGAGCTTGCTACAGTGTGAAACGGTCTAATGCAAGCCAGTTTCCAAGTGAAGCTAAGGCGAAACCCCTTGCATGTGGAAGGCACTGGGAAGAAAACTCAAGAATGCCAATCGTCTTTCGTTTGCACAAGAAGTGCTCTGCTTTCAGCACGATTATGATTTCAGCTGACAGATTTCACTGCCTTTTTGTCTAGTCTAAATCTAAATGGGTACTGCTTATACCTAGCTACTGCTGAGCATTTCAAAAACAATGAGGGGTTAACACCACCCTTGTTAAAGAAATTGTAGAGGTACCAAAAAAAATTACAAAAATAAAATGTCTAAAAAAATTGAACTATGAGTTTGGATAAAAACAGAGACCCTAGTTCTGCAAGTCCATAAGCACATGTGTAATAACATAACTCTCAAAACATAGTCCTGTCTCAGTTACTGAAGTTATTAATATGCACAAAGTTAAGCAGGTTTAAGGGCCTGGAATACTGGGCAACTTATTCTCTCATTTTGAACGGATGCCAGAGGAACTGTAGTTTCTAATGCTAAGAATTTCATCAATCCCTTCTTTTGAGCAGAAAGATACCTTAGTCTTCTAATTTAATTCCAACTTTAGACAGAAAATGTGAGTTGTTGTATCATCATTTGACTTCTAAGCTATAACCCAGAGAGAAAGTGGAGTAATTGTAATCCCTCTGCCTTTATCTAATAAGGAATATATTGTATGAGGTTTATAGAACATAAAATGCATTATGCATAAAAGCCTGTGACTGAAGAACTCAAAGATAGGAAAAGCTCTTTGAAGTATCTGTTATATATTCTGTAAACAGTCTTTGCTGCTATCAGCATTCAGCTCAACATGCTGCGAGAGACAGTAATTCAGCCTTGGAGTCGGCCAAGTCGATACCTCTGTACATCTCTGCCCTAAGCATCTGCAGAAAATCCTGACTGTGAAGAGACACGCTTCATGCAAGATTCACCTCAGAGAGTCAAGAATCAGAGGACGGGGGCGTCAAGCCGCCGCAGCGGAGCCCCAAAGCCAGAGTAGCCCTAGACATCAGGGAGCGAGGATGGATTCAAGCTATCATCTCCCAGCTCCTCAGGGACGGCTTGATTTCCACTCCCCACCCTGCTGCCCAGATTCTGGGGCTCTCTGGGGCAGTGGGAACACCCCGCTGCCCAGGCTCCTTGGGGGGCCCTATCCCCACACACATGTCAGAGGTAGCTTGATGCCCATCACGGCCTCCTGGCCTCAGGGGTGGTTTGAAGCCCACCCAGGCCACCTGGCCTCTGTTGGTCCTGGAGGGGTCTAGTCCCTTCTGCTCCCTCTGCCCAGGCTTCCCAGCTCCTAAGAGCAAGCTCGGTGCTCCCCCTGGCCTCTGGGGCTCCTCAGGGCAGCCTGAGGCCCCTGGCCTCCTCAGCGTGGCCTGAAGTCCTCTCAGAGGCCAGGCCTCCTTGGAGAGGGCCTGAACTGCCCAAGCACTGGGGCTCCTCAGGGACAGCCTGACCTCCTTCTGCAGCCTGAGCTCTGGGGCTGCTTAAGGGTGCCTGATCCCCCACCAGGCTTTGGGGCTTCTTAGGGATATCCTGAATCCTTCCGGCCAGAGTTCCTCAGAGGTGGCTCAACCCCCATGTTGGGGAGGCCTCCTCTGGGACATTTTGATCCCCTCACCTCCTAGTTATCTGGGGACAACCTGGACCCCCCAGCCACACAGCCTTTGGGGCTGCTCCAGGACAGCCTGAACCATCCCAGCTGCTGGGGCTGCTCAGGAGAGCTTGAAACACCCCAGCCACTGGGGCTCCCCGCAGGCACCCAGATCCTCCCTGGTCTCCAGGGCTCCTCTGCCCCTCCAATCCGCAGCCACCAAGGGTTGTACAACCATACACACCATTAATTTGTACCACTCAGGATTCGCCTGGTTGTCCCCCTGCCCTCCTAGGCTGCTCTGGGACAGCCCAAACCTGGCTTCAGGAGTGGTTTAATACCCACCCCTGAGGAGCCAGAGAGGTTGGGTAACAGGGCTCAGGTAGCCAAGAGCAGCTGTTGGTGCTGTGGGGCATCAGAGGCCACTCAGGGGCAGTGCCCTCACTACCATGGCACCGTCCCACAGGAGCCAAACAGGGTGGGCAGAGCTTGGTGCTGGTAACAGGGTCCACCAACAGTCCCAGACATGGCAACGTAATGAATCAGGTCCAGGGCACCCTGGGGGGTCCTGTCAGGAAGAGCTAGAGACAGGACTGCAACAGTGGTCCAACACCCATGCAGGAGCCAGAGCCAGGACTGGAGGCAAGCCTACCTACAACAACATGGCTCAAACCAAGTCTAGGTGCTCAGACCTGAGCTTAAATGGACCTCCCAGGCCATGGGCAGAGGGGGTGGGTGAAGGCCCCAGGTGAGGCTGGTCAGGGCCCTGAAGGCAAATTGGTGCCTTGAGAGCCCTAACACTGTGGCAAAATTGCTCACTGCCGTGCTGGTCTGATTGGGGAAAAGTGCAGGAGCATTAGCAGAATGGGAGTCCTTTTGCCTTGGGGACCATGCCTGGCCTCCTCCAGTCTGACTGTTTGAATCAGAAGGAACTTTTATCTTTTTCACATCCTTATGACATTAAAAACCTATTGACAGAAGCATGATGGAAAACCTAGAAGGAATTAAGCAATATCTGCCTTGGAGTTAGTTGGATTCTGCAGAGTCCATGGGAAGGAGGGTGAAGGCTGGGAGGCTGTGACCTACTGAACGCTTCAAGCAACTCGTGAGACACTCAACCTTAAACAGCAGCCATTACCAAGGAGAGCATGTGCGCCTTTTGGGCAGGTGCACATGCTTGGATATGAAGTGATACCACGTCATGAAATTTCTTATCAGATTAGCACAGGAATCACAACTGCTTTGACGCTGCAGGGGCATATCTCTGTGGGAACTGTGTATCCTGCAGTTTCGTGGACTGAAGGGTTCTCCAGGACTGCAGCAAAGTGGCAAAGATCCAGGCCACTGGGGAGAGTTCCTCGATGTGAAAAAGGACAAGAACATACAATTCACAGAGGAAATGCAAAAAGGAGAAAAAAAATGTAGACCAGTGTAGACTGGAGGTAAATACAACTCTAAAGAAATACTGAAGGAGACTTGTGGATTGGGGAGGCCTCAGACTGCACCAGGGTGAAGATCTTCGTTGCTCTCCATTAACCTTGGGGACAAGGGTGTTACAGAGCCAGGTGAGCGTGACAGCTCCCTGGGTCCGAGCAAACATGGGCTCACACTGTGCTGTTCACCCCGTTGCACAGAAATTAACTGTGGCTTGAAGCCCTGCTGATGAACTCCTGGAGATGTCACACTGTTGTAGGACCAAACAGGAGTTAGCACAACTGCACCACAAGGAATCATGTTTGCTTCATTGGATGCTGCTCACAGGAAGGCTATCATCCCTTTCTCCCTCTGTATAGCCATATCTGTGTCCATATCTACTGCTAGTTCTCTATGAGCAGCCATGGCAAACTAAGGAGAGCAGTTAGCGGGGAAAAAATTTGTGTCTCTGCTCTCACCAATATTTCTGAAACTCTTTCTTTGAAATTAAATGTCTTTTCTGCCACCTTCAGAGATAGGGTCCATCCTCTGCTCTGTGAATGTCATGTTCTGGTCCTTGTCCATCTTGAAGAACACCATCCATTCATCCATAACTTTCCCACACCTTGATATGGATTCCACAGCCTTCTCTTCTGTCCCTTTATTTGGCCCCTCAAGGTGACCGGATACCAGTCTGTGCTTCTCTTCATAGAGTTTGTAGGTCTGGGAGTTGCAGATGCCAACCCTGCGAGGGAAAAATAAAGTAACAGGCAATCTTTGTTTCATTCTTTGGTTTCCACGGTTTCAAAGGTTTAAAAGAAATGTTTGCATCTTTCCTTGCATTCTCTTTATCACACATTAATTATGCCAAGCCATATAGAATTTGTTCCCATGGTCTTCACTTGTTTAGAGTTACAAACATTTTTGCCATGTCCACTTTATGTTATAGAGTCAGAAAGAAGGTTTTTAATGAAGCAGAGATTCCAGTCTGTCATAGTCTAGCTACAGTCGGTAGTGGATTAGCAGTTTTACATAGCATATGCTTAGCAGTAATTGTGACGACTCCCTAGAGCTGGGGAGAGGAGTCAGGGGAGGGTGAATTTGGAGGATATGTTAATGACTGTGGTAGCCTTCTTAGAGGCAGTCCTAACCTTGGAGGGTGAATTTCTGCTCTGTGTGCTGAAAAAGCAAAGAAAATACCAGTTTGGGGAGCTAAAGGTAAAGGAGTCCTGCTAGCTAGGATTGCTGCTCAGCACCTGTGTGATGCCTCCAGAGGTTCTGCATGACTGGAGAGTCATCTGTCCAGGAACTGGAGAAGTGATCTCTAACATCAAGGAGGTCCAAAGCACTTTTTGTGTCTGAAATTCATTGTGCAGCTCTAGTACCTTGGCCAAAATTTTTGCTGAGCCTCTTCCCTGCAACATTGTTCACATGGAGTGACAGTGGGCTTGACTAGTAGTTTGAAATTTACTGCTTGTGATGTGAATTCAGTTTCAAATAGCTCTGGATCCTTTTTAAGTCATTAAGAGCACCCACAAAGATTAACCACAAATTTGTAATTCCTTTGATTAAAAAAAAGTCTTGGCAGGACTAACAAAGATTTGTGCAATGGCTGTCTGGGCTGTCAAGCCCTAACAGAGTCTCGGTGAATTGGTGCCATAGTATTCCCTGAAGGTTCGTTACTCAGTAAACAGAATGGTACATTTAAATTTAAGATCACTTTTAGAATTTACTCTCCCTGAGTGTGGACAAGCTAAAGGAGGAGATGGAGCTCCTTAAAAGAGGCAATAAGCTCAGCAGGGCTAAATCATTTGTTTGGATTACAGCCATGGTATGAAAGCTTTGGCTAGAGAGAGGCAAATTGGTTTGATCAAGAGGAAAAAGGTACATAGAAGAAGACATATGTCTTCTTGGGTACATGGAGAAACCACTCCCCTGAGTACAGAGATGGAAATGAAACTCCAAGGGAGGAAAATGGAACATGCCTGAAAGAAAGTATTTGCTCATATATGTCCCTGATGATGACCCAGATGATGATCCAGACCCAGAACTGGCAGCAGAAGCACTTACTGGTGGGTCACATCTTCTCCTGCAGTAGCAGCAAAGACATGTATTTTTCTTCTGGTTTCTGGTGGAAGCACTGAGAATGTCAAACTGGTGCAAAGGAGTTCAAGAAGGTTGAATCTTGAGGTCWAGCAGCACATTCACCTAGTCACATGTCTCTGTGACACAAATGGGTCTCTCTTGTGTGGATTATTCCATCCCATTTTCCTCAGAATCATCAATATCTTCTGTATCTGGCATGACACATGACACATGACACATGGCTGATATCCTCATATCAACCATGAGGATACTCCTGACTAGTCCTCGCTTGCTTGTAAAGGCCTTTTTAAGCCTTCTAAGTCTTTACAGCCCTGCTCTGGTGCCAATTTATTGGTGCCTATGGTTTCACATTCCTCCTTGGATCCAGTGATGACCAGGGAGGACTATGGATTCACCGTATGGTGCTAGAAAAGGCTGGACTTTGGCAGTTCAAAGGGTGGTGGAGTTAACAAAAACAAGCTTTTGCGGTGTTGATTTCAGGAGCACCGGAGCACAAATAAGATATTAAGTGCTGGGGAAAGAGTGCCACCAGCACTGCTTGCTCTCCTCTCCCCATTCTCCCTCTGCTGTCTCTGAGGGAAACAAAGAGTTGTTATCCACTCAGTCCATGGCCCAGAGAGCTGACCAAGGACGTGCCTGAGCTAGGCCACAGCCCCTCTGACACTCCTGCTTGACCTCCAAACCCTGTAGTTAGCTGTGGTCAGCATGCAGAGGTTCATCACAGCCCTGCAAGCTGCTGTAGCATCCCCTGCACCCAGAGCTACCCTTGCCCCCACTCCCCAAACCCTTCAATGAGAATCAAGCAAGGGAAAGGGGGTTCATCAGCCAGATGCAGCTAATACTCACCACTTACCCTACCCAACAGGTATCAGCCACTCAGCAGTAATAATCTCCAGGCTCTCAAGAATGGCCCTAGACTGGGTCACTCCCTATATGAAGCACAATGACCCCATGGTCCCAAATTCTGATGACTTATTCATTGCTCTGGAGTGTTTTTTGGGGACCACAGTTGCGTTGCTGTGACTAAGGCTGCCTTGCTAGAGCTCTGGCAGAGGAGGCAGTCAGCTGCTGATTACACAGTTGGGTTCAGGAAGCTGGCCATGGAAACTGGGTGGGAAGAATGAGCCCTTATGGCCTGATATAAATTAGGGCTGACAGAGACCCTTGAAGATGAGATGGCCAGAGCAGACCTGCCCCAGGGCAGCTGTCAGATCTAGTTGTTGCTCTAGAGAGGTGCACTGAAGAGAGCATACCTGGACCTTTACACAAGCCCTGCCAAGTTTTCCTCCACCTTACTTACTGTCCCCAGAGGAGGACCCCATAAAGGTAGGTGTCACACAGCCTCACTCCTCATCCCAAGAGCAAGAACACCAGTGGAGAAAAGGAGCACACTTTCATTTTGCTGGAAAAGGCCACTGTGTTGTTACCTGTTCCAACAACCCCCTGCCCCCACTGCTGCAAAAAGACCATGATCGGAGGCAGATGCACTAGAGCCCAGCCTCACAATGCACCTTACCATTGCCTTCCCAGATGGGCACACCATCCAAACCACTGCTGTGGTGAACTCAGGAACTTCCATAGTTTTGTGGCTTCTGAATTTTTCCAAAGTGTCAGGATCCCTACCCAGCTCCAGCACACCCCAACCATAGTCATTGCTGTAGATGGGATGAGCACCTAAGGGAAGTCAATTACCCACAGAACTGTTCCCTTTATGGTAACCATGGCACCTGGACACCTTGAGATTTTGTCCTTCCCCATCCTGTAGTTTGCCCTCTTTCCAATCATCCTTGGGCTGTCCTGGTTAAAAAAGCAATACCCTATAATTTACTGGCAATTACAGAATCACAGAATGATTGAGGCTGGAAGGGACCTCTGGAGATCATCTAGTCCAACCCCCCTGCTCAAGCAGGATCACCTAGAGCACGTTGCACAGGATCGTGTCCAGGCATGTKTTGAATATCTCCAGAGAAGAAGACTCCACAACCTCTCTGGGATCCTTGTGCTTCCCTGTAGGAAGACTTGGAGTCTGAGAGCAAGAGCTGGCMCTGGAGTCCTCTTGAGACTGCCCTCACCACAGCACCTCATGTGGGTTGGTCCAGCAATATCAGCGTTCCTGGTGCTACATCATGTGAGTAGTTGTTTGGCTGCATGACTGCCATGACAGATCGTGCTGAGAGCCTTATATACCCCTGGGAGGACCAAGAAACACCGTTATACAATAACCATATGTTATTGTGTAATGTATCGTACCATATGTAACCAAGTTTTACGTATGCTCGGGTATGGTGGGACACTTTTGATGAGGGCACCACCCTGCTTGTGTTGTGGTCACCCTCGGCTCCCTGCTCCCCCTGCTCCCCACCAGGCTGTGAGGGTTGTAGGAGAAAGTGACTGCAGGTGCTCTCCTGCAAGTGATGGCTGTAAAAGAAAGGAGGCTGGCAGAGGTCTGCAGAAGGTGGTGTTCCCTGGCCACCACCACTAACCCCTGTGGTTCTGACGGCCAGTCCCAGCTGTGCCAGAGAAGATCATAATGGGTGTGATAATAAATCATTAATCAATAAGCATGCCTGCCTGGTGAAGTTTCTCAAGCGCTTCAGGCAGAGCAGTGATGTGTCCCACTCTTTTTGGAGGTAGCAACTTTCCCTTCTAGTTCACATAGTTCCTGCTAGGGACTATCAACTTCAGAAAGATTTCTCCTTGGAGAATCAGCCTCTCTTATGGCTGAAGGAAGATCCAAAAGCAGCATCTTTTATATTCCCTGAGGAAACATCCAAGACCAGCTCTGTTGCCTCATGACCAGACAGGCTACCTCCTTTTCTCTTTCCACCACAGCTCTGGGATGGTGTCCTTGGCTTCTTCATTTTTCTGTAGGGATCTTGCTAAGCTTGTGTGGAGCCAGACACTGCTCCTGCAGCTGCACCTTGGAAAGCAGGCAGCAGTGAGACTTAGACCCATCCAGCCCAGCACTGGAGGAGAAGACACCCTGATTTTGCTGGTTCCTCAAATTTTTCCCGGAGCAGAGCCTCACACCACTTCTGTCCATTCTCCAGTCAACAGCAGTGCTCAGTGCAGTCACAAGTCATCCCCTCACTGCTCAGACAGGAAAAATCGTTGTCCTGGCCCTAGCCCCCGCCCAGCATTTAGGCATGCCCATTACACCCCACGTAGGAGGGACTGCAGAGGAGACCACGATGACGGCAAAGCCTCACTGACAGTCCGCTAAGTCAGAGTGTGATTAACAATTGGAATAATAATATTGATAATGATATAATAATTGTAATAATAATTGGAAGAATGTATACTAACAGCAAGGATATCCACAGTTACAAGCCTAAGGGACAAATAATATAAATACAGATAGGGACAGAGCTTGTCCTGTCATACTTCCAGACACATATCATTGACTGAAGCCAGAAGAGAAGAGCAGCAAACCAGTCTCTATTCAGCAGGGACCACATGCATCTGTTTAAACAGCCTTCTGAGTGTGGTAGGGTTATTTGCATGTTCGAAGTTAAGCGTGTATTTAGGCCCTCTCCTAAGCAGAGGCCCAAAGGCAGTGAGGATTTGACCCAGATCATATAATGATTTAGTAAGGCACTAGGAAATAATCCCTGGATTCTCTGTCCTTTGCTCCAGCCAGTGAATCATCATGCCTCTTTAGGCAATCCAACTGACATAATCCTTAGGGGAAAAGTAGGAAAATAAAACAGGATTTCCATTTTATCAAGATAAAGCTGTAGCCAGAGCTGATAGCAGGTTACCTGAAAAAAATGCTGGTCATGTACGCTTAGTGATTGTTGCGTAATTTGTTTAAGCTGAAAAAGCCTATTTCTACAGTGGAATACAAATTAGGGTAATTATGTTGTGATGGAGTACTGCATGTTTAAGATGAAAGCCTTTCTTTACAAAAGCTTCTTCGCCACTTGAGTAGAAGAAAACAAAATCCTGCTTAAACAAAGTGTTGTTTTCTGTATTTCCATCTGAACAAAAGACTTTTAAATCTTTTTTCCCCTGTAATATTGCATGGCTTCATTTTCTAAAAGTACTTTTACTTTTGACAATCTCACAGTTAAACCCTCCAACACATTCCAATATGTAAATATAAAAGGCTGAGGTAAACAGTAATATATAATTGTTACAGAGCCTTGGTAGACTATTACTAGCTGGACATTCAGATTCTATATTTTTTGCTCTCTCGCGACTGTCACAGTTGCTCATAAGCTTTCTTCTCTCTAATATACTATGTATGTCACAATAATGCAATGTGTAATTATTTTTGTAGTAGGTTAAAATAAAGTGCAGACTTTTTTTAGATGTATGTTGTGAGAAACAAGTATCATCTCCCCCCTTTGTATTTACTAGTACTGCTGGGTTCTCTCAAGAGCTGAAATAAGCACAGCCAGATCATCTGAGTTACATGCACCTGTGATTATTTATATTTTAACCTATATTCATTTTCACTTCCAGTTCCTATGTGAACTGCAGTTACTGTCTCACATGGGACATCTCCAAAAGCACCAGTATGGAAATGCTCATTGCAGGGGCTTACGCTTGCTCAGTGCATATTTGCATGCTCACCCAAATGATCTCATCCAGGACACCCTTATTCACATGAGCAAATCTTGTGCATTCAACTAACTCCGGTGAATCGCTGCATGACTAAGACCGACTTGCAGAAGTAAGGATTTGCTGGGTTGTGCCTTTAGTTAACATGACAGGTGAGAAAATCAGTTTCCTTGTATGGGAAAAGTAGACAGTGTTTAAGTGAATACATACAGAATCATTACTCATTCCCTTCACACTAGATTTCAAAACCCATATTTGAAGTTTGGGAAAATTGTCTTCACTGGGATTATTTTAAATGATGGGAATTTGAAGGTGGGCAATTTAATTACCAGAAAAACAGATCAAAGCAAATGCTTGAAATGGACATTTTTTAATGACTTATCAAGAAAGGTGCAGTTTAATAAACAGTGGGGGAAAGGAAAGGAAATATGCAGATTGTCCAAGTACTCCCCTCCCAGGGAGATAAAAAGACTCCCTGGCTTCATATGCCTGAACCACACTCAGGAAAGGAAAAACAGTCACACCTGTAAGAAATATGTATGTCAGACCTGGCATACGCACATGTGCAGAGGATTGCTTCCATCTCCAAAAGAAAATGACACTTTCTAGCTTATAAAGTAAGATAAGTCCCT
Source organism: Apteryx rowi (assembly GCF_003343035.1). NCBI lineage: Eukaryota > Metazoa > Chordata > Aves > Apterygiformes > Apterygidae > Apteryx > Apteryx rowi. Next base: position 141,188 of record NW_020447686.1, read on the forward strand.
GGGAGGACTTATCCCTGTTTGCTTATTTGTGTGTCATTTTCATTTATTCATGATGTCTAGTAACCTGAGTTAAAAAACATCCTTAATGTCTTTAAAATTACAGAGTACAGTAAATATTAGAAACAAAAGCCACTTAGCAGGTCTCTATCCATTTTGTAAGACAATTTCTATAGAGTACTCTATTACCACTGTGATTACTTTTGATACATCCAATAAATTGAAGGCCACTGGACAGAAGGCATAAAATGATTTAAAAGGAGCCAAAATAGTTACTGAAGTTTTAGACTCTTATATGGTCAGATAAAGTCCACTGGGTCTTTGTTAGGTTGACTCAGTACTAAACTTTTCAGGCACCACATTATTACTGTGTTTTTTTTTCTTGGGAGAGGTTGGCAATATATGGTCTGAAATAAAATATTTTCATTGTATTACTTGATCAGTACTTGCATTAAGCTTATTTTGTTTCCTGCTGACATTAGGATATAAAATGAGCAAAAGTCTAGACGTTGACCCCAGGACTCTGTGGTATCTAAATGCAGTGTTTTTTCTGTATTCTGAAATAAAGAACAGGTTTTCCCCATTTCAGTTCTCCAAGGTTACTGCTGTAGTTCTTCAGAAAGCACCATCAGTTCCCTAATCTACAGGCAGGTATCATGCCTTTCAGTAGAGCATAATTTGAGAAATAATATTCAAGTGTTCTGTAATGAGGATGCTGGTGGGTTCAGCTTTTACCAAAGAGAGAGTGCAATCTTTTACCTCTGCAGTTCAAAACAGGACAGCTCGCAATGCCGACTTAGCAGTGTTCTGGGTGCCAATTGCCGTAATACAGCATTATATTTTTATAAGCTCATTCTGCCCTCTGAACCTTCCCCTGATATCCCGTGGGAGTTGCCCCTGTGTATCTGACAGCTGAATTGGTCCTCGGTGGATTTTTAGCACAGGGAGCCATGCACACAACTTCTGTTAACAATAACATGTTGCTATGGGAGCTCTGCGTGTGTGTGTAACTTCTTGCTTACTGCGCTGAAAATTGCGCTGCAAGGCAAATGTGAGTATGTCTGGTATTAGCCTAATTGTTCAGCAGAATTAGACTATGGCGCACACCGAATATCAACCGCGGGAGGAATGTACCGCGAATAAGGATGCTCGCCAGCGGTGGCAGAGGTGCTTCTCCTACACTCCTTTAAGCAGGAATCATATCCATAGCCGTGAGACTAATTATTTTGGAACCTGAGGGAAATGCAGCCTATATAAGTGAGCGAGTGATCTGCAGTTAAGGATCAGTGAGCCAGCTAATGGCTGGTTAGTCAGGAGGGTACAACTCCTGAATGTTAATAAAACGTGTCTGAAGTCCAACACCTCAGGGAAGAGGCTGAATGCTGCACAAGATATATGGAGACAGAGGCTCTGTTGTTTTCTGCCACTGAACTACTCCTTTAAAGCAGGTTTTAAACCTGTATGAAACTTGTTTATGAATTGCAAAATAGCAGCAGGATTATAAAGTACAACTCACTGTGGCTGAAGGAAATGCAGCTTGCAAAAGCGAAATATTACCATTTTGTGAAGTGCCTAAAACATGTTCAGTGCTTGTTGCTGCATAGATGTATATCAAAGTATGGAAGAAGCTCATGTCTTTCATCATATATATGCTAATAGAGATCATGACTTATTAAACAAATCGAGCACTTAACATTTTAAAGCATTATGTAAATGCTAACCATTTAATCCTCTCAAAAAACAACTTAGGCTAATGTCAATAGTTTTATTTTGTGGATGGAGAAAATAAGATAGAAATCAGTTGAAGATTCTGACAAGAAAGCCTGTGGCAAATGCCAAATTACTATTTAAGGCTTATTAAATAAAATGGTCATTGTTGTTTTATTGTGCTTGATACAGTCCACGTAGCTGTGTCGATAATATGTCGATAAATGCCAGACAACATCTTGCTCCTTAAAACGCCCCGTCTCAGGGACGGCCAACTGTCTTGACCCTATGAGCCGCACACCAACGTTTCTATGGGTCTGAGGGCCACGGGATGAACCCTGCACATCTCGGACACCCAGGTGAAGAGGACCTCCAGGGGCAGCTCATAGGCAGGCCAGAAAGCCAGCTCCTTGGGATGCCACCGGGAGCGTCGTGGTGGCCCAGCCACAATGGCCTCCACCACCCCTTCCCATCACCCTGCGGCTGGAGAGCCTGGCTCAAACTCACCTATCCTTTGCCCTTTGAGAGATTCCTGTTCAATGCAGAGCCCTTTAATAATTGCAGGAAGAGGCAGCTCAGTAGGTATTCGATTTCTGACTGTTTTACATCTCAAGCCACAATAGCAATGACTTTGCTTAGATATACTCGCTGTTGGCAAAACTGCAGTCATTTCCTGACCAGTCGGGACAGGCATTTTTATCTGAGAAACATGCCAGGGAAGCTGGGATATTGTCCCCAAGGCATTCTGTAGCATTGTCCTTATTTAAACAGTTCTCAGGGTCTTTACATTAGACCCTGAAGATGACTATAACCGTGCTAATGTTATGTTGTCAACAGCAATCTTCTGCAAATATTGCTATCACACAAGTAGTCTCTTGCAGTCTCATCTTCCAAAATATCCTACAATGTGTAGAATTAATTGCCTAGTTACTCCTCCTCCTCCTCCTCCACTACTACTTCTAGTAGCTGCTGTAGTAGTAGTAGTGGGAGTGGGAGTGGGAATGGGAGTAATCTCAACCTTGTATGTCCTCATTTGGCCACAAAAGTCTAGCAAGGGAAAAGACTTCCAGAAAATTATTCCAAAGTGAGCAAAAAATTCTGATACCAGCTACACTGACAGAAAAATGCAACTGTTATCTATAGAGTTATTCCAGTTTACAACACCCTGACTGAATTTGCTCTTGAGTTCCCTAAAACACACACAGGAAAGGAGTATCAGCAAGTAATTCTGTTGTTTTCAGTTTCTGAATACTAAGGCATTTTAGTGTGTTCCCCTTTTTACTAAGCAACATATCATAATATTTAGATAAAATATTCTATAGAGGAACACTACAGAATAAATGAGCATGAGTATGTACCAAGAAGGGAGGAAAAGCCAAACTGTTCAGCAAAATATGTGGGTGACAGAGGGTCCATACCAAAAATAAAGAGATCTCTAGAAGTTTCAAGGTTACCTACACCCAAGCAGCCACAGGCTGAGTGATAAACTAATATGTAATCTCATAAGTAATCGAGAACCTCTGAAGGACTTTTGCTTTAATAGAAAATACCAAGTGGCTAATTCAGAAGATTTAACAGGGGTAGGATTTAATCTAGGAAGGAAAGCAAAGCAATCAGACTGTAGTCTTCATGTTAGTATGGTGCATTGCCACACAAGATGATGAAGCTGCACCTCCAGGGATGAGGGGAGCACCAGCCTATAATGAGGGCTCTTGCTAACGGCTGTAGGACTGACCCATCTTCTGTTACTTGCTGGGGATGCATAACTTGGATTGTTGGGGTTTTTAATAGAGCCATTTTATCATATCCCTATAAGCATTTGAAGTAAAAACATCCAGAATATCCCCTACAACCATTAACAGACGCAGATACCTAAGAACCAAATCTTCAAAAGGGCTGAAGATCACATCCTTAATAGCTTCTGTTTCCGAATCCTAAATTTTACACAGCTACTGATGGCTTGAGGGCGTCTATCTGAGAAGTTGGCTGAAATCAATTCAACCTTTTATTTAAGAGTATTAAGTTCACTATGCTCTTCTCTAAACCTGGATGTTTGGCAGATTTTCAGTTGTTCTTACTCATACTATTTAACTGTTTATGGGATAGCATTGTGTGTCCTAGTCTTCATTGAACATGACTTCTAGTCCACACCTCTAGTCTGCAGTGAGCAATAAAATGTGTTTTCAAAGAACAAACATCAACAATAAGTTATTACAGCTGATGTAGCAGAGTTATAGTTTATGTTATCCCTATCCATGGAACTTCTGGTCTATTCCGCTCAAAATTCGGCAAGCTCCCTCACACACTGCTCAAAGCCAATTTTTATTTGGCTATTTGATCAAGACAAAGCCACAGCCTTTGAGCCTCAGAGTGTGAAAGATAGGGGTTTTTTAACTTAAAAAAATGCAAGATGTTTTTCTCCTTTCCTGTGGGCAAAAGGCCTGGGAGTTGAGAAGATAAAATTTGACAAGACCATTTTTTATTGAAAAGTATCTCTGAATATTCCAGGGGAAGTTGGCTGAGATTTGGCTGCCTCGCAAAACCTCAAAAATTGTGGTTTGTGCAGAAGAGTGAGCTGTTACCCTTCGCCTGCATTCAGGCAGAGTAGGCTACCGTTTACCTCATCCACGCGGGACATGGCCACGTCGCCTATGGACTGTGCCGACAGACGGGGGGCTGCACGAGCAGCGCTGTGTTACCTGCTGGAGCGTGTGTGAGGGGCATTTGTCCATGTCTCTGCTAAGATCCTACTCTTATCAGCAAAGCTGCTCGTTATTTCTGCTCCCTCCGTACTTGAACGGTGTCACGCAAGCTAACTTCATGTTGTTTACATAGAGAATTACAAGTGGCTCAACTCTAATTCCTTTACAAGTGACTTCTTCCCTTTTTAAGTCTCTATATAGGGCTAATTTGGGCCACATCATTCCATTAAACCCCCATTATTCCCATTAACTTCAGTGGCTGTGTCACACATGAAGCAGCATCACGACAGGGCATGGGCCAATATTTAATAAAGGGATGTTACCTTTTTTCCAATATACTTAGTACTGTTGTTTTACAGCCTTTTTATACCCTGCATAAGCCTCTGAATTTATTTAAAAACTTGTTGCACATTCAAGTTAGTTAACATCTACAATGTTCCTTGTTTTCAGAGTATTACAGATTTTAAGGGCATTATGGCAATAGGACCTTTGTTCCATGAAAGGTGCTTGAGCTGTGTTTTTCTTAGTATTTTCTACATTTGATCTCTCCATATTTTTAGTAAAACTTCCTTTCTCGTGGTTAGTGATAAAGTAGAATGCTGCTGATGACAACATATCATATTGCTCTTTTTTATGTTTCTGCCTCCACCTCTYTTCTGGGCTAGATATTCTGAGACTTATCATCTTCTCCCAATCAGATAAATTGTTCATTTCAATTTCAGTCTTTTCCCCCATTCCCTGCCCCCACCAGGTGGATATTCTTTGCCTTTGGTGACACAATGTCATTATGTGAAGAGATATTAAATTGGTATATTTGGAAATATATCCTCAAAGTAGTCATTTGGTTGCCTTTCAGTGAGCACCTGACTAAGATCTGAAGACCACAGCTACGGACTCATAGCAGTTCTCCTTAATACCAAAAGTAGTGAGTTTTTCAACTTTTCTGGAAATTAAATTTGTTTAGGTGCATCCATCTACAAGATGCAGATATAAAATCGTGGTATTTATCCATACTACTTGAAGAAAAAGAGAGAATAAAAATTCCTCATCTCTCAGTTCCAAAACGAGTATTTTATTCAAGTGTGTTATGGTTATATTTTCCTCCCATCCATCTAGATTACTTTCTGTTATAAACTATAGTGTGTCTATGATATGCCTTTTTGAGTACCTATAATGTACTGATCACCCTGCTTGGGTGCGTACATACCAGGCTATTATATGAGCAGGTTCAGTATTTAACACCATGTTAAAGAAAAGAAGTTTGTTGAATCTGAGAAACATCAGAATTAAGGCTAAATACACTCTCTCACTCTGTTTCCTCAAGTATATTTTGGGCTCACCTTGTTAGATATGCTGTATAATAAGGCAAAACTAGAATTTCCTAATGTGCCATGTTACTGGGGAAAAAAAGGGCACCAACATGTGATTTCAGAGAAGAACTGGGCTTCAGCTAGACCCACAGGCAAGGCATGGTCAGAATGGCTGGAGGCTAAGTCATCTGCAGAGAGTGGTCAGAGCATCTAGTTCATGGGTGGCAATGGCTTCAGCCGACAGCTTGGCTGTAGTCCCTTCCCTGTCAGAGAAGTTACCATAAGGTGGTTTCTGGCTCCCTGCGATGGGAACTGTGGCCCAGAAGAGCACAAACTGCAGCTTTGCACTGAACAGGTGAGAATCACAGAATCACAGAATCACTGAGGTTGGAAGGGACCTCTGGAGATCATCTAGTCCAACCCCCCTGCTCAAGCAGGGTCACCTAGAGCACGTTGCACAGGATTGCATCCAGGCGCGTTTTGAATATCTCCAGAGAAGGAGACTCCACCACCTCTCGGGGCAACCTGTTCCAGTGCTCTGTCACCCTCACAGTGAAAAAGTATTTCCTCATGTTCAGATGGAACTGCCTGTGTTTCAGTTTGTGCCCGTTGCCTCRCGTCCTGTCGCTCGGCACCACTGAAAAGAGTCTGGTCCCATCCTCTCGACACCCTCCCTTCAGATACTTGTACACRTTGATAAGATCCCCTCTCAGCCTTCTCTTCTCCAGGCTAAACAGGCCCAGCTCTCTCAGTCTTTCCTCATAAGAGAGATGCTCCAGTCCCCTAATCAACTTTGTGGCCCTTCGCTGGACTTGCTCCAGTAGTGCCACATCCCTCTTGTACTGGGGAGCCCAGAACTGGACGCAGTACTCCAGATGTGGCCTCACCAGGGCTGAGTAGAGGGGGAGAATCACCTCCCTCGACCTGCTGGCAACACCCTTTCTGATGCAGCCCAGGATACCATTGGCCTTCTTGGCCACAAGGGCACATTGCTGCCTCATACTTAACTTGGTGTCCACCAGAACGGGAAGCAGGTGTGACACCAGGCCTTGCAGGCGGCTGCCCGGGAGATGCTCCTAGTTTATTTGGTCTCCAAAACAACACAGTTGTACAGGCTGGCACAGTCAGAGTAAACAAGCAATTGCTAGGAGACTTTGGTGGAAAATAGGATGCACCCCGGAGAGCAAGGAGAGAAGTCGGTCTTCAGGAGATAAGACAGGCTTATTCATACTCTGAACACCATCTACCATTTTTCAGACTTACCATCCAGTTCACATAACATGTCCTCTGTTGGGTTGCCTAGGAAAATCCTTCATCAAATGTTACTTTTCATTAGTAATGCATCAATTTAGGAGCATCAAACTCATTTTACAAATGGAACTTGTTCTCACCTGAAACAATAACATCACTCAGGATCTCTTCATATACATGTACTCAGATGAGGTTCAGAAAAGCACTTGAGCATAGGATTGAGATTTGATTAGTGTGCCTAAATCTAAAAAAGGAGAAAGAAAAATTTGCAGGAAAGCTCTACGTAGGAACTGCAAAACGTATTGTACACTTCTCCTGGTGTCCCTAGTGTGATGGATTACCCTTGAGCATGCCTATTGCACAGCAAGAGCATCTAGTGCTGCACAAAAATAGTCAAAGTGGTGGGAGACCAGGCTCTTGGCTGCTTAAAAGGATCCAGTCTCAGTCCCCATCGCAGGCTTGCAGGCCAGGGGGAGTCAACCAGTTCGGCTCAGTCTTCTCATTAGCATTTTGCTCCATTTCTGTGGAGTAGCCCTCCATGGCTAGGCATCTCACCTCACTGATTGCAGAACCTACTTGGGAAGTAGCAAGGTGCCTTTCGGCGCCACGCCAGGACCATCACAGCCCCGCTGTCCGCAGCAACGCAGCAGCCAGCTTGGCCGGCAGCGGCCACCAGCACAGCTGTCCAAAACCCCTTCCAGGGTGGGGAGCGGTGACCATAAAGCATTTCTCTTCGGCTCACCGAGCACTACGTCACCCCCGAGGACACCACCTCGTGGAAGGAGAGGAGTCCCAGCCTCCTCAGAAACCACCCCCAGGGGGGAACTTGTCTGAAGCGGGCTCCCTTCTTTGCCTTACTGGATTTTGCAGTGGGCTTCGTTTAGTGGTTTGACCATTTTTAAGGTACCGTGAATCAGAAGCCGTTGACAAAATTTGTGAGAGAGAACATTCGATCTCTCCGCCTGTAATATATTCCAAGCTGTCTTATTGTATCTTATAATCTGAGATATATAAAGATGGTTGTTGTCTTTTTCCCATATAGGATACATAGCTTTTGCTTCACAGAGTTATTTTTGCCTCTCCTTTATCCTTTTCTAACGGCTGATAAAGAGAGAAACAAAGTGATTAAAAAGTAAAACATACAGTCAGATAGGAAATTTAATTGCATTCAGACATAAACAGAGCTGAGGAAGAGGCAAATGCCTCTTTCTCTGCCCTTACTCACAGATAATGCACAACTATATCTCAAAAATACCTCAGGACACTATGATGCTATGCCTGGAGCTGCTTTTCTATTAGTTATGGAAAAAGGACTAGACAGTTCCTGGAAGAGCTGAATGATGATGCTGGAAGTGATGAAAAAGTGCAGTTAAAAATACCAAAGTACTTCACCTATGGAGTGTGCAAGTATAAAAATCCATACTGAAAAGCTGCACTAACTGCTTTTTTTTCAAGACATTGAGTCTTAACAGAAGAAAGTAGAGAAGTCAGGAAACTATTTTTAATTTAAGAATTGGTTAAAGCAAGCATCCTAGAGGGATGTGGCCACAGACCATCTGAGACAAGTTTGTCGAGTAATATGAATTTTCATGGTGTGTGCAAAAAGATTGTCTTGGCAATAGCTCTTTACTTAGTTTTATATTAGCAGTTCAGGATATTTCTTTAGAAAGATTTCTACAACCAGATTGTGATATCCTCTCTTATGTTGGTACAACGATAACTGCCAGGTGTTGTCAGTCATGGACAGAAATACCATTCACCCTTCACAACCACCACCAGTCTATTCTGGGCTTGCTGCTGCCTTTCCTGCTGCCACTGAGCTTTCTCAGGCACATCATGAGCCGGGATTTAGTCCTGGTTTAAGGGTGAGAAATCATGGGGCAATTCTAAGTCCCAGAATCACCTGAAAGTAAGTTTTGGTTTGGTTTGGTTTTTACTCACAACTATGCTGAGTGCTTTTCTGCCCTGACCCCCACTTTCTTAGAAAAAAGGGTTAGAGAGAAAATTGGGGTTAACCACCCTTTAAGAGGGCTCCACTGCAGCCACACTCCTTAGGTATAGTGTGGGAGGGAGAATTAATTAATTCCTCACAGCTGGGCCAGTTTTGCTGTCCTGGAAATCCTAAACCAAGAACAAGAAACAGTGACCCTCCTTCTAACTGGCACGAGATGGCAAAGCCCTTCTGAGCCTGCCCTGATCTGTATACCTGGTGTACAGTTTCAGATTAAGAAGGCCGACCTATGGAGCCAAACTTAACTTGAAATATGTACCTAGAAGCCGTTTTAAAAGTAATTGATTTTTTTTTTCCCCAAAGCATACTTCATCTATTTTCCTATATATGGAGCACCCTTATTTATTTTCTTGAAATTTTTTATGCTGCTGTGACTAGTATTCTGTCTATGCTCAGAGTCTTTACATGGCTGAGGAGAACATACCTGAAAATAGCCAAGTTCTGTAAGTTTGAATTAGGATATAACTAATGGAGCACTGTTAATTCAGATGATTTTATACATGCAATTCCCACCAAAATCAGAGGAATTTCATGTTAATTTTTGATAGAACAGTAAAGTCTTTTTTCTCTAGTTTATGTGTGAGCCAAGAATTAAACATGATATGAACTCTTTGGGTAGGTCAGAATCCAGATCGAAGTGCTGTAGCTGGGACAAGTCTGTAGTTACCCATCTTTGGAGATGGGGAAAGATCTGGCAAATTTTGCTGTAATAATTCTTGGAGCTGGCTGACCTTTAAATGCTTAATCTTGTGACCTTTATGATGCATTAATGTTTTCAACATATTTACCTAAACTTTAAGGAAAAGACATCTCAAATTATGTGCGGAGGGGAGAAAGAAAGGAAAAAAATCTGGAACCAATAATCTTGTGGAGCTTGTAAATTCCTTCATTCGAAGTTATTCATTCTAAAGAGGATACAAGCTCTGCTTCTTAGAAACAAAAATGCAGACTGAGGAATGGGGACACTTAATGAGCATAATATATCTGGAGGCTTCAGACTGAGGACTACCTAGCTAAGTATCTGCCTTTCCAGTCAAATCTGTTAAATGTCTTTCTCCAGAATACTGCAAGATGATGTAAGTTAATGTAGCTGAGTAGAAATTTGACTGGAGGACACTGGCCTTTGATTCAGATTATGTCCATGTTAACTCTTCTCTGACTCTTCCAGGAAAAATGTTTATAGTCTGAGAGGCTTATTCTATGTGGAAACAGTTTATCTTTTTTTTTAACTACTACCACTTCAAAAGTGGATGAAAGAATATTGTAAAAAAGACTTAAGAAAATCATTTAGGGACAAAAAAAACACAGAGAGGAAATTTCAAGCCACAGAGGGTTTTTTGTTTTTTTTTTTTTTTTAGAAAATTGTGATCACAGGAAAACAGGAAAGAAAATGATTAAATTTCAAATATTTGGCAACTTTAAGCATAATAGACACCAGTAATCATTTGCTGCTGCGTTTACTGTATAAACCATACATGCATAAGCCAAGTGTACACAGGACATGGCAGATTTCAGGCACAAGTGAGGGTAGGCGTGCATTCCCTTATGATTCGCAAAAATGTGTGTTTTCTCATTACTGTTCTCAAAAGCCTGTGGAATATGAAGGCTATGGGATTGAGACTACAGACCTTCAGACTGAAATACTGCATCAGTGAAACAAGGTAGTCTGCTCTACAGTTCCTGCATCCCATATCCTATAGGAAGTGTCTTACAGCCATCAGGTACACATGAAGTCCTGGGCTGCATATTGGGGTCTCCTGTTCGACTTTAAAGTAGTAGAGCCAGAGGACCCCACATCAATAAATCTGAGGGGCTGAAATTATGTGGCAGCTCTACCAAAGGCTGATAATTTTGCATCATTCTGCATGAATCAGGCATCTGGAGAATGTGTATTGTTGCACCCTTGAAGCGCAGAAAGACCGGCAATGTGCGCGCCTGCCTGACTGTGCTCCTTCTGGAAACATTAACGCAGCCTTGAGCATTGCTCTCTCTGCTCATATCCATGAAGTTTATCTATAATTGGTTGCCTAGGGCGTTATTTTTTTTTTAATAAATGTCTAGAATTAGCTTTTTTAATTTAGAAATGGTCAAATTTGTGATACCAGAAAGGAAATACCGGCAATCCTTGTAAATATAGGAAGACAAAAATGTTCCCTTAGATCCCAAAGCAGTTGATATTTTTAAAGCTAAACATGTGTCTGGGGGGTGAGGTTTAACCCAGCTCTGTGGGTCCAGTGGTTTCATGGGATTTACCTGCTTGCGTCAGTGGAGATGGGGCTATGTTATTTCACTGCAGGAGATCTGCTGATTTTCAGTGACAGACCATCTCTGTTCCTGAGAGAGGACTGAGTGGGACATGTCTCCAAAGCGAGAAACTTTTCTGGATTTCCAGGGGGAAACCCTGCACAGCAAAACAAGCTTCTGCAGGATCAGTGCAGTGCAATGCTGCCAGAAGACTGTTCATTATATCCTTTTATTTAGGGGAGACTCAAACTAAGACACCCTGGGGAATGAACGGTGGTAGCACTGGCTACCAGCAGGAAAAAAGCTGGCCATCTACATGCTGCCTCTACCTTCTCTGCAAGAAAAAGTTAAATATTTCTCTGATTAAAGCTTCAGGCAAATTTAGACAAGGAGAAAATAATCTAGCTGGAATTTGGTTGGTCTCCTCAGTGCTGCGGAAAATGCGGTAAATCAAGAAAGGAAAAGAAAAAGACACAGTACGGATGCGAAACTGCAAAAAGCTGTTGGGTGTGCAAGGGTCGAACACCTGCCTGGCACCGAGACCACACTGCTCTGCAGAGGGCAGCACCTGAGGGCCCCAAGCAAAGACAGCTGGGTGCTACCCCGTCTTCCTCCGTCCCAAGCTAGCACCTGATTTCAACCCTAGGAGTAGGTAGGAGCACTTTGGGATCATGCAGGCTAATTTATTAATGAGAAAATTCTGGTCCTAATGAGGAAAGAGTAGTAAAAGTCAAACTAATGCGAGAGGATATGTTGAATAGCGTCATGTTTTACCAGATCTACTGCAAGTATCTATAGATTCCCGCTATCGACTGCTGTCAGACCAAACCAGTCTAGATTCATAGACCAACCCAGTCTCCGTATGCCACTGATTTCAGAGCACAGTGAATTTTTCAGAACCTGTGAATGTTTGCTTTTACTTGAAACCATCTTGTATGTCCCCTTGTAACTCCTTGAAAACAAATTCAGGTCTAACCATTGGTCATAAGGTAAAGTATGAGCTTGAGTTTTCAATATCCTTCTTCAGTTTTTCACTTTGGACTTTAATTCCCAAATTGTATGTTGGCAGTTGCAGCCAATAATGACTATAGAATTTTGTACTATATTAACTACAGTAACCTGAAATTTAATACCTCTCAAAATACAGAATATCCTGACAGTTATAAAAATAAAGCAAATGTTTCTGAACAGAGTCCAGCAGCTGTCCTCTAATTACTTTAAATTTCGGTGTAGAAACTATGTTGAGTGACAAGTCAATTTATTTGCATGCTGGAAAAGTTCATGTTCTATACATGTTTATACGATAACAACTTCAGCCATATGCTTTTTATTTTCCCAGACAGATATATGATGTTTTTTCTAGAAGTGCATAGTAGGTTTTCTGCTCATATGCTGCAGTTAGCACACATTTTTCCTTATTTGTAGTATTACGGGTGTGAATCCACTCTTCTTGGAAGATGTTGGATTGACAGTCCTGCAAGATTCCCCAGCCTGCCCTGCTATTTTCCTTAATCCTGACCCAAAGAAACCACCTCCTGGGGAGAGAAGGCAGGTCACTTTTCATGCCCAGTTAGTACTTGGCCTCTTCGCTACAGTCTGCCCGTACACGTAGCAAGCAGCACCGCTTCTCATGGTGACTGGGACCTCTCTTGTGATTTGGGCACCTGCTTGGGAGGGCTCCTGTAAGACTCATATTTGTTTGTGAAGAGTAATATGTTGATGCTACAGATACCAAAGCCTAAAATTCAATTTCTTTTGCACGCTAGGAATGAGGCTATGTCTCAAAGGACAATCTTGCTTGGATCCTAATTAATCTTATAAAATTCAGTGTTTTATATGGATTTCCAAAAGAGTTCAAATGCCATTGTTTTAGAAAAACATTTCTATTTTACTAAGACATATCCTGAAACCAAAAGTTGATTGTCTACTTCTCTGCTAAACTCCAGGTCCATTTCACAACGAAAACACTCAAGCATCCAGTCATACTAGCTTTAAAGCTATTACTTTTTTAGAAGAAACTATCTCACAGATGTAAGTAATCCCAGTTCACAACTTGGGGCTAGAATTTGGTGGGGGGGAAGCCTTTGTAAAATCCAGCCTTAAAAAGATGCAGAAATACCTTCTGGAAATACATGACAATTGAATGTTCTGATCTCTGCTGGATCTGTGCCCATGAGTTTTCTGCAACTCAGTTCCCGAGCCACGGAGTGTGGCCCTTGCCTTGGCAGCAGTTCAAATCAGTTGAAAGAAACCTAGAGGTTTCATTTCGCCTAGCTTGCCCAAGAGACAACTCTCTAATCCGTATGGAGGCTGGATATGAAGAATGTAGGCATGCAGTGACAAAAGGTGCCTACGGGCAGCAAAGGGCAAGAAATCAGGATGGGTCAGCTGAGCAAACATCAAAGACTCTCAAATAACAAACAGAAAAGTAAATATTCCCAAGCAAATGGGATATGCCCATAAAGCTATTGAGATTTCATAGAAACCATTCTTTGAAAACAGTTCTCCTGAGGTGTCTCTATTTGTCTTTCCCATTCTGGAATATTGAATTAAAACAGTCTGTTTGCTCTTAAAGTTCATCTGTTCCTGCTACTCTTTCCCCTCTGCAGCCTCTTAACATCACAATTATCTCTTCAGCAACTCATGATAGTATCGCAGATGTCTGTGGTGTCCATCTGGATATTTCTAATGCACCCCACCACGAGAGCTGCTGAGCAAAATATATGCAGGTACAGAGAGAGGGTAAAAGGTATTTATTCACAAAGGGCCTGCACAAGGTCTAGCAATTATTTAAAATACACTTAAGCCCTGTGAAGTAAAGGAAGAATACATTTAAGGATTATTATTCAAGGGTTTTAAAGGAACATATTGTAAAGCCAAAAATGCCTACATGTCTTCCATTGCTTCAGCTCTTGCAGAATGAGGATGAAGAAAGACGAAGGTGCAGAATGAAGGTACCCACTAATTTAAATGGTCAAGCCCACAACCTGGGTTAAAAATAGAATTTTTGCTGCTTTTTTCTTTCACACAGATTCTAGTCTTCTTGGTAATAACAAAACCACTACAAGCAACATATGAAATAATTATTGCTTAATGTAATTGGGTGATCTTTCAAGTATCTCAGTGTCAGGCTTAGGTGGTAATATCTCTGGTGGTGTCTGTTTGGGGGCTGATCCTTTTGGCTGCGTAGAGAACTGCCCCAGCAGCTGATGCAGACACCTAATATCTGGCATGACTTGTGGGATGAATGAATTCTGCTGGACAATAAATCTCTTCTGTTAACAGCTGTAGCAAAAGGAGGCTGCCAAAATTTCTCATTGCAGTCTATGATTCCAGGCTAGGACACATCAGCTTTCTGGAAGCTTGGTGGGACGATAAAAGATGTGCTAAATATGCAACTCAATGTAACATAAATAAAATATTTGAGATTTTGCTGGTGATGGTTGGGTTGTTTTGCTTGGGGAGCAAGAACGTGGTACTGGTGTTCTTTCTTACCTCTGCCTCATCTTCCACCCCTTCTACTTATTATTTCCTGCATTGGAAAGAAAACGTTGCCAGTGCATAGAAGAAAAAAATGGATCCTTCTATGTAGTTGTTCCAACACCAGGTTAATGTTACATTTTAATGTGCCTTTTGTGCAGTGGCGCATTGTTCTTAAAAACTTTTTTTTTTTTTTTTTTTTGGAGCAGATACGGCGTTGAGCGGCTATTTCAGCATGCGGGTGGCTGTACGGAGCAGGCAGCGCTTCTCGCAGCCACCTGCCCGTGCGGCCGGAGCCGCGTGGCTGCCTTTGGCCGTGGAAACAAAAATCAAACGGTTTTAACGCGCAGGGTCTCGGCAGCGTTATCCGTCCCCCAAAAAAAGAAACAGCGGGGCAGAGGCTCTGCCCCTGCAGCAGCCTCAGCCTCCTGGGGGCGGCAGGGGAGGCGGCTCCTCCCGCCGCCCGCCCCGGCGTCCAGCGCCGCTCCCGGCTGCGCGGGGCGCGGGGCCGCCGCCGCGGGGCTCCCTCCGCGCCTCACCCAGCGGCCGAGGCCAGGGCTGCCACCGCGCAAATATGGACATATACATACACATGCGTATGCACGTATGCATATATTTTTCGTAGATACACACAAGCACACTTTTTTTTAATATATATAAGGGAAAAAAAAGTTTTGTTTTTCGTGGTCCCGGGCTCCCGCTGTTGGGCCGGCCTCTCAACCTGGCTGTGCACCCGCAGGGGAGGCTAAGCTCCACGTTGGGGCACAGGGAGGCCCCCCCGCCCCCGGACGAGAGCTCCCTGAAGTCTCTTTCCTGCCGCTTCTTCCGACGGCGAGGACGGGACCCGCACGGGGGGCGGCGGGGGCCGGCGCCCCGCGGAGCCCCCCAGCGCCGGGGGGGCGGAGAGGCCGCGGCGGTGCCAGGCTGCGGGCGCGGGGCCCCGACGGCGGGGACCAGCCGCCCCGAAACCGCAGAGAAACGCGTCGCTGGCAGCGGGGCTCTCTTTCCGCGGCGTGCGAAAAGCCGCGGACGGGGAGGGCGGCCGGGCCGGTGCCGGGGGAAACACTGACAAAAAAAATAATAATAGTATGGGGAGCCCCGAGAAATTAAATGTTGGTCGCGTTTCTAAGGCACTAGCCATTTCTTTCATCATTCGCCCGAAGAGCGCCGAAAGAAGGGACCCTTAGCACGGCTGAAAGCAGAAAGAAGGGAATGGTAGTAAAAATCGTCTTAACCCGGCGGAGCCGCGCTTGGACCTGCGTTCCCACTGTTTCAGTGAATCATCAGTGTTTCTGACTAAACGCAGCTAAAACACCGCGTCAAGGGCTGGGTTTCCACTTCTGCCGAGGCAGCTGCCGTTCGCCGGCCCTTGTGTTTGAGCAACAGACTGTTCAACGGGAGCGAGCAAAGCTGCGCGCACGCTTAATAGACCTGGGCGAACAAAGCACCTTGAAAAGGAGCATTTCGGCGTATTGTGGGCTAGTCCGCTCCAAACCCATTAGAGGAAAAATAGCGCCCAGGAGGTCTCACCAAACGCGCCGGGGCCGCCCTTGGGGAGGGAAAGGCGGGCGATATTTCTCTTTAGTGACCTTCGCGCACCGGGTGCATTTGCCACCGTGCCTCCAAAGGCGACATCTGGCCAGGGCAGTGCGGAGACCACCCCCCCCGCCGCCCCCGCCGGCTTTTTTGGCACGTCCAGGGTATAATTTCCGCGGTTTTTGCTCCTCAGCGGTGAAGCCCCGCGCGGGGATGCCCCGGGCCGGGATGCGGCCACGGCCCCTGCGGGATCCCCGCCGCTGCCTTTGTTGCCTTTGCCAAGGCCCATACTTTTATTTAAGAAACGGGAGCCCCAGTCCTCTTTTTTTGGGGGGGCGGGGGGAGATTGGGGGCGGGGAGGGACCAACACTCCCCCGCCCTGTAGGAGCTGATTTGGTCAAAAGTGGGGGAGCACCTGTGCCCTGCGCGCTCCTCGCGGCACCTCCTGGCGCTGCTGCCCGCGGACCCCCGCGGCGCGCAGCGGGCGCGCAAGCACCGCGCAGAAACAGCCCCCGCGGCTCCAGCTCGTAAAAAAAAAAAAAAAAAAAAAAAGAGTAATAAAGCCCCGATTCGGTTAATTGCGACACGGAGCGGCTCTCCAGCGGCGCGAGCTGTCATTCCTGCCTTAACTTTGAGGGGCACGTCGGGCTGCCATCGCAGGTGACCAGAGAGCGGACTGGTTTCCCTGCCTGGCCTGGGCTGGGGGTGAGCCCCGGGGATCGGACCTGCAGTGGCCCCGGGGGCAGGCGCTGACCCTGCTCCTCCCTCGCCGCACAAGCGCAGCCGCGGGAGCTGCGGGCTCGCCGCCTCCCATCGCCCGGCGCTGCGGGGCCGTTTGGATCGGAGACTTTTTTTTTTTTTGGGGGGGGGGGGGGGACGGGGGGATTTGATCTGTTTCCTACAGCGAATGATCCTTTGCTTTGCTTTGCTCTTTTTTTTTTTTTTCTTAACAAAATCTTTTCGAATATATGCGTAACAAAGATAAATAAATGAGAGAAAGTATGTCCCGGTCCCGGTGCCTAAAATATCACCCCGGGGAGGTGGGGACACGAGCAAAAGCGGAGACGGGCAATGCGAGCACTACAGGGGAGCCCACCCCGGGGGCAAAAGCCGGGAGGGGAAGGAGAAGGGGCTGCAGTGAAGTTCCCCTCCAGGGTCACTGGAGAAGTAGGCGGTAGATTACCGGGAAGAGCAAAAAGTAAAATCTACCCTCACCCTTATTTAAAAAAAAAGTAGGGAGCAAGCTTCTAAGTGTCTATGCAGCTAATCAGCAAGGAAGATTTTAAAACCTGGGTTTTCTGGGCAGAAATTACTTGGAAGTGGGGTCGTCCGTGGGAACCTCTCCCTCCCAGTAGCCCCCCGCACCCCCTCCCGGCTCCCTCCCCGCACCCCAAAAAGTGTCGAGCAGTCCAAAATCTGCCTTATCCCGCCGGGCACCTCCACGGAGCAGGCCTGCACGTTGAACTATAATTCCGGGATTCCCTTTTGTGAGCTATTAAAGAGAATATTGAAAACATTTTCTTTACGGTGCCTGTTCTAGCCTTGTAGCGCTGGCATTAAACAAATAGGAAAAGTGTGTTAAAGGGAGGTTATGGTTACAGCATCTTGGCCTGACATTCCCACATATAATTAAAAACATAGCCACAATAATGCATAAATAAGTAACAGCAAACAGAAGTATCCGTTCCTGTTCCAGTCGAAATCAACTGTTTTGGCTTTGTCACTGTATTATTTTATTGAAGCGGTCCATGCAGCTCCATCCTAATTTTATTTTGTTTTAGTGGAAGAGATAGCAGGGAAGGCAATGATGCATTTGTTTTTCTTTTAAGTCTATGTTTAGTTTTAATTTTCCTGTATTTTAAAATAAACACGTTGGCCGAAACATGTTTGATCTTCGCAAGAAGGAAGTCTATATTGTAAAGGAATGTGCAGCAGTTTGGTATGAAAATGGGGTTGCGACTCACAGCTGCAGGCAGAAAAAAAAAGGTGTTGTGGTGTCAGCCAGAGGTGTTCGGTCTAATAACTCAAGCTGTAAACTGTATCCTCTAAAATTACTTACATAGTAAATCACTCAGGGGTTAAAAAATAGACTGCAAAGTGTAAGGGAGAAAAAAATCTTTTAGAAGTTCCCTCCACGAAAATTATTTGCAATGACGGGAATTAGGAGTTTAATATCTCCCTCATTTTCTTAAATGTCAGCCTGATATAGCTAATTGCCCCTATATAGTCGGTGGCGTTTACTATAGGTCGTCCGCTAAGCAACAGAAACTTGAAACGTATGGTTGGGGATGGCTATTTCATTGACTGCTTTACCAGATTTACAGCTAATTTAGACAACCTCAAAGGGCAAAAATTTTTCAAGAGGCAGCCGGGACAGCGAGTGATTATTAACAATTACCATCATCCTGAAAACCTTCCGAAAACACCCTCTTTGCAGCCTCTCCTGCACAGAGGGAGAAAGTCCCTTTGAAATGCCTCTCTCCCCGAGATAACGGCATTTTTCAAATTGTCATTTCCTACTGGAGATGTATCTGGTCTCGAAGCAGTTGGGAAACTGGGAGCCTTGGAGCACAGAGCTCTCTCCTGGCTTAGCTGATTATTTTGCTACACAGTCCGGGCAGGAGAAAAACAACTCGGCTGTAATCTGCGGCATTATGCTGCAAAGGAATGAAGTGAGTAATGAACCAGAAACCCGAAAGGTGGATCCCAGGTCGAGATACGGCATTTCGTAAGAGCTTTCCTCGTTTTAAGTAGCAGTGAGTCCAGCAGTGTCTGTCGCTGCACTGTGTAGTGGAAATGAGTCGCAGGCAATGGCTTTCTGGGGGATTGCGCGCTCGCTGCTAGGGAAAGTAAGTTGCCGCAAAGATTTTCAACGAGAGAGAGAGATAGTCTGTGGTTGGAAAAAAATATAATAGAATAAAATAAAATGAAATAAAATAAAATAAAACAAAAAAAATAATACGGGAAAGGTTTGTCCTACCGAGATCAGCAATAAATGTTTACGGTGGAAACAAGAAGTCATCAACAATTAAAATCTGGAAGCTGCGTTCATTAGTATTCAGGACATAGGATCTAGCTTTTATGTTTATCTTTCTCCACGGATCAATATTGTAGCAGCATGTGTCGGGAACGAGCAGAAATTTGGCCACTGCATGTGGCTGACCCTTCCCTCTCTCCCTACAGGTCAGATCGTCTTCATCAAAACAGGTCAGATCATCTTCATAACTATCATCACCTAATACAGCCACTGCCACGGCTCTCATTAAAACCGGTATTTAATCTAGGGGCTGTGACTAAGAATCAAAGGAGAAAGGCTGTTTGCCCACACAGAGGAATTAGTGCTCGAGAAAAAAAAAAAAAAAAAGTTGGAATGAAAATTGCTCTCCCCCCGCCCCCCCGACGCAAACAACTGCCTTAAATCGAGATCCAGACCAAACCCATAACGCGCACACACATCCGCACAGACCCCGTCTCCTGCGGCCCCGCGGCCACGGCGATGGGCACCGGGACGGGGACGGGGACGGCTCCGCCGCCCCCCCCGGGCCAAGCCACTGCCCCCGGGGCGGGGGCGGCCCGGCCGCGGCCACCCACGCACCGGCGGAGCCAGGGCGAGGCCGGGCGCCCCTCAGGGCCCGTCGGGGCGGCGCGGCCCCCTCTCCGCAGCGGAGCCGCCGCACGAGGAGAGCCGCGGGGGCGCCCCGACGGGCCCCTCCGCTGCCTCCAGCCCGGCGGGCTCGGGGCGGGGGGCGACACCCGCCCGGCTATGAACGGGCGCGCCGGTTGCTTCGCGTTTCCGCCCCCACCCGAGCGCTGCGGCTCGTTGTTTTCCTTTTAGCCCCAAAAGCGTGCCCTGCCCCTCCGGGGAGCA
>NW_020447686.1:162428-164054 GCF_003343035.1 Apteryx rowi
AAAAAAAAGCCGCTAAATCTGCAAAAATAAAGCAATAAGCGGGGAGGAAGGCTTCCTTCGGCACGGGCACGGCGCAGGTAAAGGCGGGCACGGTGCTCAGACGGTCCCTCCCGTCGCACTGCGGGTACGCGGGGCACAGCAGAACTTGTTTGATAGACTGAGCCCGATTTTATTTATTTATTTATTTATTTATTTTGGCTTGTGACGAGCGCCTCAGCAGAGTAATTCCAAGTGAAAGCGCTCCGTGGTTTCAGGGGGTCTCCGGGGAAATTTTATGATTAATAATAATAATAAATGAATTAAAAGCACCGCTCGGTATTGATTTTCACCTTAAGGGTAGAGACACGCCGCCGTGGAAGAGCGGCAAAGTGGGGCTCCCGCGGCTGCACCTCCCCGGGTGCGCGGTCCCGGCGGGGAGGGCAGCGCCGTGGGCCCCCCCCCCCCGTCGCCGCCGGGCCGGGGGGGCGAGGCGACCCCACGGCCGTCGGGGCCGCGCCGCACGCTGCGGCTCCGTGCTGCGGGCCAGGGGCTAGGGCAGCCGGGGGAGGGCCAGGAGAGCCCCCCCGGGCGCCCTTCGGGTTTGTCCCCAGGGCCGGGGCGGGGAGGTTTGCAAAGCCCCGACTCGAGGTGAGAGACAAAGGGGAAGTGCGGGGCGGAGGGAGGAATTTGGGGTGAAGCCGGGGTGGGGGGGGCAGCAGCGAGGCAGGACTCCAGGGCTGCCAGGGGTCCCTGAGCCGGGGCCACCCGGGCACAGGGCTGTGCGGCGGCCCCCGGGCTGCCCTCCCTCTCCAAGCCCCCAGCCCCTAAACCCGATGAATTACAGCTCTCGGTTAAGCGTGTCAGGGACAGCGGCGGGGTCAGGGCCCGGGGGAGGCGGGCGGGGAGGGGGCTGCGGGCTCGATGCGCCAAGGCCAAGGTCAAGTTCAGGGCCAGCCCAGAGAGGATGGACGCGGGGGACGGGACGGGACGGCACTTGCCCACGGKCACCGCGGCCGCGGCCCCTTCCGCGGGGCCCGCCGGGCTGGAGGCGGAAAGGCCTCCCGGGGGGAGCAGGGCTGGCCCCGCTGGGGACGGACGTGCGGAGGGGGCRGCGGCTGGATTTGGGTCGGGGGCCTGCCTGCCCCCTCAGGGGTGTCATTATTAGCAGCTTCACGGGGGCCGGGCGGGATCGCCCCTTAGGCTCCCGWAAACGCACAGCCCCAGCCCGGGCAGCTGGCGGGTGGGGAGCCCCCCGAGGGGTGGGAGAAGGGGGACCCCGGCTCTGAGCAAGGCCCTGCCTAATTTTTTCCCGACGGCCGAGAAGGCCGGAGCGAGCGGGGCGCTGCCCGACGGGGCGGGGGACGAGGCCGGTGCCTCCGGGAGCCGCCAGCCGGGGGGACGGAGGAGCGAGGGCCGCGGCTGCTGGCCCAGGCTGCCGCGGCATAGCCGGCCCGGGGGGTGGTTTCGGGAGCCCCCGGTCGCCCGGGGTGGCGGGTTTGGCGTGAGCGCCGGGCTCTGGCGCAGGAGCCCGCTCGGTTTTTCGGCTGGGGTTATGCCGCGGGGACGCCGGCAGGACAAAGAGGGATCATCGCAGCTGCGTTTCCCACGGATCCCTCCAAGGGGCAGGCGGCATATGCCAATGATTTT
>NW_020447686.1:164883-166837 GCF_003343035.1 Apteryx rowi
GGCGGAGCCGCGGCCGACCCCTCGCTGAACACATCTGAAAGCTAAAAATCACGATCTTATTTTTTTTGTTGTTAAAAAAAAAACAAGCTCGAAGGAAAAATTGAGCTATCACACGTTGTCACGGCGGGGTGGAGGCTACAAAAACTACGGGGAGGCCGGGGAGGACGCGGCTTGCGCGGGAAAGGCAACCTGGGCGAAGCCCAGCGCCGGCCCCTTGCCAGGCCACCTCCAGGCCGCGGTGCCCTGCTCCGTGTCACCCTCTGCAGAAAGGATATCCCCGCTGACACCGGCACACGGCAGGCAAGCAGGAGCTTCAGGGCGGACACGAAACTGCGCTCTTTCCAGGTAAACCACTTTCCAAAAGAGCTCCTTCCTCGCAAGCAGTGAGGAGCATGCAAGTGCTCGCCCCCTTTTTTTAGAGCGGAGCTTTCCCAAAATGTTGTTCTTTTCCCGACGTGCAAAGACGGGGAGCTGGTTGCAGGAGACCTTCATGTTCCAGGAACCGACGGATTTCTAAAAATCAATTGTTTTGCATCCTGCACCCGGTCCCTCACGTGCGTTACACCAGATTTCAGAGAGCCTGTGGCGTAAAAAGGAAACAGTCCGTGCAGTTTCAACACGTTTTATTATATTTCTGTATGCATTACTCTCAAAACATATCACAAGAAATGATGAAACCACTTAAACCTTCAAATAAAAAATCTGAAACAGTTTATGCTCACAATTGTACATATTTATAGTTAAGAAACATTCTTTATAAATACTGTTTCCTCTGTAGCAAGTTAATACCATAATTTAATTACAAATGGATAAATATGGTAACAGGTATTTACAGGAGGAAGGGTGTTATTACGGAAAAAGCTAACGACACAACGTTTATTTTTCCTCACAATCTTCTGAACAGGAACTAACAAATTGAACTTGCAAAAGCACTAAAACATCACATGTAAACCCAGCTAACAGAAAAAATACATTCACAAGCATTGTTGTTTGTGTGTGTGTGTGTGTGTGTGTGTGTGTAACAGAATGGAGACTTTGGCACGGTATTTCTTCCCAGTCTATAGTTGAAATGCAGTTTACAATCAAGTTGCCTCTTAAAAAGGAACACAATATTCAATATATCACAATTACAAAAGAAACCATTTTTTTCTTCCACGTTACTTTTCTTTAAGGGACGAACTAAAAAAAGGAGGGGAGAGGGCTGGTGGGGGAGGAAGAAAAGAAAAAAAAGTCCATCACTTTTTCGGGGAGGGAGGAAGAGGGGAAAAAAGAAAGACAAAAAAAAAAAAAAGAAGAAGAAGAAGGGGACCAATCCGCAGTTTACAAATGGGACGAACTTCTATACACCAAGAATCCAATAAAATTTGGTTCCCCACCTCGGCGGAGGACGGAGAGGTCCGCTATGTACACAGTTTGTGGGGCTGGAGGGCGCGGGCTGCCCCGGGCGGGGAGGCGCGGGGCCGGAGGAGTTTGAGTCTCTGATCTTTTGTCTGGAGGCTCTGGAGGGAGAGAGCTGCTTTCCGCCGGCTCGAGAGCCTTTCTGTTGCTGCCTGTGGGTTATTTTGCTGTCGGTTCGTTTTCCTCCTTTCCGCTCCGCTGCTTATCGAGTTTTTCTTTTTTTATTTTTCAGCAGGTACTTTCACAGAAAAAAACGTGGTTTTTTGCTGGTTAAAAATGTTCTCAAAAATAATAATTAAAAAAAAAAAGACAAAAAGAGCCCGAACCCGRGGGAGGGAGGGGGCAGAAAAACAAACACCCCCTTTGCCCCCGTCCTGCTTTGCCGCCGTTTCGCTCCCCGCCAGCAGACGCGGTCCGGCGGCCGCTCCGCGGCGTGTCTCGCTCCCTCCTCCTTCCTCCGCCTCCTCCTCCTCCTCGGCGGCGGCGGCGGGTGGGCCGTGCAGAGCAGTCCGGCGGGGCCCTACACGTACCACTCGTTGAAGTTGGAGGAGAGGCC
>NW_020447686.1:167627-170365 GCF_003343035.1 Apteryx rowi
TTTTTTTTTCCTCCCGCTCGAGAGTGGCGGGGAAGCGTCTCCGCATGGCGAGAGGCCGCTCTCAGCACGGGGACGAGGCGTTTCGGCCCCCCCGGGTGTCCCCTCTCCCCACCCCCCCCGGTGTCCTCCTCGGCAGCGGGGCGGAACCGGCGTTTTCCCATGTGCCGCAACCCCCAAATACCGCCGGGCCCCGCCGTCCCGAGGCGGGCAGCCCGCGGGAAGCACTCCGGGCAGGAGAGGGGCCGGGGTACTTAGGGCATTTCTTGTTTTTTGTTTTTTGTTTTTTCAACTGGTGCTGACACACTCTCGGCTCCAAGAACCATTAAAAGGGAAAAAGAAAAAAAAAAAGGAGGAAAAAAAGAGTCGAGATGTTTTGCCTCGGTACCAAATCCAATATCCTGTTAAACTGTAAACCATTAACAACAGATTTAAGGCTAGGCAGATTGTTTCAAGTATGGATATTCGAGATAAACACACATCCGCTGGGAAAACTAAACGTCTGTAAAATACTTCATTTAATTTTCATACGGATTCCTCACCCGGCTGCCAGAACTCCAAATGCTGCAGAGTAATTTGGAGGTGAGAACTCAACATCCCCCCATTTGGAGGGGGAACCATTTAACATTAAATTCCATTAGCACCTAAATTGTTTCTTAAAGACATCCGCTCAGACACAATGACTTAAGTGCGGGCATCTCATGCAAATACATTTCTCAAATTTTAAACCTTGTTAAAGCTCGTCTCGCACCTAGCATCGTTCTTAGCACTTAAGAAAACAATAGGCCTATAGATTTTACCCTTATCCGAGTAAATATTTATAGTCGAAGTTGCTAAAATATTTGTCTGTCTTTTATGAAATAGTCTGGCACAGTTCTGGCTGCGAGTAGTAGTAAATGAATAATATATGAAGCAGAAGGATGCGTTTATTTTGTTACTGCTCAGCTCACGCGATTTTCCATCAGGAAGCTTTGGGTCCTTTTACCACATTTCACCTGATTTTTGTGTAAGTTTCTGAACCTCAAATCCTCTGTTACCTATTACATAATTTAATAAACTGTTGCAAAACCACCTTAAATCACCTCAAGTGAGACTTTAAAAACACTTTTTTTTAAATGAGAAAATTTTATTGCCTTGCTCACACCGTTTAAATTTAATGGAAAGCATTCCCGGAAAGGAACATTTTGCCACTTCCTACGAGATCTTGGGTGAATAAAGGATTTTATACGTATCTGTATAGTTTCTCTCTCTTTCTCTCTCGGTGTACATATACGAAACCCATGCACACAAGCATTGAAGTTATACGTAAATACGTTGTGCATTGCATATGTATAATGCACTTTAAGTATCTATATATATGCCTTTCCGTGTTTCAACAGTACCACAGAATTTATTTCGCTTTTTTTTTTTTTATCGCTACGGAAAGAGTTCAGTCGAGCTTCGGTACGTTTCTACGCTGCTTATTCCACAGATTAAAATAAAGCAGTAAAAATGTCCTTTCGAAATGGGGGGGTCGGGGAGGAGAAACCAAAACAAACACGGCCGTGTGATGAAACCGGGAGGCTTTGCACCGGGAAACAATTTTAAAGGAGATCCTCACGCTACGACTTCTACAATTTTACATCTCTCTTTCTCCTTCTCTCGGTCTCGATACGCACACGCACACCCGCGTATATCTAGCAAGTCTCCCGAAAGAAAACCGAATTACCTGTGTGCGTCCTTTTGTGGATTTTGAGGTTTTCCGATCTGGCGAAAACTTTTCCGCAGCCGGGGAAGGGGCAGGGGAAGGGCTTCTCTCCCGTGTGCACTCGGATATGATTGACCAGTTTGTATTTCGCTTTGAAGGGCTTGCCTTCTCGCGGACACTCCTCCCAGTAGCAGACGTGGTTGCTCTGCTCGGGTCCCCCAACATGTTCCACCGAGACGTGGGTGACCAACTCGTGCATGGTGCTGAAAGTTTTATTGCAACTTTTTTTGGGGTTGCTCAGCTGCTCGGGGTCGATCCACTTGCAGATCAGCTCTTGCTTGATACACTGCTGCCGCATGTATCGGAAAAAGGCACCGGGGTGGTGGTGGTGGTGGGCTGCCATGTTCATGCCCATATTCATATTCATGGGGCCGTACTGGTTGTGCAGCTGAGCCGCCGCGTAGGGGTCAGTCCTGGGGCTGGAGACCTGGCGGTACTGGTCCGAGCGGGCGAACACCTCGCCGGGCAAGCCGAGCCGCATCTGCCCGTTGAGGACGTTTTGGGAGGCGTGGGGGCCGTGCTGGTCGTGGATGCCCGGGAAGAGGAGGTGGCTCTGAGCGTCCGTGTGCGGGTGGTGCAGGCTGCCGGCCGCCGGGCCGAAGATGCCGTGCTGCCCGCCGGCCGGCGACGAGTCGCCGAAGCCGCGGCTGCGAAACAAGAAGTCCCGCGTGGAGTTGAAGGGCGCCCCGGAGTAGGAGCCGACGTGGGCGGCGTGGGGCCCCAGCGCGGCCGCGGGGTAGCCCGGCGCCTGCGACGTGAACGCCGAGCTCTGCCCCGGCGACAGGTCGTGGGCGCCGGCGTTGAGCTTGAAGGCGCCCATGTGCGCCGCCGCCGCCGCCGAGTCCACGAAGCTGTTCTGCGCCGCCAGGCTCAGCTCGCGGTCCTGCATCTCCGCCGCGGCCGAGTGGTGGTGCCGGGCGAAGGTGCCCACGCCGATGGCCGGGAACTGCGGGCCGGCGTCCAGCAGCATGGTGCAGCAGCACGCCGCTCCGCC
>NW_020447686.1:171088-176579 GCF_003343035.1 Apteryx rowi
CGAGGAGAGGGAAGGGGAGGGGGTCTAAAAGGCGGATTAAAAACAATAAGGGCGGCGGTGGGGGGTGGGGTGGGGAGGCAGGGGGCGGGAAAGGGGCCGCGGAGCGGCGCGGAGCAGCGCGGAGTCGGGCCGCGGAGTTGCAGCCCGCCGCCCGCCGCCCTCTGCCCGCGCCTGCTCGCCCCGCGGGTTTCCTCGCTCGCTCCTCTGCTGCTCTGTTTATTTCGGTGGGCGACGCTGAGGCGGCTGCTTTTTATTTTTCTCCCCCTCCCCTCACCCCTCCCTCCTCTCGCTGTTTTTTTTTCCTGTTTTTTTTCCCTCCCTTCCTCCCTGCCCAGCCTCCCTGCCTCTCTCCGCCCGCACTGGCAGCTCCGCTCCCACCGCCCCCTTCAGCCGCCGCCCGGTCACTCTCCCGGCGCCCGCTCATTGGCCCGGGCCGCCCCGTCCATCCGGGCGTCCCCGCGCAGCGGCTAATCGCGGCGCGCCGGCACCGGCCGCTGCCCGCCCCGACGCCGCCGCCGCCGCCCGCCGCGGAGCCTCGCGGGGCCGCGCAGCCCCCGCGCCGCGCTCCGCCTCTCCCCGCGCTGCCCCCGCTTTTTGGGTTTTTTTGGGGGGTGCCCGCCACCCCCCCTCCGCGGCGAGGGGCAGAGAGGGGGCGGCGCGGGCCGGGGTCGCGGCAGGGGAGGGGGGGCCGCGGCGAGCCACACGCACGGAAAATATCGATGTGCGCTTGGCCGTGCGATCCTGCCTTGGGAGGCAAACAAACAAAGCGAGGGGCTTCAAACATAAACAGCGTTTTGTGTGTGCGTGTGTTTTTTAGGAGGTGGTGGAGGGGAGGGAGGAACTTGCCCATCCTGCGGCCCCTTTCCCCTTTTCGGCTAAAGCAAATTAAGCACATGATCGATAAAGGGACGGAGGAGGGAATCAAATAAAAGTCAGCCGGCGGTGCTATTACGGCTGAGAGAAAAATAAAATAGAACCAAAACAGAAGAGACAACCGTCGCCCGGCTCGTTTGGTCTTTTAAACCACTTGTGCGGGAGCGGAGGAGTCGATCTGCATGTGCTGGGTGTGCATCTGAGAGCAGATGCTTCAGGAGCTTTCCTTGCCTCTTCCCTTTCTTTAGAAAAGAAACAAAAACAAAAAACCAACCCTGCCATTGTTATTTGGAAACCGGATTCTTACATGGCAGGAATAAAAAAGCATACAGCGCACACACACACGCACACACACACACACACACACAGAGCAAACAAGTCCGCTTCCCCTCCCCCTCCAGTAAATACATGTCTGGCCCCTGCTTTGGTTTGTTTTGTAGTGGCTGAAAAATAATCATTGTGGGGCCAGTAAGTAACCAATAAATAGGGCTTTAACAAAAATAAAACGCGACATAACATTTGCAGCGTTAACCTTCCTGCACTTAATCTTTTGTTTAGATCTTGATCAGCTCTGTACTTCGCGGGGAAGAAACCAAAAATGTAGGATTTTGTTTGATTTGCCTGGGCTTTTTTCGGAGGCGGACTAAATTCGCCCAGCGACATTCCTGTGCCTCCTCACGGCATTAAATCCCGCACCAGGCACGGGCACACTCCGAAGGGGGACTTGCGTCCGGGAGAGATTTTTACAGCCATAGACAGATAGATGGATAGATGGATGGAAAAGGTATCACTGACAACAATCTCAGGCTGTTTAAATATTTCCCTACCGCTGTCACTAAATAGTTAAAACATTTCAAAGCCTGTCCCGAAAGTAGGTGAAATGCGCCACTACCGTTCATTGCTCTTCGAAGAGGGCAAGGATTTAATTCGTGGAAAAGTGAGGTTCCTTCTCACCCGAAATGAGCATTAGAAGATAAACTGAATATTAATGTAGACCTCCACCTCTGATGCCAATAGCCCTTTCCTCTTCACCACGCCGTCACTGGGTCCCGTCTTTCCAGGCAAGAGTGTCTGCTCCCCATATACTCTCTTCCCAGGCTGCAGCTTTCGAGCATATGCTGTCCTTGTCCTGACCCCCCAGGCTCCCAGGGACCAGCCGCGAACAAATTCTATTTTTCCTTCCCTGAAAGGTTTCAGAGGCGGAGGTCTGAGAGGTGCCCTGAACGACTGCTGGGGATTTAGAACCCAACTTGGAGAAGAAAGCTTGGTCTTCTGTACCGTCTGCTTCCAGATAAGTGAAAATTTCTACATGCAATTAGCCACTTTTGTCCTTCCCCCGATAGAAAAATAAATAAATAAATAAGTTACTGCAGCTGAGATTAGAAAGGAGCCCAAAATATCCAGGGAAAATTCTCAGTTAAAAATACGTTCCAAAAAAAAAAAAAAAGAGAGAGAGAGAGGAAGAGAAATGTTAATATAAATACTTACCCCCAGTCTTTTCCCTTCGTCTTTCTTCCTTTCCTTTCCTTTCCTTTCCTTTCCTTTCCTTTCCTTTCCTTTCCTTTCCTTTCCTTTCCTTTCCTTTCCCTTCCCTTCCCTTCCCTTCCCTTCCCTTCCCTTCCCTTCCCTTCCCTTCCCTTCCCTTCCCTTCCCTTCTCTTTCTTTCTTTCTTTCTTTCTTTCTTTCTTTCTTTTTCTCCTCCTTCCTTCTTTCTTTTTCTTCCCTCCTCCTTTCTCCCTTCCTTCCTTCTTTCCTTGCCTCTTTGCCTCCTTACTTCCTTTCTTATCTTCTTTCCTTCCTGCCTTCAACTCTTTCTTTTCTCTTTCTTTCTTTCTCTCTCTCTTTCTTTCTTTCTTTCCTTTCTCTCTCTCTTTCTTTCTTTTTTCCTTTTTCTCTCTCTCTTTCTTCCTTTCTTTCTCTCCTTTCTCTCTCTTTCTTTCTCTCTCTCTTTCTCTCTCTCTCTCTCTCTCTCTTCCTCTCTTTGCCCTCACTCCGCCGCGCACTCGCTCTGCGGCGCCGGCATCGGGACACTTTGGGAGGAATCGGTTAATTCCCGGCGCAGACCCCGCGGGCTGGACGCTCTTTGCTATTCTTCGAGGGCTCCAGCCCTGCTCTCTCTGCAGGAAACAGAGGAGCTGATCCAAGTTCAAAGTCACGTCGCCGTCCCTCCTAAGAAGCGCTTTATTTCTCTACAAACCGCGAAACCCCTTTCCCCCATGTCACAGGGTAAAAAGGGAAGGGAGAGAGAGAGAGGGAGTGAGTGAGTGAGTGAGTGAGAGAGGCAGCGAGCGAGCCAGCCCCGCACTCGCTCGCAGGGCCGTCGCCAGAAACGCAGGCTCCAGCGCATTGCACCCTTAGGAGGAGGAAAGCGGTCACCCAAAGTCCCTGCTAAACTGCTTTATTGAAATAAGTTTTTCAACAGGTTTCTGGAGGTGCCAGACCTGCAGAGCAAACGTCAGCCTTCCTGAGAAAGCATGCCCCTCTTTGTAAGTTTTCCGAAATTTTCTTTTTAACTGCTCTTGCTCTGCTCTTATTCGTACCGGCTGCTAATAGGGAGAGAGCGGGGTGTGGGGGGGGGAGAGCAAGAGCAACCTCTTTTTTTGTTGTTTTTTTTTGTTATTTTTTCCCCCGGGCTCTCTATCCTCTCTATACTGCCTTCGCTTTCCAGCATCTTTCCCTGGTGGGTGTCAGCATCCGGGGTGAGCAGCTGCCGGGCTGCTCCGCGTCCCCGCGCCGCGGGTGCGCTACCTGCGCCCTCCGCGCTGCCGCCACCTCGGGGTGCGAGCGCGGCCGCGGCTCGCTGCCGCCTCGGCGGGGAAAGGGAGGGCCGAGCAGGGGCCGGGAGGGAGACGGGGACTTTCACTCCCCAATTCCGGCTTTGTTTCTCCCCCGGAGGGAAAGGCAGAGGTGCGGGCGGGGAGGGGGCACGGTGCCGGCCCCGTCACCTGAAAAGAGCAGGCCAATGTGAGCAGAGTCACTTGCGCCGTTGTCTGTATCACAGACACTCATAAATTCAACAAGATCATCAACAGGATATTAAGTTGCAGGTTACCTTTGATTCTGCCGATCTTAGCCACTTCTAGGCCGTTCGACCTATGACCCGTGAAGACCACATGTGTTGTGCTGTAGCCTCCCTCTGTAAAACACACTTCGGGACAACAGTTCTTTGTCAGCCTCTAAGAGCAGTGTAATGTAAAAGAAAAAGGGGAAATAATGAAAATCTCAGCCAAAGCTGTAACTTTTAAATGCCGTTTTTTTAAAACCACTACAGCGTAAGGAGGAAGCAGGAAGGAGCACCTTTCTTTCATGTCATTAATATTTATTGTTCTCTCAGTCGCACTTATTAAAAAAAAAGTTGCTGTATAAAAACATGATCGCCAGTGATGCAGTAAGGCGGAGGAGGCGATGAGTAGTGTAGCTACGTTTTTTAAGGACGGGGACCTCGGCCAAGCAGCAGCCGCTGCCTGGGTGATGCCTTGCCCAGCTGCGGCGCAGGGATGCGCCGGGCGCGTACCTTGCTCTCCCCGCGCGCGCCCAGCGCCCTGCCCCGCTGCGCGGCTCTTTCAGCGGCCGAGCGGCAGCGCAGATTCGGCACAACGCCCCCAAAACGGGCTCGCCGGCAGCACCGCGGAGTTCTTATTAGCTGCACCTTCCCCGTAATGGAGATGGCCATATAAATGTTAGCGACAGAGGAGAAGCTTTCCAATAAAGCGCGATGGACTTTGTAATACAATTTATGCTGTCATTCATAAATAACAATGCCATATGGTAACCATATTGCTTATACAAGTAAAGCCGTCAAAGTGTCACTATTTGATTTATCTCAACAGCTTCTTCCAATGGTGACGTTCGGCTACAGAGAGAGGGGAAGGGGGGGAGAAAACCCAGAGCAAAATTTGGTCTGGGTTTCCTGAGGCCGCTTCTCTCTCCCAGCCTCTCTCTGTATATATGCATAGGCAGATAGATAGATAGATATACAGATACATATGCATGTATTTTTCATTTTCCCATTTCTGAGCAAATCTCCGAAGGGGATGTGAGGGGATGGATTACGCTTTCCCTGGCCGGGCGAGCCCTGAAAAACAGCAACTCTCAAACTTTCACAGSCGCCGAAAGGCCCCGGCCCCAGTGCGCCGGCGGCTCCCGGCCCCGGCAGCCCCGAGGGCCCGGCGGCCCCAGCAGCCCCGCGCCGACGGCGCGGACGGGCACCCTTGCACTGCAGCCTTTGAGCCCTCGCAGTGCCGCTTAGGTGCATGGGGCGGTGAAAACTCGGCGTTTATTGGGAGCAGGAGACTTTGTTTTTTTTAAGGTATGAGATATCCTCCCTTGATTCCCTCCAGAAAGAAGGTGCGGGGGGCACAGCCCTCTTTCTCCCTTTTGGGTCTGTGTGTCCCTGTGAAACAGCCCTACCCCCTGGCAGCGCTGGGGCATCCACGGAAACCCACGTCGGGCTTCCGCTGCCTCCGTACTCGGGGAGCAGCCCTAAATCCTCTCCCAGCTCGGTACTTTGGCGCCTGGGTTGGGCCGGGGGGGAGGGGGGGTTGTCCCACGTCCTCGGATTATTCCACCGCCCCCCAGAAACAGTGCTGCAGACGGGGCGGGGGTGCCCGCAGCAGGC
>NW_020447686.1:178200-179341 GCF_003343035.1 Apteryx rowi
AGTGGAGCTGCTCCAGGCCGATGTGCGGTGGTGCGGGACGCGAGGCTGAGGGCGGCAGACGACATGTTAGTAAAGGCCACCCCACACCCCCCTGCTCTGGGGGAAAGCCCCTCTAACGCTCTTTTCCCCCCATTTTCTTCCAGCTGGGAATTGCTCCTTGCTCGTCCTTTCGGCACCCCCGAGGGGGAGCAGCCTCCTTCCGCGCCCCCAGGGCGGTGCTGGCGCTCTTCGGAGCGCGCCAGCATCGTGCCGGGGCCCCGGCGAAGCGGGGACCCCTTCGGGGGACCCACCGGCCCCACTGCCCCCGGGCAGCTCCCCCGCGCCCCCTCCACGGCAGCCACCACTTTCCCCGGCTTTTCCCCCTCGCAGGCAGCCCACGGCGGGGACTCCGCCGTCTGGCAGCCCCCAGGCGTCCCCCCTGCCGCCCCAGCTTCCCAGAGCTTTAAGGGGCGTTATTTGGGGGGGCGGGGGTCCCCCCTCGGCGCCCCCGGCTCCTCGGGGCAGCCCCGGCCGCTGCGCCGTCCACCTGCGAGGGGCGCAGCGCGGCTCCCCCGACGGGGCGCCCCGGCGCAGGGGCCGCCGCGCACCGTGGCGGGAGCAAGCCCGAAAGGAGGGGGACGAGCACGGGCTCCCAAAACTTCTCCCTCCCATCCATGTGCTACGTGCCTCCCCCTCAACTGCTTACTCATTTATTTTCTAAAGGAAAGGAATTCCTCCTCCTCCCCCTCCTCCCCCCTTCCTTTTTTCTTTTTAGGAAAATGCTGGCTGCCTTCCCCAAGTATCGCCTTCAATCGCGTGCCTTGGTCGTGAGCGCGGACAGCCTCGGCCTCGCGTGTGTGCGTGAGTGTGTGTGTGTGTGTGCGTGTGCGCGTGTGTCACATCAGGCTCACCGATGAATGAACGACGGCCTTCCAAAAAAAGAAGAGAAAAGAAAGGACAAACACGCGGAACCCACAGCCACCCGTGAGCGGGCTGCAGCCGCGGGCAGGACGGCTCCCACAGCGAGAAGGCGAAACCCCCGCAGCCCCACAAGCGTAACCACGGAGGCGCTGCGCTGAGCCGGGCGCCCCGACCCGGTCCGGGGGCTGCAGCTGGGGCCGGCGGGGGGCGCGGGGCGGCCGCAGCCCCCAACCGTGTGCGC
>NW_020447686.1:181857-185779 GCF_003343035.1 Apteryx rowi
GGGGGGGAGCAGCGTTTGGGTTCGTTCTTTCTTTCTTTCTTTCTTTCTTTCTTTCTTTCTCCTCCCCTCTCGCCACCCACGAGATACGCATTTCGATCTGGGTTTCAAAACTCTGCTGGAATCGAACGAAGTTGGGATTTATAGCGGTAGACAAATATTATTCCTCGGAGGACACTTAAGGAAGTAGAGTTTACATAATTGCTTTCTTGATTTATTGTGTGTTGCTAGGAAGAGAAAAGCGGACAACGTGCAACGTGTTGTTCCAATGTAAAACCAAATGGCCCATGGCTGAAAGGATTAGAGATTTTATCTTCAGAATATGTCAGGCAGGAGCCCATATGCGGAGACCTGAGGACGCCCAGCTCTGTGCGCCCAGCCTGTGCAGTGCAGCGCCGAGGGGGA
Source organism: Apteryx rowi (assembly GCF_003343035.1). Taxonomy (NCBI): domain Eukaryota; kingdom Metazoa; phylum Chordata; class Aves; order Apterygiformes; family Apterygidae; genus Apteryx; species Apteryx rowi. Next base: position 182,260 of record NW_020447686.1, read on the forward strand.
TTTCTCTCTCCCGCGGGCAGCCTGACACGGTGGTTGTTGTTGTTGTTGTTGTTGTTGTGTTAATGGCCTTGCGGAATGAGTTAAATGCTGCAGGCACTTCCGAGAAGCCTTGTCTCCCGGCCGTGTTTTTGCCATCTAGCTCTACCCATCTGTCTTGATTTGGAAAACAAAACTTCAGCGCGGAGCTTCTCGGATCCCCAGCTCCGTCCCCATCGCAGCTCAAGGCGCGGAAGGGCGGTTTGGGGAAGCGGGGGTGGGGGGAAGGAGGGATGCAGCGGGAAGAGGAGCCAAAAAACAACCTGAACGCGTCTCAGGCGCAATTTGCAGCTTCGAGCCGCGGCCTTGCGCGAAGACCTCGCTCGGGGCTCAAGAGAGGCCCCGAGAGCAGCGGAGGGCCGCGGCCGCGGTTCCCCCTCCGCGAGACGCGGGGCTCGGCTCGGGCCCCTTCCCCCTGTCCCGCGTGGGACATGGGCACCAGCAAAGGGCATTTGCGGCCGGGTGTGCCCGCGGGCCCCCCCACGCGGCTCCCGGGAGCCCCGGGCGGGCGCCCACGCCTGAGCCGGCCCTGCCCCACGCGGGAGGGCTTCCCGTGGGTTATCYCCTCGCAGGGGGCTCCTCGCCACGCAGAAGGGGCCACGGCAATGAAGGGGGGGCGAGGGGGGCTACAGCAGCCCCCGCGAGTGGCAGCTCGGCCCGCGGCAGGGGGAAGGGGATGCTCTTTCCCGGGCCCGCCCCACGCACAGCCCTCGAGTGGACGAGATRCGGGGAGGTGCGTTTAAGGACCAAACCTTCTGCCACCCCAATCAGATTAATTATTATAATTTCGCCACTCGGCTCTAATTTAGCCGGGTGCAGCCTGGGAGCACCAGAGATTTACAAACGTTTCGATTATTGCGGCCATTTTTTTTTTACGAGGAAAAAAAAAAAAGCCAACACCGTAATCGCGTACGTGTAATCCTCGGGGGGTTTACGCGTTTCTAGCAATCCTCCAGGAAGAAGAATATGTCTGCAATTTAGGTGGCGTTTGTTTGGCTGTTTTTCCGCTTTTAAAGCTGCCCGGGGCCACGTTACCCCGGGCAGCTGCGCGCTGCACCGTGCAACTAGTCCCTTTTCTCGGGCAAAGCACTGTCCCGACCCCGAAAATCCTTGTTTTCCTAACGGGAACGGAACAAGCGCTCGCAAAGCGCGGCCCCTCGCCGCAGCCGGTGCTCAGGATCTCCAGGCTTCCCCCGACGATTCCCCCGCCCCCCCCCCAAAAAAACGACCCCAAAGTCCCTGCGGGCCCCGCCGGCGGCTGCTGCTCGCAGCCCCCGGCAGGAGCTGGAGAACGGCGCCCGGCGGCTCGCCCGCTTCCTTGGGCTGAAACTCCCTACAAATGGTTAAGCTCTGACGTGACGCCTTCGTCAGCGTGCCAGGGACACTTTCGGACCCTTCTTGCTTCTAATTTTGTGAAATTTGATCATTGCAAGCTCGATGTTCGCTAAAAGCAGCAGTTCATTTTTTTTTTCTTGAAGCCCTAATGGAAGCAATTTTCCTAGCAGCTCCAGTGCCTGCTGCAAATTGTGCAAATCAGTGCATCTGTCAGATGGCTTTTCTTGAAACTATTCGGGTTACAGATTGCAGTAGGACATGCAAACCTCCTTATTTATTTATTTTTTAATAAAGTTATACTGATATACCTAAGCCCTCCAGTAAATTCGCTTTGTTTCCGAGAAAATGAACAAACGAAGTGACTCTCTCTACACAGCGAAATTTTTCTCGGTGGGAGTGAGAATGTACGTTTGTTTCTGTGCACGTGAAAACTGCATTTAAAAACCACGAGATGCATTTTCTTAACATTTTTTTTAAAAGGTAAACTTGCTCTTTCTCCCTAGTGCTACCACTTCGCTGGTAGGTGCGCAGCTTTTAATTGAAAAAGTTGACGTGTAAATAGGCTGCGGAGGCATATGTTTCTATAGTAACCGCAGAGAAATAGCTAGGTTTTAAAAATAAAAATTGTTTCCTTTCTTTCCATTACTATTTCGGTAAATATTTTATGATTATACAAGCTGTAAGGAACGGTAAAAATCGCATCGTGGAAGTTAGAAATGTGTCCATCGAGAGAGTTGTTGGGTTTTTTTTTTTTTTTTTGAATGTCCAAAACAAATCATATCTTAAAATATTCATCACCCATGCCTAAAACGACAGCATTTTAAACTCGGAAGTCGCAATAATCGTGTTAAGGATTAGCTATCTGGGTCTGTGTGTCTGATACGTACGTCAGATCCACGTGCAGCGTGACAGAGAAAGAAAAAGTTACTCTCTCTTAAATTCTCTGCCGTGTATAATACACTGATTTGGCACATTTTTTCCCCTGTTATCTCAATAATAGGCATTTACTCAGCCCCCGTTCAAGAACTATGGGAGAGTCTGTCCGGAGCACAGCTATATGTAACAAAACACACATGAACCAAAGTATTGTGTTACAGGGGGCGGTGGGACTGAAAGGTATGCCAGGCAAAAATGCCCGAGGCTGATTTTCACAACCACTTTAACTGTTAAGCAATGCGTAAAGCTATTAAAATAGATTCGCCATAGATTTTTTTCGACGCAAATTAGCCTCAGGTAAACAGATACCCTAATAGCAGTCCACTGTTGTCATTATTAGTGTCCATTGCTCTTGCAGCGTGTTATTCTCGCCAGCGTGCAGGGGCTCAATGAAGGCTGCTGGGTGCTGTCGTGCACTCAGGGCATGGCCGGCCTCTGCTTGTCCTACCCCCCAACACACACACACACACACACACACACACTCCCCCTGTTTATATCTGAGTGCTTAAACAGGTGTTACTTTTATTTCCCAAAACTAATTATTCTCCCAACATAGTAAACTACTGGGAAAGGATTATGCACAAGATGTGCCAGCCAGGCTCTAGACAAACACCAGCCCTAGAAGGCAAATGCTTTGAGAGATTTTGTTTGGTTTTGTTCATTAGCCCCGTAATGAACCTTTCTCGCGGGCAAGGGGAGCGCTGCGAAGGGCCGGCGAGCCCGGGTCCCGCCTCGAGGTGGTGGGTTTGTTTTTCGGAGGCCACAAGCGACATCTCCCAGTTCGCAAAACGCGACGCTCTCGACGCCAGGCAGTGCGGGTTGCTCGGGGCAGGCTGCGGCTTCAGGCACCTCTCGGGGAGGAAAAAAAGCAAATAAAAGGGTGGGGGAGGGCGGCGGAGGAGAGGCAGGGCGGGAGAGGCTCGGCGGCGGCGCTCCCGGGCGCCGGGTGCCCCCCGGCGTTGCACGGGCCGGGTGCTGCCGCCGGCCCCGCTGACTCCCGGTGTTGTTCCCGGCAGGGGAGAAGCCCTTCAAGTGCGAGTTCGACGGCTGCGACAGGAAGTTCGCCAACAGCAGCGACCGAAAGAAGCACTCCCACGTCCACACCAGCGACAAGCCCTACTACTGCAAAATCCGCGGCTGCGACAAGTCCTACACGCACCCCAGCTCCCTGCGCAAGCACATGAAGGTCCACTGCAAGTCGCCGCCGCCCTCG
>NW_020447686.1:186209-188709 GCF_003343035.1 Apteryx rowi
CGCCCGGGCCGCAGCGGCCCCGCCTGGCATCGCGGGATGGCTTGGGAGGGCCGTCAGGTTTGACTCGCGCTATTTATTCCGTGTACGAAACCCTATGGTGTTTGTACGGTTAACTAATTTAATTAAAGAGACTCGGACTTCTTTTTTTTTTTTTTTTTGGTAAGAAAAAAAGAATTACTAACGCCACGCTGGACTATCGCAGTGAACCGCCCTGCGTGCTTGTGCAAGGGGGGAGATGCCCGAAGTCGCAGCGCACTTCTATGGTTCCTACCCTGCCCATACAATAGTTCTCTTTACAAGAGAGGCAGAGAGGGGAAGGGTGTGCGGCACGCAGGCTGCGAGCTGACAGAGCCTTCTCCATTTCCTGGAGTGGCCTTAAATACTTTAGCTCCCATCCCAGGGCCTCCTTTTCAGTCTGGGTAAGCCCCAGGTTCCCAGTGGCCTCTTGACTGTAAACCAGCACCTGCTGAATCTCCAACCAGTCGAGGACAGGTTACGCATCCCATAAAATAAAATGAAATAAATGCATTTTTTTCCTCGTTCAGTTCAGCTCCTTTGTAATTGTTGCTTTCTCTTCTGAGTCGTGGGGTTCCACCCACACCCGGTATTTTCTGTCCAGCCTGTTTCTTTCTCCCTTAGCTGTAACCATATGAAAACGATTTAGGAAAGGAAAGACAAAAGATGCAGCACTCCTCTTACCGCTTCTCCACATTTTGTATGCTTATGGCTCCTAAAACATAGCCGCAGAATAAAAGAAACCCGCTGCTATTTGACAACTGTGATACTGTGATACTTTTTTTTTCTAAAAAACACACGAAAGCTGACAGAGATTTTCCATTTTCTTGGGGTTAGTATTATTACAGCTATTTTTTAAGTTCGTCTAGAAAAAGAAGACTTGGCATCTTGCTCCATCCAGACCCGTGTGCAGCTAGTCGTTGAGTCCCAGGCGGTGAGGAGCCGGACCCAGGCGGGTGTCGCCTGGGGTTTGCCGTCCGATGGGGCACACACGCTGGGGGGGGGGGGGTGTTTGGGGCGGGGGGGTCGGGGGGGTTAAAAAAATATATATATTTTTTAGTTTTATTTCTTCTCTGCAGCCAAGCACTCTATGTGCACTCTTGCTTTGCACCAGCCCCATGCAGTGGCCGAGTGGCCAGGCAGAGCCACCGGGGAGGAGGACGGAGCTGCTGGGAAGTGGGGGGCGAGGGGGTGCTCGGGCCGGGCCCGGGGTGCCAGACCCCACGCAGCCCCCCGGGCCAGGCCGCGGAGGCGGCGCGGGCGCGCAGGGGGCCGGTGCGCTCGGAGCGGCGCGGCGCGGCGCGGCAGGGCCGTCGCGAGCGGGGCGCAGAGACACTAAAGAGCACTAATTCCTCCTCAGAGACTCCGCGGACGTGAAGTAGTCGCCTCCCCTCCCCCAGGCTCTGTGGAAATTTGTTTTGTGTGCTGTGAATGGTTGATGTAGTCTTGTCATTGTTAATAACGTGTATGTGAACGCGATTATTTTGTACAGTTGAATTAATTTATTTTCTGACATCACTTTTTTTTTTTTCTGGAAGAATACGGAGCACACCAAAGAATACTCTTATTAATTTTGGTGATAGATTGTTGTTTATGATGCCGTGGTTTGTACAAAAAAAAAAAAAAATTATATTTTTCAGCTTACTTGAATGAACAATGTAATGTGAAACAGATTCTTCCTGCATGTCCTCTGTGCGGTGTGTTGGTGATGGTATATATATATATATATATATATAGTTCATAGAGATATTATATTATTAGTACAGTGCATGGTGCTGTCACTCTGGAAGCCTTTAAACGTTGTCTTCATACTGCTGTGGTGGATTTAAAGAAACAGACATTACTTTAAAAAACGAGAAAATTTGAATAGAAAATAATTTTTTAAAGTTCATTTGATTTGTTTTTTATTCATTTTTCAAAGCCCACTCGAATAAATAGAAAATAAAAAAGTAAGGTATGGACTTTTTAAAGAATAATTTATGTAATGTAATCTTATTAGAGATATTTTCGTGCTGATTTATAAACGAACTTTTTAATTTATGCATTTTTACAGCAATAGATTGCACTATACATTACTACATCGCAGGGTTTATAAAATATGGCGCTGGGGGAAATATCACTATTTTTATGTACTTGCTACACGTAGGGTCACACACTTGCCCATCAATTTTATGACACGATACCTCCTAAATAAAATAATAATAATTTAATTTTTTCACCTCTGTAAACCCCGTAAAAAAGCAAGAATGATTATCAAGCAAATGAATAAAAATATTATTTCTATGTATTGCATGTGCCTTACTGACAGAGAAGAGGWAGAGCTAGATCAAAACACACACGCGGAAGGTCAGTAGCGAGGTAGGCAGGTAAAGTCACTGCATCACAGTGCCGAAGAAGAAGAGCTGGGAGATTTGGGGGTAGCTGGGATAACTGAGCTTTTTCCAGCAAAACATGTAAGTAAAAATGTTTCTCCTCCGTTACTTGG
>NW_020447686.1:191209-219216 GCF_003343035.1 Apteryx rowi
AAGTGAAAAAGCCCGGACTTAATAAAAGTGCGAAGCAGTCACCGTTGAATGAGAAATCCTTTGAAGTGGAACTTATTATAGGAAGAATACTTTTTGGTTTCCCTAACGACGCTGCTGAATTGAAAGGGCTCTCCTTTGTCAACGATTTGTTCTCCTTTGCCGGGATGCCCGCAGAAATTACTTACATGGGCTGCCTTAACATGCAGCCTGCAAATCAGTAACTTTCCAGCTCAGACTCGCAGACGCCACTCTCCTAAGGACAAAAAGAAGTCAGGAGGAAAACACCCCAACCTTTCACTCGGCCTCTTATTTTTTTTTTTGGGGGGGGGCGCACAGAGCAAAGGGGGGTTGGGACGAGGGAGGAAAGGAGGGTGCCCCCCCCGCCCCTGCACACGCCCGCCCTGCGCCCCCGGCAGCGGGCACCCAAAATGGGACCCGTCTTTTGCTCCATCCCAGCGGCCGCCGGAGCAAGGGGGGCTGCCGAGCTCCGGCAAAGCGTTGTCTGTCCTTCCCCCACCCCCACTCCCCCTTTTTTCTCCACTGCCAAGTGATTTTCCCAGGCAGAGACATATTTAATAAGGGTCGTTTATTACGAAGGCGCTTTGAAGGGTCGCCCCTGAAGCCCTGTGTCCATTAAAAACATGGAGGTGACATTTAAACCTCGTTTTAAAGGAGCTCTGGGGTAGTTCAATGAAAGGCAACTCGTTTGTCTTATGAGCTTGGAAACAACCTCCCCTCTTCTCCTTTTGACCACATGGCATAACTCAAAAACAATAGTTCAAAAGTAAAATGGCATCGTGGTGTTCAGCCTCAGACAGGCACCCATCTAGCAGGAGAGAAAAGGGATAGTCCATAACACAATGTGCTTTTTGTGTCGGACTCTGTCACAAGGATTTCGTTGTTTGCTTTAGAGGCTGCGCCTGTTATACTTTCTTGAAAGTGCTTGTGTTAAACAAGAGTTATAAGTCATCCAAAACAACAAACATTTTGATTTTCTTTGCCTAAAGGGTTTTCCCTGGCCATGGGCACCGTGAAAAAATAATGTACTTGCTGAGAAAGGAGCACCAGTAGTAGCATTACAAGCACAGTGCATTAAATATTGAATGACACGAGAAAAAAAGAGCTTGTCGAGGGGCACTCAGCCTTAAAGTCTTTCTTCAACTTTGTCTTCAGTGCCTGTTCGACTATTTAAGATGGTGTTAATTAAGGGCTGCATCTGATTCCACTAGCCTCCAGCTTTGTCTCTTTGCAGCGCTCCTGTCAATAGCCCCTCTGAACTAAGAGCTTTCCCCACACGTTGGTTCAGCGGTGCATGTGTCACTTCTTATTTTGAAGCTGAAGAGAAACCCGTATCGTACATTAAGGGCAACGTGAATTTAGTAACCCGCCGGTGTTATAGGAATATGAGGGGAAGGGAGCGGAGGGGCACGGGCAGGGGCAGGGGAGGATGGTGCGGCGGCCAAAGCTGCACCCGAGCCGCAGCGACCGGTGCGGGGGAACCGCGCTGGGTGAAAGCCTGTTTGCACATTTCCCGGAGCCTGTTTGGCAAACAAGACACGGGCGAGCTTAATTTGTTTCAAATTAATCGTTTTCCAAAAAAGAAAACCCCACCCTCCCTAAAATCCAGAAAGCGAACAGGAGGACCCGTCGTAGCCCGCCTGGTGCTGGGGAGATGCACGCCGCGGCCGCCCCGTGTAAGAGCCCACGCGTGCCCGCCCGCGTGGGAAGCTCGGGGCGCGCGTGTGCGTGTGCGTGCGTGTGCTTATGTGCGGGCACCTTCCCGCTTGCGCCTCGGCCACACGGGCACAGGCACACGCTGTGCAGAGCCCACCACGGGGCCACGGCAAAGGCGCGGGAGCAGTCGTGGGGGCGGGGGGGGCAGGTTTGGGGACAACTTGGGGACAAAAATTTATTTCYCCGTATCTAGGGGCTTGCTGCTCCGTGTGGCACCTTGAGAAATGAGGCAAGTGGGCAGTTGGGGGAAAAGTCTCCCCTTGGAAAAGCGGGGCCCGGCCCTGCCCACGGCCCGCCGGCGGCCGGCCAAGGCGGGGTGCTCGGCGCTGCCTGCGCCGCCGGGGGCTCGGAGGCTCGGGGGGCATTCTCCCTGGCTTGTTTTCGACCCTGCAAAAGACACTGGTCTTCAAAAGGGAGAGAGCCCTTTTGCCGATAGAGAGGGGTAGGAGAAAGGACGCCCCCCGCCCCGCACCCACTGCCCCAAATGGCAGGGAGGCGCTGCCAGCGGGGCCGGGGGCACGGGCACGGCCAGGCGGCTCCGCAAACCCGGAGGGGGGAGCCGGAGGGGCAGCTCCGCTCTGCCCTGCCAGAGGGGCGAGGGGGGACAAGCTGAGCATGGGGCTGGGAAATCCAGTAGCCGTTTTTTTTTTTTTTTTTTAATGTCTGCGTTCCCCCTCTCCTCCTCCTCCTTTCRCACAGCGAGCCCGTGTAAAGCGCTCCAAATGGCCTTTCAAACAAGAAAACCCTTCAAGTAAAAATGGGCACACATCCCCTTCCAGGCACCTTGCCAAAATCTCCCAAGCACCCTACCTGGCATACTAGCTTAAGTTTCTTGAAGAAGTGTGTGTGAGTGTGCGGGGGGGGGGGTTGGAATTACAGCCGCCCCGGAGTAGTAGACACAAGTTCAGAGCTCCACTTCCCCCCTCTTTAATTAGGCTGGGGAGAGCAGTGGAGGCGCCCAGTTGAGGTGCAGCGAGGCGGGCCGGCCTGAGCGAGTGAGTACCCAGCGCATCCCCCGGCCGGGCCGGGGGGCTCCGGGCTGGGGGGAGGGGGGGCGCGGCGGGGGTGGGGGCGAGGAGGTGCGAGCAGCCGCCCCCGGCCGATTTGGGGCGGGGGGTAGAAGTGGCCCGGTGAGAGCCAGGGGGACTCGCCTCCCCAAACTTGCCCAGTGGCCCACCGGCCACTGGGCAAGTTTGGGGAGGCGAGTCCCCGTGCTGCAAAAGTCAGCCTGGAACAGCTGTGACTTCACCTATTAGCCCCGATGTCTTTCCGAGGAGACTGGTGGAGTTAAACATCCCACAATGGGCGCTCTGGGGCGTCTCCAGCCTGACCTCTACCCGGTTTTAATAGTTTCATAGGAACTTCATTAAATCAATTACTTAGTGAGCACATCATCATTTATTTGTAATTAGCACTGAAGAGCTTGATTTTTTGCGGCAGCCCGCAGCCCGGTTCCCAGCGGGGTTGGCCATGTACTACAAGCACTTTTGTTTGCTGTGTGTGTTGACTCGTGGTATTATTCGGCCGCGACAATAAAAGTGTAATCTTCACGTCTTAATCTAGCGTTCAGGGGGGAAAGGAAAACAAACACGGCGCGGACGAGGCGCCGGACCCCCCCCCTTCCTCTTCACCCCCCCCGGCCCCGCTGCGCGCAAGGCAGGGGGGAAGGAGGAAGGGGGAAAGGGAGGAAATGGGTCATCCGCAGCCTGGACAAAAAGGGGCAGCTCGGGGGCTTGAGGGGCACGAAAGAAACAGCTGCAAATCGGCTGCCCCGGGCCGGGCGGGGGCGCGCTGGGGAGACTCCCCTTTGGGGGCAGGAAAGGCTGGGCGATTTGGGACGTGGGGGCTCGTTTGCCTGCAACGACATGCGCCTGCGGCCGGCAGCAGGGCTGCGTGCGCGCCTCTTGGCGGGTGCGGACGCGGCCGCTTSGCGGGTCCGGTGCCGGCGGCCCCCCAGGCCGTGCGCGCCTACCCGCCGCCCGCCCCCCTCCCTCCGCAGGACAAGCCGGGGCGGGGGGCACCCTAGGGACGTGCCAGAGGGGGACCGCAAGCCGGCGAGCCCTGCGCCTCCCACCCCACCGAGGGGGCCGGGGGCTTAAAACCCTCCGCGAAGGAGGGKCAGCCGGGGCGGGGGGCCGGGGGAAAAGCGCAAGGCCGCGGCGTCCCTGTGGGACATCCCGCGGGGACGGACGGCGCTGGGAGGGGAGCGCCCCGGGGGGCTGCCCCATATTTCGGCTATTAGAGTGCAGAGGGGCTCCCCCCCCCCCCCGCCAGGTTAATGAGATTAATAACCGCCCCGGGGCTTTTCCCCCGGCGGGGCGCGTTTCGCCCCCCCCCCCCAGCCCGGGGGGCTCTAGCCTTATTTTCCCATCTCGTCGCGGCTGAGAGCCGGGGCTCGAGGAAACGCAGGTGCGGGGGAAAGTGCCGATGTCACGCGTGGCGGACCCGTCCCTCACCGCGCCGTCGGGTGCCGGGGGATGTCCCCTGCTCCGCCCGCCCCCCCTCGCGGCTTGGCTCCTCCGTGTCCGTCCGGCCCGGCCCGGGATGCGCCCCGACGGGACCCACGCGCGGAGAGTCCCCCCCCCGCCTGTAAGCGCCGAGACGAGCCCCCGCATCGGGTGGGGGTCCCGGTGCCGGGGCCTCTCCCACCCCACGGCACGGGCCGAGCTGCCGGGGTAGGCGCCGCGGTGTTTGAACCTGGGGGCAAAACACGACACGCGCGAACCCCGGCACCTGCGGCGCTGATTTGATAAGGACGGAAAACGCCCTTTGGGAATTATGCAAGCGCCGGTGTTTTCGGTGGGTTCTCAGATTCACTCAGCGGAAATAACCCCAAAACATCGGATTTTGCAGAAATGCATCACTTGTGCAGAAGAGCYCAAACGCGGCGCGCTTTATTCAATAAGCATCTGCGCACCCATTTTTCMAAGGGCAGGGTATACTGTTACGTATTTTTAATCTGAAAGCGCTTAGCCGCGTGTATAAAACATATCGAATGTTTTTTTTTCCGGCCGAAAACATCTGCTTAAAAACCAAAGCAGCACGAATTCGGAATTAAAGTTGTGACAAGTATGAATTTCCCGTTTTAATATCGCAGCGATCGAAACGGTTGATTTCGGACGGGCACTAAGCGAGGCCGGGCGGCCGCGGAGACTACGCGGCAATCGAGGCAGAGGAGAGCATTCTGAGTTAGGCAAAACTCTTTTATTGCCGGGCAGCTCCTGGCAGCAGAAAGCAAACAGAACCAACCCCTAAGACGTTGAAAAGGCATTTCTGGTGGTCTGTCAAACTCCGCTCTCAGGCTCGGAGGGGATCAAGCAGGCAGCCAGGATCTGGAGAAGTTTCCTCCAGATGCAGCCGTGCGAGGCTGCGCCCCGGGACGCGGAGTTTGCTGGGACCAAAAGAGCAGGGAAACGGGTTTTCTCAGGAGCGCTGCAGAGGTGCGCGAAGGCGTACGGGGAGGCCTGCGGGAACTGCGCCTGCCGCTCTGCCTTGCGCATCCCTTTTATTGCAGCCTTGCGGTGTCCTGCTGCAAAATCTCACCCGCGCCGGCCCAGCCTTTGCAAATGCGCCCAGGTTTTGCGACGGGCTCCGTAATGGGGGGAGCTGCCGAAAATGCACTGGCTTCCCCCAGCATGCTCCCTCCCCACAGGGGCAGCCCAGTCCGCGGGCAGTGCCCACGGAGGGCCGCGGAGCCGGGACATTTTGTGGGGCGCTATCTTTAGGGGGCAGCAATGCAAGCGCTGTGCAGCCCTGAGCTTTGCCCGACGGGGCTGCGACTGAGCCTCGCCGCCCGGCTCCGTCCCCACGCGTGCCCGGGGGGGCGGGGAGGGCTCGCCCAGGGGCGGCTGCTGTCGGGGTCCCCCCCTGCCCCGGGACCCCCGTCCGCTTCCTGGGCCGCCTGCGGGGGCTCCGCTGCCCCCCGGCCCTGCCTGCCCCCGCCCCCGCCTGCCCCCTCGGACTAACTGCCCCAAAGTCTCTGAAGTTGGCGCTGTTAATCGCTTACACGGGCTTAATATACCTTTGCCGGGGGCTGCACCCCCTCGCAGCCGACTCTTTCATCTTTATTAAAAAGATGGAAAGCTGCCCCCCCCCCCATGCCAAACGGACCAGGCAAGGCGATTCACCATGGCCAAGTGGATCAGCCGCTCTGCCCCCAAAAGGCGAATGCCCAAACCTGGAAGGGGCTCTCGGGACACCTGCCCCCACCCTGCACGGAAGATAGTGTTTGAAAGCCAGGGCTCCCACCAGTAAACATGCTACAGAATATTTTATGGCAGCTGTTTAACATTTCCCTACCCAGTTATTAAACGCAAAAGGGAGTAAATTAAAATGGCAAAGTAAAATGAAATAAAAGCCCTCTTTTCTTTCTGCTAAGAGACAACACCTAATTAAGGAATATTTGAATCCCACAAAAATGCAGGCTCTCCGCAGTGACGTAAAACTTCTCTTTTAAAGCCATAAACCACCCCAATCCATGCCAGCCCAGGCCCAGCTGAGGTCCCAGACTGGTCTGCTAAGGGCCAGGCTGGCCAAGGGTGAAGGCTTGCTGCTGTCTGCACCCCAAACCAAATCCTCCTGCAAGGGGCTTCCGTTAACCTTTCATAGTGTGATATGTTGTAGGGCAGGAAGGGAGGCTCAGCCCAGAGCAGCTTTTCGGATTTCAAGGTTCCTGGTGAAGAGCCACGACAGTATTAGCCGCTGTGTTAAACAGCCTTGCCCAAGAGTGCCTAATTTTCAGGGGCAACCCTTTGATCTTTTTTTCCCCCTCTCCTTCCCTAACACAGAAAAAATTTTCCCTCAAAACTGTCCATCATGCTGTCACTGGGGACCCTGGACTATTTTACGCTATGCCGGTTGCCCAACCAAGAGCTTGGAGCAATCTGCKTGGGGGTTTTACCGCTCTCCCCTCTGCTCCCACCTTACTTTGTCAGCACTTAGATTTCAGTTCTCTAGTTGGCAATGGCCACATGCCAGATGCATTTGCTGTTCGGTGCATCCTGCAGAGGTTGGGGTAATGTAACCAATTACCAGTTCAAGGACTGAGCCTAACCTGCCCTGATTGCTAGGAGCGTGCCTGTCTGGTTTGATGCTTACATCCAGCACACTTGACCTTCCCAGGGATATGAGCCTGCCAGACAGTGCTTGGAGGTGGCGTTTTAGGGATGGATACACACAGCCATCCACCAAGATGCTCTCAAACAGAAAGTGATGGTGAGCAGGGGGAATGGGATGATATTAAGCACACACACAAAAAGGAACTGTAGGCACAGTCCACTTGCAGCAGGGAAGTGAAGCAGGGAAGCAAACTGCCCCAGTTGCTGAGGTCATTCATCAGCTGGCGAGCTAAAGATTTAGTAGCATTTTATAGTCATTGAAACAGAGCTGCAATCATTGTTTTGTAAACCACTGTAAAGCATGGGCTTATCCTCTCCTTGGCTGCTACAATTCTGCTTTGTGTCCTCCCCAAAGTGACCATTTCTGCGATTGCAAATCAAAACCGCTACACGCACACACACGTGCGCATGCATGCACACAGATATACACACCTGGCCCCCAACRCTCCCCTCCCCATGGACAACAATCTCATACAAATACCTCAGATCATGTTCATTAGAGGAGCGAAATCCACAGGGATTTTTCCAGGATACAGGGGAAAGAAAAAACAACCCTGGAAGGAAKGAGCTGGTGCTGGCATTCAGCCACGCTTGGGCTCTCCAAGGACACGGCCAACCCCTTGTCACCAAGGCAAAGCCAAGGATGCAGGGTGCAGCAAGGTCCCTTTAAGAGCAGATGCAGCTTTATATGAACAACCTGTTTTGTAGCGTTTGCTTTATTTTTGTTCTTCCGCCATTCAAGAAGCAGAGCCCTAAGTCTGCTAGGAGTCAAGGCATTGCTCCCTCCCTTTCTCAGTGGTGCATTTGCTGAGGACCTACACATTTTATAACATCCATTTCTTGGCTGTAAATCAAAAGTTGTGGGGGGGAGGGCATTTCACTTCAAAAATCAGCTTTGAGCTTCAGGAAAGACAGGGCCAAATCATGCTGCCCTGCCCACGTCAAGCCCAGCTCACCCGCAGCGCTGCCAGAGGCGTCCCAGGCAGCCTCCCCCCTCCCCAAAGGCTGGGCTCAGTCCCTTTTCCTGACACACACACCAGCGAGGAGGCCAGGCAAGGACTGGGATGGGGGAGGAAGACGTGTCCACCCCATCCTCTAGCCAGGCAAGGGCAGGGGCAGCCCAGATGTGCGGTTTGAAAAGGTTGCCCATGTGCAACTGGAGAAAAGCTGTCAATGTGCAGACAGCCCATACTGGTCCCCAGGCATCGCCTGTGACTTCCCCCGGGCGAGAGAGATGTGCACCTTCTGTTAAGTGCTTTCTGTCTGCTCCTTCGAGGAGGGCTACCTTCATCTCCCAAAAAAAGGACCTGACCTCTGCCGTTGCCTTGCGGGGACAGTGTCCCTGTGCTGCTCAGGCYCTTCTCCCCAGTCCCTTGCAGTGCTCCTGCCTCGCAGAGGGCAGTGATAGTGTTTGCCAGGCTGGCCCGTGGCCCCGGTGCTCCCCGGTGACAAAAGGGACGGATGTGTCGGCTGCTGATGACACGGCTATGTGAGCTTGTCCTTGGCTTCTGGCTCGGGGAGCGAGAGTTGCTCAGTGCTGGCAGAAGGGTGGTTGACTGATGGCTGGGTTATACAGGGGTTTACAGTGGGTGTCTCACACTGGTTACAGCACACCAGGCCCAGAAAATACGTGATTATATCAAAATGGCAGCTTAAAAACACAGTTAAGTAAAGACGATTGCTTACAAGCGCACTGAACCCAGCCATTTCCTGCTGCCAGCGCTGCATTTGCCCTTCCGCATTTGCATCRGTGGATTCTCTAAACTCGGCACGTTGCAGAATTTAAAAACAATCATYCTTATTTTCTTCCTTGTTTCTGAATGAACCAGACTCCTGCAGGAGAAATAGCAGGGGGGAATATATTTCTGTTCAGGGATATAGCATGCTAGTTGAGGCATTTGGAGAGTAAAACCATATAAACATATAAAGCTGTGAAGAGATAATCCATGAGGAAATGCTTTTTGAAAATACAGAAGCAAAACCAGGATTACACTTTTCCAGAAGCAATTTGTAGACTACATGGCAGTAAGAATTGGTATGGCAAGTGAGAAACTTGGATATAAATATGTATGTGCTACAGGGATCCTTCACCTGCCATTTTAAACAAATTATTGCAGACATTAATTACAGTGTACATACATGCACATACATGTGTGCATACACATGTCTTTACAACTGGCTTCTACAATATGCCAATTAGTTATTCTTTTGTTTTAAAAAAGGTTTAGAAATTTTGAAGCACTCCATGCAAAATCTACACTTACCTAGAGGGTCTCAACGGTTGGGGCAGCAACTGGTTCATTTCTTGGTGATGCTGTTTTAATAATTTATTTAAATGACCATCAGGGATGTGCTATGCATTAATGATTAGTTATGCACTCTAYACATATTCAGATTTTGACTCCTGAGGATCTGCAGTTTTACTTTGCCAAGAGATGCTGTCTCCAGCAGGTGTTATTAACTGCGGCAGCATTAAAGCAGCAAGCAGGGTCATAGGAGAAAAGCTCACCTATCTAAGAGGGACAGAAACATATCATATACTAAACATATCATATACAGTAAAAACGAAATAGACTCAGCTACCGGGATTTTATCTTTCAATCAAATATTATTTAAACCTCAAGTCTATTTTTGAGTGTGAAGATCATAACTGGATTTATTGCATTTAAGAGCCAAAACTGTATTGCAAAATTTTGCACTTGTATTTCTGCCATGGTCTAAGAGGATTTAAAAAAAACTAGGCAAGTGACTCATCGCTGCTGGCTAACCCTCTCTTCGTGCGCCAGCACTATGTTTTAAAAGGCTAGCTTAGGAGATGTGGGAACTGGAAGAAGCAGGGATGCCAAGGAGCTGATCTGGTCTGGGACTGCCTTTCCCTCTGCGCAGCCCAGGAGTGCTGGCCCTCGGCACGGTTAGCTTGGAGGACTCGAATAACGCACAGGCAGAGTTCCTAACTTCACCTCCCGTGACAGCAAACTTGTTGCCCTCGTGAGAGGTAAGCTCGCTCTTCAAAGTGCCGAAGAGGGAAGCAAACTGGCAGGTGGGGCTGTGCTGGTGTGCCGCAGAGGCTTGCTTTCGCCCCCCTAGCTAAGGTCTCGTTTTTGCGGTCACGTCTGCCTTTGAAAGGCAGTAATAGGGTAGCAAATGTTCATCCTCCTACTGATGTCAAAAGGAGTCAGAGAAGGATTGATGCCGGATGGTTGGGAAGAGAAAAGTCCAAAACAAGAGCAGTATTTGTGGGTATTGGAAACTGAAGTGGGCTTTTCGGTTATACACCTGGAAATCTCTTGATTTACACGGCTACAGGGKCACTGTCCAAAAGCAGAGCAGGGTCATTTAAAGGGCTTCTTCCTAAATGATTCGTCTTGTTGCTGATCATAATTTTGCAAATTTGGCTATTCCTGCTTATGGAAGCATATCATATTTTGGGTCTCTTTGTGACAATAGTACATTTTAGTTGACAATATGGATTTCCAACTCAGCTAATTCTAACACTGCCCTCAAGACAAATCAACAAGGCATTGGCAGGAAGAAATAATTCCCTTAGCAAGAAACTGGAAGGCATTTTTTTCTCTTGTGTCAGAGAAATAAAAAAATCTTCCCTTAAATCTGTTCCAAGAGGCACAGTCGACCCATCTATGCACAGGGCTGAGAGCTGGGACCTGCAAACACTAATCCCGCTCTGCCAGACTCCCTTTGTGGCAAATATCTCCAACATCACTTTCGACACCTGTAAAATGGAGATAATAAGAGAGAGAGGTCCTCCCTTCCTGGGGATACAATAAGTTAGCTAATGTTTGTAAAGCTATGGGAAGGCCAGTCCTTCCCATAGGACAGGGAAGGCATGCCTGTGCACAAGCGGCTTGCCATGATCTACTCACTGGTATTTTGCTGCCACTGCCATTTGGTTGGCATAAATAGCATACAACAGTGTAGTACTCCAGACTACCATGGGCAGACATGTAGCACTCAGCCTTTGTTTTCTTTAAATGGTTTCAAGCACCAAATAACATCTCTTTTCCCAGAGCTGCAGGCAAACCATTTGGCCTCCTGGCAAACAGCTTTTCTAGTACTTGAGCGCTTGCTGCCGTTTGCCTGGTAGGCTCACATTGCGTTCTGCCCATTCGCCTCAAAACGCTTCTTTCTGAGGTGGGGAGGCTCTGTTTTTATTTTATTTCATTTAATTTTTCAAGTGCCAGAGCTGGCAGAAGATGCCTACTTCTGAAAGCCTCAGAGCAAGCACAGCTCATACAGGGCAATAGCTGTGCTGGGGCTGCTTCCTGACATCATGGGCTGTGCACCTGTCTCATTTAAGATTGGTGTCTGCATACGAAGGAAAGAAAGCAGCACTTTTAGAGGCTTTTTCCACCTTTCATAAAGCACCCAGCAGACCCAGGCATGAAATGACAAGAGAGCTGGGAAACACCTAAACAGCACTTGAAAGTGCATTTTTGCCCTCAGAGAGATTTTTTAAAAACTCTTCTATACTGAAGAACTGTCAAAGAGCTAACAGGAGAGAGATATTTTTAATTTTTATGCAGAAAAAAAGACACAACCATATGAGACACAACCATGACAAAGGAAGGCAAAGCGAAAAAGRAAGAGGGCCAGAGGCACTCATTTGGCTCCTGCTTCCATCTGTCCTGCGGCACAGCTCAGGCCCGAGCAGGCGGGTGCCACTGCCGTGCTGCTGCAGCGGCGGCTGTCGTGCGCGGTGTCGCTGGGGAACTGTCCAGCAACGCCGCCTCCTCCCCAGCGCCAGGCACAGCCGCCCGCCACCTGGGTCGCCAGGGAAAACCGGTGATATTGCTGATGATCACCACCGCTGCTGCAAAACACCAAGCTCAGGCACCCTCATCATAACAAAAGCCTCTCTCCCCATTTCATCTCTAATCGCTATTTTTTTTTCTGCCTTCCCAAAGTAAACCATTTATAAAATACTGGTAGAGAGGCAGTGACGGCCCAGGCCTGAGCAATGAATTGGAATTTGAGAGAGATGAATGCTGTAACCATCGCTCTGACTGGCCTGTTACATAGGCTTGAACAGATCATGTTGCCACTCTCCCTCTTTCAGCCATCTTGTTTTTTTGGATTGGTCTTACTATTTGTACCTTAGGTAGAACCAAGGGGGTCCCAAATCACTGTGGTGGTGGTAGTAGTGGTAGTAGTAGTAGTAGTAGTAGTAGTAGTAGTAGTAAAAATAATAATTATTATTATATGAAGAGTCTGGGCTGTAGCTGGAATGAAATCCTTTTTCACTCATTTCTATTTAGATGTAATCTATAAAACAGCATCTTTATGTCGACTTATCAGCAATGCAGTAATCCTGCAGTGGAGGCTGGAATAGGCATAGGCATAGGTATATGCATACTTATTCCATATCAGCTCATTTTTACATGTTTGTATATAATTACATGGCACATAAGAATTTATTCTCCTCTGTTCACTGGGACATACATACATAGCTGCGTGCCATTTGCACAACAAATGTATTACTTTGGTGTGTATTCTGGGTGGTGCACAGATAGCCTAGCCTTTTAAATCACCTGCAAGTTGGTCTAACTCTTTTTTAGCATGAGGGGGGGATCACCAGGCTTATAACTTCATTGAGGCAAGGAACTGGCCCTTGCCACTTGTAGCTTCAGAAAAATTAGTCTAATTGCATGAGGTGCTACTACMTCCCTCCTCTGACCTGGCATCTCCTATAGCAGCAGATTGCCTCTCTGGCTCATCGAACCCTGGAGTCAGGCAGTTGTCAAGAACTGACTTTTTCCCCTTTGGTATTTTGGCTCCAGATCTCTGGGTTGGAGGCCACATTTTTCAGCACCTGCTAATAATTTTTTAACAGATGCTAGAAAGGAAAATTTCCAAATACAGCAGATACAATCTGCTGTAGCCTGGGTCAAGCATGGACCACCGGGTTCATTTGCCCTAGAGATGGGGGATTAATGATGTCCCTTGTTTCAGCAAAGATGTTGCCTTCCTTGAAGACAATGGTCAACCTACCATCTTTGTTGCAGAGTGGATCCTTGCTGTGTGCAAGCTCTCCTCTTTCAGCTGTAATACAGAGTGGCCCCTCCATCAGTACAGGGAGGAGGAACACACACTGCCAAGGATTACCACTTGAATTTTTTTCAAACAAACTTTTATTTTACATCCAAAAGAGACACTGGTTTGATTCAATATCTGCAGGTTCAAGTTGCAGTATAGCCATGGGAAGAATTCAGAAGCCCTGTCCTCCCCAGAGATCAAGTCTAAAACAAGTCGTGACATAAATACCTACTTCCATACTTCTGGCAACTTTCTGTCCCACATATTAAGCCATCCTTTGCTAAGCAAGTCCCCTGCCCCCTTCTTGTGATAGTGTATTTTAATCTGCCAAAAGTATTTGTTCTCATAGCCTTCCCTGGTCACCAGGAAGTAATGGGACCTCAAAATGACTCTTGAGAGGCAAGAGAAATAAATAGAAGAAAAGGAAATTGAAACAATAACAATGAACATAGCATCCAGTGCAGTTTTCCATTAGGCTCAGAAGGCAAACGACATAAGATGTGAAAGGCTGCAGATGATCCAAAATGTCTGATAAGTTTTTATCAGTCTTCCTCATGGTAAAGGCTAGAAAAAATGAGCTTTTCTGTCTTTCTTCTTGGTCCTAGACTGACACAAGGTCCTGAACAGGAGAAATATAGAAGGATCAGTATTTGTGGAGTACGTGTTAAAGCTGGGGCTTCTTTCACCATCTTTTCACAGCATGTGTGTCATATGCATGCCACACATACAATGTCAGTCAGGTCTCTGTGCTGGTTACTGGCATGGGAGGAGGGCCTGCATTGCCTTCTTCCAAGTCCCAAGCTCACTTGTCCTCATTTCAGCCCACAAACGATGGGCACACATACTCTTGACCTATCTGAGGTTCAGAAGTTGCCTTTAAGCTCTCTTTCTGCCTCTTGTAAAAAATAATTAGTTCCAAACATATAGAGAATTATAGCGTCAGAGCCTTAAGGTGAAATCAGACAGTCCAGGTGAATGTTTTTTTTCCTATTGGTTTCCTGCTTGCAATACCCCTTTTCAAGTTTGGAAATTAAAGTTATTTTCCTGCCAATGTTTTTGGCTTCCATGTGGCAAACACTTCTCTTTCCAGTGGAGCAGGAGCCAGTGTGGCTGCACACACCAGTTATGTGTATCCTACCAACTCTTCCACAGGCAAAGTGAACAGCTCTGAGATCTGTTCTACTCCACTAATCCACTAATGCGTTGCCCCTCAGTTTTCATACATTATACATTAACATATACTGGCTATTTTTCCTCTTAAATAAAATCTTGAGGACGTTTGCCCACGTATCTTACCTATGAAATATTTTGCTACCTTTTCCTGTACCTTTTCAAGCCTGGATCTGCTCAGAAATGTGGCTTATTAACATTTGAAGCTGAGACTTCCACATTATTGTGTCTTAGTGACTACTCATCTTACTTGCTCAGGTCACAGTTAAATTGATAGTTTGTCCTAATTGCTAGTTTTGCATACCTAACCTGGGATCTGAAGTCAAACTAGTTCTCAGACAAGTCCTTTTGGGCTTCTTCATCAACTTTCATAATAAAAGGTCATGATTTGGACAGTGGGAAGTTGCACTATCAGAACCAATTTTAGCTATTCTGGTAATGCAGCACCTATGGAATTCCTGCAGAAATCTGAAATTGCTTCACTAGAAGGCAGGAAATGAAAGTATATGTGGTCCTTCCATAATACAAATGACTGTTGGCCTAGCGGCTTGAGATAGTGCAATGAGTTGGAGGGGTCTCGGTATACTTCACAGGCTGAGGTGGTGAATGGGCTGCAGAAGTATGGCAGAAGTATCGGTGTGTGCATGGCCTGCTCTTACCCTTTTCATTAGGCACCCAATAGAGGCACTTATGGAGATATGATTCCTGGCTTGATGGGCCATTATCCATCCTGAACTACAATGGTTGTTCTTAAATAAGAAAAGGATAAAACATAAAAGAGGTTCAAGCCCGACAGCAATTTTCTGTCAATGCATCTTATATTTTTGTGTCAGCTGTTCTCCCTGCTACTTTTATATTCTTTCATACATGAACATATATAAAATCAACAAATACATTAGTTATATCTGCTTTTTTAATATATATGGCTATGCGCCACCTTTGGATAAGATCCATGCCTGTGGATGGATTTTACCCTGAACCGTGTTTATTCTGTGCCTTTCCCCAGGGAGAAGTCCCAGTGCATAGTAACTTCAGCAATGTACTGGAGAGTAACTCATGTTTTCTGTCATGATATTTCTGTTTGCCTCTATTAAGACACCTACTTATAGAGTTAGCAGTGCTAGATCCTAAGGAAGCATGTTGCTTTCTCCCTTTAGCTTTGTTTTCATATTTTGCACTCTAGAGAAGAACAAGCTGAATACAGTCCACATACCGTTCCTTTTTCACATAGTATGTGCATCACGGGCTCTGCTGCATTGTCTTCTGCTACTCCTAAGGATGTAGAAAAACCTCTTTACCTCACATGAATGCATCTTGGAAAACTAGACCTTAAATATGGTTTGAGTGTTTCAACGCAATGTATTTTTGCATACTGAGTTAAAATAGATGTATAATGCAACAGGATTTCAGCTCACATCACAGGCCAAGTGCCAGCTTACGAAATCTGTATTTCAGGGTACATTTCCAGTTTTGTTTAAGTCTTCACAAGATTATTGTTTACTGTGTTGTTACCAGACTTCTGTTATACTTCTGCCCTTATGATACACGCATTGATGAGTGCTTAACTCTTGCCAAAGCACGTCTCCCATATTGTGAATAAATTGCAGCTTGAAGTGGCCACTTTTTGCTCACATCGGGTAATCACTGTTTTATTTATTATGGTGTTGATGTTCTGTCATAATGGACTTTGAGCATGATTCTGTTCCTCTCAGAAATCACATGAAAAAATTATGGTGACTTGTCACCAGATCTGCCACTTATAAATCAAACAATACGATTTGACATATAGCTGGTCAGATAATCACCAAAGTCATATGCCAGTTGGGACAAGACCAAAATGAATTTGAAAAATAGCTGACAAACCCATGGTCAAGCTTATAACTCAGGGTATAATGCAGCCCTGCAACTCCAGTTGCATAAATCCAATAATGCTTTCCAAAGTGGCTGCTGCTTCGCCTCTGCCTTCCTCTTTTGGGGGCTACATTTTTTTCTATTGTCATATTAGAYGCTGTAACCTGGCACTGGTCTCAAAAACCGCAGTGGTTCATGCTGTGGCCTCCTGGAGTCTTGGATCATGCCACACGCTGGCTCTGTGCYGGGATGGAGGTGAGTTTGGAGACTGGCAGCCCATGAGTTTAGCATGAGGGCAAGGGCTAGGCAATGAATTGGGACCTTTTGTTTTCACAGCAACTTACAGGGAGAGGATGAGGTAATGAAGGGAATGAAAGGGAGGACTGAACAGCCTGGATGTCTCTTCTAAACTTCTCTCTGAAATCCCTTCCTTGAAGGTAGTGCTGTCAAGTGGAAGGAGTCCTTTAGAAAGGGACTCAGTGGTTCTCTGAATCCCAGGCTTTTAAGTTCAGGACCCACACGTGCATCATCCTCTTTGCTACTATTCTAAGCAAAACCTACAGCAGCTAACTTTGGGGTGGTGTGGGCTGGTCCCACTCTAATAGAGATTACACTGAACCCTGCCACAACCAGCTTGGGACTCACACCAGGGCAACTAGATGGACCCAAGCGCCTCGGAAGAGGCTGCAAAGAAGCAAGGGACAGGAATGAATGCAAGCCATCCTACACTGATTTTGAGCTCACACTGAAACCAGGTGGTCATTTCTGCAGTCCTTACTCAAGCCAAACTCTCCCTGTGTCAGTGAGGCTTTGGCCTCTGTGAGGACTGCAGATTTTGGCCTCTGACATGCACTGTGGTGGTAGATTCCTGCAGAAAACTGCCTCTGCTAGGCCATTGCTCAGGGCTTTACAAGGAGAGAGCATGGGGGGAAGGGACATCTCCAAGACAGAAATGGATTTTTTTTTTTAAATGATTTGTTGGCTTCAGGCAAATGGCAGAAGGTTTTACTGAAAAAGCTTCTTTATGGGATTGTGGTTTTGCTTGGGGTAGCTGAAAGAAGTCTGTAAACCCCAGGAGCTCAAGGAGTTTGACAGGTTTGACAGGCCTTCCTGCTACTTATGAACAGGAGGCTGGAACGAGTGTTCCTGAGATCACCTCCCCGTTCTCATTCAAAGCATGCTGGCAAGGCAGAAGAAGAGAGAAGCCTTTTTTCCCCCCTATTTTATTTTCTTATTTAGAGATGATCTTATAAATTTGCATTTCTGAATCTTTTAAACTTCATGTTTTCTGGACTCGCCTCAATATAAAATTCCTGTCCTGCCCCTTCTCTGGGCATTGGATTGGACCCTCAGGATGTGGTCTCAGAGAGCCTTGAGCATCTCGAAATCTGTAAGACAATAATTATTAGCTGCAATAGGAGCAGCACACCAAAGACTGCTGTAAAGAGTATGTCAGTTCTAAAGAACAGTGCTCTCACATTGTGTCCGCTTACCCCACCCTATCCCACACGCAGCCCTGGCCCAAAGGAGTGGGCACATCTAACTAACCTCACATGTTTCCAGAGTTTGCAGACTGAAGGGCTCAGATTTCTGCAATAACAGCAGAGGCTCCTGGAGTATTTACAAACTGTCATTGGTCAGAGTGTTGTTGCAATGCATGAGGTGGGGGGGTCACAGTCTTGTGAGTGTAGCAAAAGGAAAGCCTAGAAAGTATTAGGAATTAATGAAAAATGCACACATAAGAGGGAATATCCCATTTCTTTGAATGCTCATTATTCAATTTAAAAGGAAATCCAGAGACAACTTCCTGGGAAATTAATGCCTTCTTGTAAATCTGTCTGTGGTGAAAAGGTGCTTAGCTGAAATTCAGCTGAATTCTTCCTACTCTGGTTTCTAATCTTGCCTTAGTTCCTAACCCAAGCTAATGCTTCTGAAACTGAAATGAGCTCTGAAGACATGAACAAGCTCCTTAAGGCAAAACAAACCCATGAGATTAAGTTAAACTTTCTGGCTGAAGCAAATGTCTGAGCTTTATCAAACATGCAAGCTGGAAGAAACTTCGGTGCTGGCGTGTGACCCTGATAACACCTGAGCATACTAAATTTTCAAGCTGCAAAGAACCCCTCAGACCTGGGAAGTTTCCTACCTCCCGAAGAGAAGGAGCAGCTTAGCTCCAGAGACTGGTGTAATTCCTTAGCCTTATCCCCAGTTGCACCTGACCAGTCCACCTTATCCAGCTGACCCAGACTGGAGGCTCACAGGGAAGTGCTTCATTCAGCACAAGTTAAAAAAAAAAAGAAAAAAAGAAATCCCCATAGTCAGTGCACCAAAGAAAGCTAGTTTGACTGAAGAAAGAAAAGCAAGCCCTTCAGCGTAAACCCTCTGACTCTGTTCTACTTTCCTATCTTTTCTTTGGTCTCGTTAAGACCTTTTAATACAAACTATGCATTTCAGACATTTAGTTCTCATATAAAGCTGGTTCCTGGTTCTCTAATCTCACCATGATGGACTACGTTTTACCAATTTCAAATACTTTATGGAATAAGTATTTCTCCCCCCTTCTGCACAGACAGGCGTGAAATTTTCTTTGGGCTTCTTCTACACCACCTAGCTGCCAGCTGGCTTCCCTGTGCTAGTTGATAATATATCCTCATTCTTCATATATTACTGTTCAATTAGGGTAATGACTACAAGCTCCAGCTGACTATGCTAGGACTGTGCAAACATAGTAAGAGGTGGTCTGTGTCCCCGAATTTATCATCTAAATAGACATGAGAGAGGATATATTATTGTGCCAGTTGTATAAAGGGGAACTGAGGTACACAGAGTTTAAGAGACATTTCCACATAGGAAGCATATGCTAGAACCAGAAATTCAATCAGATCCTACCTAGTGCTTTGCTACATCGCTGTTCTCTCCCTGACTAGCTTTTCCCTCTGTGGGATTAAACATTACCTTGCAAGTCTCCTCCCTGTAGGTGCAGATTAACCAGGGAGCTAGAGGGACAGATTTCTCACCATCGTTGCAAACCCTGCGATGCATGTGCCCTGAGCCACAGATCTGCCCAGCCTCCCTGTTTGCATAAGCCTCTGTATCACATCCTCAAAATAAAAACCAGAGTGTCCTTCAGATACCTCAGTCATTAGACACTTGGTACAGTCAGATGAAATCCTGCCCTCAGTGTTCAGAAGTGGCGGGAATGTCCCTATAGCTCAGAGCCTGGGATTTTGGGTGCTTTCCCCGGGGGGGAAGGTGAGCCTTGCCTTGTAGTCTTCACTCTCAAAATGTCCTTGTGCTTTCGAATGTCCTTTCCTCGAGTAAGGGATGTCCAACTTAGCCTTTCAATTTGAACTCAGCTCCCACTCCACAAGTCATTTTTATTTTACTAGGATACCAGTGAAGCTGTAGCTCTGTAACTGATGTTAAGAGGAACTTTTAACACCTCACCAGCAAATGGAGTAGAGTGTTTCCCATTAGTGGCTGAGGAAGTAGTGCTTCTGTAACTTCAGCCTTGAAAGCTAATGAAGCTCAGATTGTGGCCGTGGCCTTTGATGTACAGATGCCTGAGGTCAGTGCAGTTTTCAAAGGTGCCAGTGCTATGCTATGTCACCATGTCAGTCTGGGCGAGGGCCCAATAATTCTAATCCTGTAATCATGTTTCTGTAAGCAACAGCATTTATTGTGCAGATAGTGGGGGATAGCTGCAGCAGCAATTAAATTAGGGGTATGGTATGGAGGAGAAGCTAATCCAACCCTGTAGTATCATTCCCAGTAGAGGAAGTTACAGCCAACTACATCCGTAAATAAGTAGCAAAATATTGAAATCATTTTAATGAGAAAGTCCAGGGATAAAAAAGCCTTGTTTGGCCATCTAATCCATCTCCCTGTCAGTACACTCATTCTGTTAGTGTAGGGACGGTAATACACTGGCAAAAGTCAGGAAATTCAGAGCTGTAGCTTGACACTCCATCTTTGGCTCACACCAACACACAGGGGAGTAAAAGCACACAATAATGAGTTTGTCACCTTTAGTTTTGAATTTAATTCCCCTCTTTGGTTGTTTCACAACCTCTGGACATATAATGTGCATTTTATAATGTAGACTGTCCTGCCTCCTGGGTATACATGCATTGTCAGAAGAACATGATGG
The DNA here is from genome assembly GCF_003343035.1 of Apteryx rowi. Taxonomy (NCBI): domain Eukaryota; kingdom Metazoa; phylum Chordata; class Aves; order Apterygiformes; family Apterygidae; genus Apteryx; species Apteryx rowi. The sequence continues at coordinate 211,283 of NW_020447686.1, forward strand.
TGTATTCCACTCTAGTGGGGGGGGAAATACACATATATACGTAAATATTGTTTATCAAGGAGACAAAAAGAGCCTCCAACAAGCTGTTCTGCTCTAATAATTAGTATGTGTTTAGACATTTCTGTTATTTTTCATAATTTACTCAATTCCATCATAGATAAATGACTTCCTATGTATATGCTTTTAAATCAGAACTTTTATATTATATAAGCACTATATATATAAATACAATTTAAAAAGAAGAAATGGAGTACTTAGTACCCTTTTTAATGCAGCTATGTCTAACTTTTATGGGGGTTCTGTGTGTGAAATGTCCACAGAACTGATTGTGAAGAATCAATTCTAAATGCCAAGGAAGAATGAAAAAAGTTTGTTTAAAGAAAAATTCATGGAAAACTTCAGATTTCAACTGTACTTTTGTGTGAGGCACACACCCCCATGCCCCCCTATTCATATAAATAAATAAATAAATAAATAAATAAATAAAGTTATTTCCTTTAGGTCAGTGCCCGAAAGTTCATTTGCGGGAATCCTGATTCTTGATATATTATTTGTAAACAGAGGGCCAGGGGACTGGAGTATTTCTTTGACTTCAATGGATGATGAGGCCTCAAGCTGTGAACTCAGATTGGGACTTCTAAGTATCCTGCTGCTACCTAACAGCTTGCTGAAAAATGACATAATTTGTGACATCAGCAATATGCTGTTTTAATAGAGGTTTGTAAAACAGTTTCCACCCTTGTGTGTCAATACAAAAACATCTATCCTCACTAAACCCAAGAAGGCCACCTACTGTATTCCTCACACACCTTACATTCCTTTTACTTTTTAGGTATACATTGCTATAAAGTCCTGATACCTGACCAGAAATAGGAAATTGTTTGGTTATATCTGCACTAGAACTCCCATCCCATCATTGCCAGGGAAGATGTCACTTTTCAGAAAAATAGTGGCTGCCAGTAGGAGGTTCGGCAATGCAGATTTTAATAAGGAAACTTAATTTCAAATAAAATTCACAGTTTGTACATGGTGAAAAATGTTTCTTACCACCTGGACATTCAGGACACTGTTTTGGACAAAATAAATTTCAATTTGGTCAATGCCTTTTCATTTCAGTTGATGCCTTTGAAGCATTTTGCAGCTCTACAAGCAAGATGTTTTATATGATTGTAATAGTAACAGCAGAGAACACTCTAACTTAAAAATCACCTAAAATAATTCAAAAAATTAACTGAAAGCCTTGGCTAACAAGACATTGAACCAAATGCTGGAGTTTTAGTGATTTTGGTAAATGTTCCATTCTGTACTGTAATGAGAAAAGAATGATTTTCTTCTTGCAAATGATAGTCCATCTAGGGTAAATTTATTTTTAAATAAGATACAATCTAAAGAAATTTTAAAGGATCTAAACATTTTCAGAACCTTAACTGCAGTAAGAGGAGTGTACCTTTAACATAAAGCAGTTGGCAGTCTGGATTCATTCCTGCATCATGGTAACTGAAATACATGATTTCTGTATCTGCTAGAAACCATAACTTGAGAGAGACAACTGCCCAGTTACAGCTCCAGCATCTACTGGAATTTTTGTTTCTGACTGACCTTCTTGGAGGGAGGTTGAACACATTCAGGGAAGATGGTCTTTGACACATAGGTCCTAAGAAATGGTAAAGAAATTAACACAGGAGGCAGACCACGTCCATAGATGATTGAGTTGTGGATGAGGCAGGATACCCGCCTTTTTAGAAAACCATGGCCTGAGTTTTTCAGCCCACCACAATCTGCTTCCCAAGGCAGTGACGCAAAAACACTGAAAGAGTCAGGAAGATCCTGTGTGAAAATACAAAGGGGGAAAACAGCCCATTGCTGTAGATGTTGAAGCAGGAGACTAAGGTGGCAAGCACAGCTTGGGAAAGCATAGGGGTGGGAAAGAAAGTTTCCTTTCTAAGATTTTAGGTTCCTCCTTTTCCCCTGTTTGTTGCATCTCTGTACATTTTATAGGATCATAAAAATGCAAGTCTAGAAAAGACCTCAGGGATCACCTAGTTCAACCCCTTCGCTGAGGCTCTGTAGCAGTAGCTATCTATCCTGTTCTAAAGGAACCACACTGCTTTCCTTTAGTGACCCATCTTGCTGTGTACCTAGTCTTTCAATCAGACAGTTTTTTATTTCACAAATAGTTAGGATGTTCGCTCTTTCCTTTGCTGCAAAGTATACCGATTAAGTATCCTTCTGCCTAAGGACACTGAGAACAACAGATGACTCCGCCGCTGAGTATGAGAGGACAGGCATGCCTCTGTCCCCTTCGTCCCCATCCCTCAGCCATTTCTCAGCCATTCTCCCCTAGCACTTCCACACCCCTTGTGCCACCCCTTTGCTATGGTTGCTCTCCAACTTGGGGTCTGTGCCCACCTACTTCTGGCTGCACAACTCCAGGTTAGTAGCAACCAACAGTTTTTTAGTAAACTTGTCACCAATTCACACCAGTAAGAACGAAACGAGGCCAGGAATCAAGCACAGATCTTTACATCTTCCCTACATGTGAAATGGGACATCCCTCAAATTTTCCCTGCTTCTGCCTATACTCAGCGTAATGGCTTACACAGACAGCTCCCAAGAAAATTCCCATTCTAGGAGTTTTTACCATGGGAAGGGATGGTTTAGCAGATATTCTAGGGTCTGAATGGAAGGCATGCATGGAGAGAAAGCTGAGGTAACTTGGTGGAAAAGTGGAAAGCTCAGTAAGTTCTGCCAGATCCTTTTCAAATGCCAGTGGGAATCCGGGGGATTCAAAGACCATCACGTTGAGCCAGAAACGCAATCAGTGGGCTTCAGCCCTTTCTTCAGATCCATGATAATAAAGGTGAAATAGGGTGTAGAAGAACAAAACAATTTGTGCATTTGCCCGTGACAAACTTGTAAAAAATTAGCCTCAGATCTCTGGTGATTTCTGGACTGGTTTTATGCACATTTACTGTAGAAGCATAGTTACTATTTTCATACTTGGTTCTCACATGAAATAATGGGGGAGGAGGAGGGGGGGAGATGCAGCTGCAAAAACAGTGAGTGAAACATAAAAATCCCCATTGCTTTGTTGTGGTTCTCAGTGCCCTTCAACTTCTGGGCACAGACAAGGCCTCCCCCTGCTCAGGTTCAATACACAGGGGAGCTTTGGGGCTCAGAGCTCCCTCCCTATTTTCCCTAAGCTTTGCTGTCAATTGTGCTTTTGTTCAAGGAAAAAAATTAGCCCAGTGCATGCTAATTTATAGCCAGGGAGATAATTAAAAAAAAGTTTATTATCCTTTCCCTCCACCCCTCAAATGCAGTGTTACAGCAGCAGTTTTTTGGTAAACTTGACACAAGCCCATGTCAGTAAGAGCAAAACAAAGCCAGGAACATGGAACATCCTTCAGATTTTCCCTTCTTCTGCCTATACTCTGAACATGCATGTTTGATGAAAATCTAGGCACAAAGACACAAAGATATACCTGCACTAACTCATTGCCCTTTGCCTGCAAACTTGCACTTTACGCATCTCTCACACATTCACTTTGATTAATACATGTTAGTTAAAACACTAAGGAGGACATAAACTATAATTGCCTAATATAGCTACAATGTAGAAACATATTTACATTTACTACTGAACTTATGGTGTTCCTTCTTTCAGTAAATTTGGCATACCCTTAATAGTCAACAAAAACTTAGACACCATGCATGGTGAAGTCAGTTAATCCACTTCACCTCTGGATTTTGTAATTTCTTGCAAAATATTACTACTGCACAAATAGAGATTTTGCTATTATTATGGGGCTGGCTTTTTTTTTCTTTCTGGAGGAAATATTTTTTTCAAAATGGATTGTAAAGAAAGAAAAAGAAGTGCCTCTATCTACTATATACTTTAAGCAGTCTCTGAGTAGAGTATCATGACTGAACACTTTCAAACCAACGTGTAGGCTTTTGCTAGTACTACAGCAGTAGCACAGGTACTGAAGCAGAGGAATGGCATTCCTGTGAGGCAAGCAAGGATGGAAAGCCTCCGTAGGGCAAGCTCTTTCTGTGGTATCTCTTGGACGTCAGAGAAGACAGAGAGCACATCCCTTCCCTGCACTCTAATGTGGTATCACAGAGCTGTGGGACCTTGTTAAACTCTAAAAGACAACCCTTTGCACAAGTGCTGATGGTAAAGACACCAGAAGTGATTTGTTCTCCCACTTCTGCTCTCATATAGCAATGCCAATGATACAACGGTACAGCTCTTGTACATCCTCTGCCCCCAGTTTCCCCCTCACCCCCAAATATATTTAATTCAATGTTATGCAACCACAGGTCTCTTTGTGGTAAAACGGGTGGCTGGATTGTCAGTGACGGTCAAATTAGCAGTGATACATCCACTATCAGCTACATCTGAGCTGCACCTTTAAGCAGGACTGGATGTGCAGAGTTAAGATGAAGCATTTCTAGTCACATCCCACAGTGTGCCAGACCTGCACAGACATTGCTGCATTTTAGGGATAACTGCAAAAGCCAACTGAGAGAGAAGTTGGGCGTCAGCAGCCAGGCAAGGTTGTGCCAGCAGCATGAACTTGTCTCCCACGTATTTGAGGCTCATTCATGCATTCATGTGTGACACAGGGACAAGTGTTTTTTTACCTACAGCAAGCTTCACTTTTGAAACTTCCTAATTGATGCATGTGCTTGGTATCACAACCTTAATAACATCAGCAGTGTTAGCAGAAACAGGAGTAAAATCACAAGCACAAGCCCCAAAGCTACATGGAGCGCCACTTTAAAAGACAGAGGCCCAAACAGGTAGTACAGGTATTTAGCTCTCCTTAGTCTCACCAGGATGATGAGCTTCAAACGATTGCAGCAGGTTGCAGGCACCTGCAACAGCTTGAAGAATCAGGCCTTTTGAATATCTAGGGACATAATTATGAGTAGCACCTTTGCATTGCTATCAAAGATTCTGAAGTTTCCTTTTCGGATTTGATTCGGAGAGCGACAACCCTCAAATGTGGCGAGGCTGTCTGATCTCTCCTCTGCTTGCCCTAGGTGTGTGCAGGGGGTATTTTGCTCCGCGCCTCATCCCCTGCCGGGACAGACACGGGGAAGAAACCCCCCGTCCCGCTCCGCACGGCCGGAGGGCCCGGGCACCCTGAGGTGGCAGGGCCTGGGGCTGAGGAGCACGGTGGGGGACTGTGATGGCGGGCACTAACACCTCAGCGTAGGCGTGGGGCAGCTCCCCAGAGGAGCTGTGTGTGCTGTGCGCGCACAGGCGGCCTCTCCATAGGTGCCCTCGTCCCGGCACCCAAGGGTGCGGGGGGCGGGGGAGCCGTTACTGCAGCAGTTTAACGGCTCCCTTTAACGTGCCCGTTCGCCGTCCCCTGCGTGGCCGGGGCGCCTAGCAACGGCGCACAAAGACGCGGCAGTGTCCCGGCCGCCGCGGGGGCACGGGCCGGTCTTTCAGCCGCTACCATGGCGGGCGGGCAGGTCCACCGGCACCCACCGGCCTCGCCGCGCCATGTCCGGCCTGAAGCGGTGGCGGAGCTCGGTCCCGGGGCGGCGGCGAGTTTCTCGCCCCCCCCGGCTAGCGAGGCAGCTCAAAAGCAACCCCACACCCCAGGGGCATGCTGGAGGGGGGGAAGGCAGCGCCCCCAAACCGCCCCCCCCAAGTCCCTGGAGTGGGGGTCCCGGGGCGCCCCCGGGCGGCCGCCCACACGGCTCCCCCCAGCGCTCCGCTCCGCGCAAGCAACGACCCCAGACCGCTGTGCTTCCCGCGGCAGAAAAAAAAAAATTAAAACAACCGCCCTCACGGGCTTTTATTCCCCCCCCCCCCCGCACACATCATCTTTAAAATAGTAGTTAAAAATAATATTGGCTAGGAGTTCTGTCGCGCTCTCAAATCTGAGGGAGGCGGAGGTGGAGGTGGGAGAAGAGAGGGCTATGGGATGGACGAAATGCAAAGATTTTTTTTCCCCTCCAATTCGGAATCAGAAATTACTGCCTGAGGAGCAGATACTCCGTTTTACTGGATCGTAAAAAAAGTTTTCAAAGCCTAATTTCCCCCAGATACATTTATTTTCCGTTGAAAGCGGAATTAAAACAATACGCTCGAGTACGTGCTGTTAAACCAAAGCCATTTTTTGCTGTTAATCATAGGAGAAAACGATCAGAAAAGTCAGTAAAGGAACGCTGTGTTTTAAATGCAAAATTCAAATTTTAAGAATAGTGGTCTCACATAAGGAGCACTGAACCAGTCCAAGAAACACGGAGGGACCCTTAATAAGAGTTAAAATTCAGTGTCAGGTTACTTCTCGATATTACAGAGAACATGCCGTTCCTGGAAGGGATTTGTGGTTGTGAAATGCATCCCTTGCTAAAATACCGTTTGATGCTTGTGTTGAAGAGGGAAACCAAAACAATCTTTTCCTTTCAAGCCCCGATTTCAAAACAAAACCAAAAGAAAAAAAATCCCTCTAAATTTCAAACTGCAGCTTTGAACAGCTTTCCTGGCGATATTTTCTTCAAACCCCACACGCGGATTGCTCCTCTGTTCCCGAGGTCTCCGTGCCCTCCCTTCCCCCGTTTCTGCTGCTTGGATGGTAGGTTCAGAAGCAAATGCCCTGCTAAATAATTGCTAGAATTTAAAAAAAAGGGAAAATGCGCACCAGCATTCAGGTGCTAACCTACTTATTTGAAAGTAATTTATTTTCCATTTTGCCCGTTTCCCCCCTTTAAAACAGAACGCTGAAAGAAAGAATAAGTGCTTTAACATTTCAATGTTGTGCTCTGGTAATTACTTTTTCACTTTTCCCCTAAGTTCCAATGTGAAAACCTCACAGGGGGGTCTCTGCTGTAGCAGGGCTACAGTTCCCAATCCCCGGCGCAAGATCTGCAATTACAAACCCATTCGGTGCCCTTCCCTATCATTAATATGCACAAAATCCTGCTGCTAATCTTATAATCTGTTTTGTTTCATCAATTGCTTGCCTAGCACCAGGCGGGAAAGAGAGAGAAAAAGAATAAAGCCGGAAAACACGTAAAGCTTCCTAAAGTAAACTAAAAACAAATCAGAGCGGATTTTATTTCTTATAAAGCGAAAATCATTAAGACCGTTAAATGGAAGCAGGGATTTTCCGCTGGGGAAGGGGGGGGGGAAATCAGTGAAATTTAAGAGGAAATTCGAACATATCCGAAGTCGGGCGTCGGTGTAAATAAATTTGCATATCTTATTTCTGCGCACCCAGGTCACGAATGAAGTTATTTAGGCGGCCCGTTGCGCTTGTGCGCAAACACCTCGAGCCGCCTTCACCCCGCAAGAGCGGCTGGCGGCGGCGGGCAGCGGGGGCGGGCGGACTCCGCGCGGCGGCGCAGGGTGCGCGCCCGCCGGCGCGTCACCCGCCGCATTAGGACTTCAGTGAAACAATGAAGACATTATTATTATTATTTTGAAATCTCTCCCCTCCTCCCCCCGGCGCGGTATTAAGGGAATAAAACTACGCCACGCGGGTCCTATTGAGATTAATGAAAAAATTATGCGAAAAGGAAAAAAACCCACCCTCTATCTCATTTTCCTCCCCCCCGCGCCAGGCCTTGCCTCCGTATTGCCTTGCACCTGATGATTTATTAACGTAATCTGCGGGGATAACTACAAATGTGCCCCGCACCGCCTTGTCCCAGCTCATCTTCTAAGTAATTGTTTCTCATTAGTTCTGATAATGTTTTAATAGTGTTACCCATAATTTAGTCATCCAGGAATTAATAACAGAGGGTGCTCTGAAACGACTGGGGGGCGCGCGCGGGGGGGGGGGGAAGGAGTTGCGAGGCGCAATATAAACAGGTAGTCTTTAATTAATCAGATTAGCCTCGAGGTCCGCGCGCGGTAACAGATCACTTAGCGCCGTCGGGCGGCACCGGGGGGGCGGCGGCTCGCT
>NW_020447686.1:219356-366504 GCF_003343035.1 Apteryx rowi
GCTGGTAACGGTTCTACCGGTCGCTCGCGCCGCTCCCCTTGAGGCAGCGCCACGCGCGCCGCTGCCGGTAGGCCCCGCCCGGCCCCGCTCCTCGCGCCTGCCAACCGCCCCCTTCCCCGCGGGCGGCTCCGCGTCCCCGGCCGCACAGCCGTCCCCGGTTCAGCCCCGCAGCGAGCTCGGGGCTGTCTCCCTGCCGCCTCCGCGCTCCGCTCCGCAGCGCGTCTCGTCCCGCTCCTCCAGGAGTGCGGCGGAGGCAGCGCTCGGCCCGGCTGCCCGACCTGCCCTCCCAGCCCGCTCGCCGGCGGCGGCTTCGGCCGCCACGCCGACCCACCCCACCGCCTCTCGGCCCGGGGGTGTCCCTGGGAGGCGCTCGCCCGGGCCCCGCCGCCATTTCCTGAGAGGGCAGCGGCGAGGCGGGACCCTCGGCGCGCCCGGGCTCGCTGGCCCCGCTGCTACCCCACGAGCAGCGCCGTGAAGGCACTGTGTTTTTTTCTTTTTCTTAATTAAAACAAAAATAACAAAAATGTTTAAAAATGCAGCCCGGAGACGGAGGGGAAACAGAATAAGCGAGCAGATGGGAGGAATAAGCCACTGTGACTCCATACGTAAAATGGCCATGGAGGCAGTGAAAAATGAAACTAAAAAACAACTGTTTTCTATTTACAAATTTAAATAAACAGAACAGCCTTCCCCGCGGTGTTTGTCTAAGTGCAGCAGCATTGCTGCTGTGTAGGTCATGAAAAGGTTGGTGCATAGTTTAAAACTTCCCATTCTGTTAATTTCTTAAGGAACAGTCGTTCATAGTCTGAGCACAAAAGCTCATGATTTAATGAGGAACAGAAACAAAATCTCTGATTGTTGGTGTTTCAAACTTCATTGGAGTCCTCTGGCAACCACAAGTTGATCCTCTGCAGCTTCAATACCCTTTAGCCCTCCATATAAGTGTACATGCTGAATAGAGGACAATGCCTGGTTGTTATGTTTATTTACCCTTACTACAAGCTGGGTTAACCTCTTCAAAACAGCTTTACTAAGCCCGTTAACCACACGGCCCACATGACCTGTAGCTGTATCCCTAATGTGATGTAAATCTGACTCGAGACCATATGCACAAGTTCTGCTGCATTGTGCCTCTGAAAACTACAAGTTTATTGCTGTCCAACCCTTCCCGGGTTCCACGTTTCCAGGAGGAAATGGTCTGAATAGCAACCACTTAAGAAAAAGTCAAGAGTCTTGCATTGTTGGAGCAATATTTTTAATGGTTGTTGCACATTTACAGAAAGGGGGGGGGGAAGAGAAGTCCACACAGGGTAATAATTTTCATCACAGTTATTTAAACTGGTGGATGATTATTCAAGACTTCGCCCTTTCTGGTGGGGCTTCTACGTGAGAGCAGGAAGAAGCATAAATAAAAATAGAAGTGATTTGACCTGATTTTCAGTTGTTATTTTAACAGAGCTCACAGCTTACGGTTTTGCTTTTACCCTTAAGTGAAGTCATAGTCCTGCATTTGTAGTAATTATCGTGATGACACACAGTCAGTGATGTGACTTCATTGCAGGCTATGAGTACATGGGCCATACAGGAGTGAGCAGTGGTTTCAGTCTCGAATAGTTTTAGTAATTAGCAGTTCTGGCAAGTAATTATGACAGATCTGCAAAATGTAAATGAATTTCTGCTTAAGCCTGATATATTTAATTTTTTTCCTGAAGTATAGTCATCTTTTAAAACAGCTACTGTGGCCACATGGTGAGAGCTTCATTTACCAGATCATTTTTTCTTGATGGCTGTGGCAAGCGTAACAATGTTCTGTGCCTGCTTCAGTAATGGCATGTCTATCATACTCCCATGGAAAGTAAAGGCTCCCTGGAAAAGAGAGAATATAAACTTCCTGAAAAGACCTTTGGAAATTGTCATTTGCTTTTTTTCATTTTCCTTTTTTTTTAAAACACATCCGCAAGGCAGGAAATGTTAGATCCCACAGGAATATTGAACAAGTTTTAGAACAGGACAAACTAACCAACATGAGGCAAATACAATAAATTAAAAAAGAAATGTGGTGGGAGCTGAGTGCTTGGGAGTTGAGTGCTTGAAAGAAGAGGCAAAAAGAGAGAGAAAGAGAAAAGCCCTATATGTAGCCTGCCTGCTTTAGCCTCTCTAGCTGACAACCCATCAGGGCACAGAGCGGCCAGGCCGTGGGGGCCAGGCCAGGCAGGCGGCTCACAGGCACGGCTCCTCAGGGTGAGCGTCCAGCTGCGGCTGTGTGTGCGGGTGCCACAGGGGTGGTGCAAAACCGCCTGTCGATGGTTACAGCCAGTTAACGAATAGGACGAATAGTTATCTTCATCAGGAAACAGAAATGAGCTTTTCTGGGCAGGTGGAGGGAAGTTTTCTTTTCCGCATTTGGGTGTGCGTTGCAAGGTTGTGCTGCTGCATCTTTCCTTCAGTCTCCTGTGCTAAAGATAGACTGGGCCTGTGTTTAGAGTAAGGTGGTGGGATGAAAACTGAAAAAGTAAATGGCTGTTGCGCTAATATTTCCCAAATCTACTCTGCTAACAACTCAAAGCCCACCTGAACACTGTACATATAGAGAATTTCCCAGAATTACTCCAGAACTGGCCAACATGTCACAGCAATGATGATCCCAGAGTCAGGGCAGATTTTAGAAGTCACTGTTTCCAAGGATTTTGTGTTGGTACCATAGTGACAGGTGTAAAATAATTAACTGTAGATTGCAGTTAAATCTTAAACAGAAGAAACATTATGTGTTAAGTAGAGCCACACCTGACTTGTTGCTTTGGATGCTTTAATCTACATTTGTGTTGAAGAAATAGAATTTTTAAGATAAAATGCTGTGCAACAAGATATTCCAAAGTTCAGCAATCAAACAAAAAAAAAATCTTATTTGTAATTCTGACTGTACTTTGACACATTCTTGAAAAAACAAAGAAGTATTTTCTTCCCCTGAAGAATTTAGAATTGAAGGCCCAGCTCCAGCATTGTGTGGGGTGTCTCTGTGAAGTACTGCTCCCTTTTCATGTCCTGCTGCAATCAATACAAGATCACAGACTGATTTTAGATTTGACAGTGAGTGAGACTAACCAAGAACAGAGTGAGGAAAGATAGCTGCATGTGTGTACGTGCATGCATGGGAAGAGAAATGCAGAGTAGAGCAAGCAGTTTATTTTTTCTGTTTTTCATGTAAGGATTGATAACAATTAAATAGAGGAATCTGATAAATAAAGTGAAAATATAAGCCATTTGCAAAAATTTTTATGAACGGTGCTGCTCTGGTGGCATATTTAGCTTGACTGAAGCAGCATTAATGAAATACTAAATCACTTTTTATGCCAACTAAGACAAAAATCCACCCTAAACAGTAAATTAATACAACTGAATATTATTGTATATGAGAACATGCTGTATTAAAGCCATTAAAAGCCTAATATTTAAAGCTATTATTCTATTCTAAGAAGTATTTCATACTGCAGCTTGTAATATCTTAGGCGGGCTTGGAAAAAAATGGGACTGACAGATACTCAATGATAAATGCTTCAAATCTAATTTCTCATTTACAGAGCAACCAATCAACCCTACATAAGTAATAATAATAATAATAATATACTTTTTATCTTTGCAGTATCTCAGCCATTTTCACTTGTAAACATTTACAGAAAATGCAACCTCAAACTGTTCCATTTATTAATTGTTGTGAAAATTAATTAGGAGCTAAGTAATCATTTTATGACATAGGACTTCTGTAAATCGTTCTTCAGAAAAATTTGCATCTATGTAGTGGTCTGAAAGTTCTGGTTAGTGCAAGATACGTATTTTCATCATAAGAAAAACATCTTTTAACTGTGGCTATTTCTCTGTAAGTATTCAGTCAAATAATAGCTATTGTTTAAAAGAGAAATTTGCAGACAGGGTAACAGAGGTAAGTAGAGAAATGTTAAGGTCTGGAATCATCCTTCCTAGCTTTGTAAAATGGCTGAATTAGGAGTACCGTTATTCTCAGTACTGGCAATAGTTCACAGCAAGAGAAAGGCAGCAGCAATGGCAATTCTATCCTGGGTAGACTCAATCATGATCTGCAGGGTCCTGTCCTCTCCACTGACTGTATACAGGATGCTCTTAAGTTAGGCACCTTTGTAGGTGCCTAAGTTGAGCGGGATGAATCTGGGCCAAAACGTCTTTTTAGAAAGCAGAAGTTAGTTAAACAGCAGGTCTGTCCTCTGTTCATTAAAATAACATGTTTTAAGTTTAAAAAGGAGAACAGGGTAACAGTAGATATACATGTGAACACTGAACCACTTTAGGTATGCAGTATATTCCCTTGTTAATGTGCATCTGTAATTTTGATTGGTTTTAGTTTGAATTCTTGAAAGAAAAAAAATGTGTTTTTCCAGCAGTCAAGAGTAACATGAAGAAGTTGGCTTCTCTGCCTGTTCACTCAGGCTTAATTTCTCCCTGCTAATTTGCAGTGTTGAGCTAAAGTCCAGAAAAAGAAACCAATTTTGATGCCATTGAATATACTCTATTCATTGCCACACTTTCCACCCACAGGTTTCAACAGATAGGAAATACCAGTAATTATAGCTTTGTCCCCATGCCCTCTTTTCCAATTCTGTTAGATGAAATTTGCCTTTAACATTCTTTTGATTTTCTTTCACGTTAATATAAAGAAAACAAGACTTTCCATAAACACCATTTACTTTGATAGTGTTAACCTGGTGATTAATTTAGTCATAGAGCTAAAGTTTCTTTTTGGCTAATTTTCTTAATAATCTCACATTTCCAGCCTGTGCTTAGACTTCCAATAGTTAAACTGTTGGATCAGAAGTCAGTTCTTAAGGAAACTTGTGGTGTGAATTGAAATGACTTTTAGTGTGCGCAGCTAGGCTGGGGTTTGGATCACTTGTGTTGTGTTGTTTTGGTTCTCACTCTCTACACCGTCGGTATAAATTATTCAGTGGGAGCCTTTTCAGAAAGCCTCCTGCCTTCAGGTGACTCAAACATGTAAAACATGCCCTTGGAAGTAACAGGTCCTCAACGTAAAGACTGACAGAGGAGCTGGGAAAAGGAGCAGCCAGAAGGCAAAGCCTGAGCCGGTGTGGTGGGTGAGCGCAGTCGTAGGGTAATATATCTATATAAAAGTAACCTGGAAGGCATGAGAGGTGAGGGAACTGAGGACAACTGCAGCAGTCGTTGCCCTGCAAGTTGGGACCACAGCCTTTTTGTGTAATGGATGGATTTATGGGCCAAAAACACTACATCCATTTTAGGTAATCCAGCACACATTCTGCTTTCCTTATCCAAGGCTGTTTTTAATGCAACAATACTCTGAACATCCTAAAGGTGTTATGAGAATTACAGTGACTTTTGCACTCACCAGCTTGTAGAGTATGGAAGCTGTAAGAGCTCTTTGGCTCGCCTAAAGTGAACAGCTGTGAAGACAGCACAACACAGGAGAGGAGTTTGTATTTGTACAACCTTTGACTTCGCTCAGCCTGAGAGCTGTGTGCCCCTGTCAGGAAGACTATCAGGGAATACCAGGGAAAAAGCAAGGAAGAAAGGTGAACGGGCAACATTTCCCATTTGGGTAATTATGCAGACTAGCTAGAGGTCTTCCCAGTTGATTGACAAATGAGGAAAAACTCAAAGATATTTCCTTTGTGGATAGCTCTGGGATAGCACTCAGAAATAAAAAGAGGGCAGGCCCATCTAGCTCTTCTTCTCTCTGTGGGTTGTTGGACCTGCCCACAGTGTGCACAAAGCAGTCGTCTCCCCAGCTCCACCTTTTGTATCAGGCCACCCTCTCCAGGCTGAATGATGAACGACCAGTACTGTGCAACTTGCTGCATCCCCCAGGCACCATGCCATATCTGAATGCAATAAATTCGCAATGACATTTAATGTTCTGTTAAAACAGTAGTAACATTAAAAAACGTAACAGCTATTTATGCAAGATGCAGGCCATGGCGAGTCAGGTTTTAACAGCTCTACTTTGAATTTCACAATGTCCTGAAGTGCTTTGAGAAGGGAACGTAGAGGGCTTTTGGCAAACACAGAAAACAGCTGGAAGGGAATTAAAATTATAGAAGGCTGCTGATTTTTCAGAAGGAAACAACAAAAAAATAACAGACTTGGAAAAAAGAGAATCGAGCATGGTCAGCCCCAAACGATACAAAGATCCAGCCCACAGACAAAGGGAGTGATAATGCAGAGGTGACAGAGAAGAGTCATTTTCACAGGTCAGGAGCCAAAACAAATGGGCATATGAAAAAGGGGGCAAGTTAAGCATTATGAATAACTAATGGAATAAGTTTCCAGGTGACTGAGAGATTGAGGACATTCAGAACCAAACTTTGTAACACATGATCTTGACAGGGCTTATGCTTGTACCTTATGAATCTCTTTGTGGAGAAATGTAGCCACTACCAAAACCAACAGATCTAACAAAGTTCAACGTATAATTGGTGGCTGTTCTTTGACAGCTTAGAAGACAATTATGGCCATGTGTTGCTCTGGATCTTGGACACAGTTCTTGAACATGCCATATGTATATGCCATCCTTAAAGATTTCCTTCACCTATAACAAGTGAAATGCATGAAGTCACAGAAAGAGTTTCAGCATTGGTCTGTTACATGCCAAGGCTAAAAGATGAACGTTTTAACACAGTGGTTCTTGGAACACTGAGACCATCTCTGTCTGTGTGTGCATGTGTGTGTGTGTATGAGACAGCATCCAGGAACTTTTACTCCATGAAAACTTCGGGAATAGTTAAGAGCTTCATAAATCTATATTACCATTTCATCAAAAGAGTAGAATTTTCTCTTGGCAAGAAGCATTTTATCTTTTTAGAAAGTAAATAGATGGGATTCAGAGTCAATGATTTCTGTATCTGCTGGGGATCAGTTTTCCTGGGGGAACCAGGAAAGGAGAAGAAACCAAACAGCCAACTTCCTCAACTTTCCTGAAACCTTTTATATAATATGTGATGTTATGTGGGGTTTTACTCCCACAGTCTTTTGGTTCATTATGTATTGCTGAGGAAATTAGAGAAACAGGTTGGATAAAACTATCAGGATGCAGAACACTTAAGGCATCTCATAGTTATGTGACACACTTCTCTCTGAGCTGTGGCTTGGATTAAAGTACAGGAGTTAATTAAAGTAAAATAATAATTGTTCTGGGACATGTGGGACAGTGATCAGACAAGTTAGTCCCCTTTGGCTAACAAAATCGAAGAATTAGAGGTACTCCCTCACCTGGGAGTGCTTGTGGCATTTTCCTCAGCATTTGCGCTTTCTGTATTTATCTATCTGTATGTCTCTATCTATGCCCATCTGGATGACAGTAATGAACTCACTAAGAGTGTTACTGCAGACCCTCAGTTCTTAGACCACTGGAAACCATTTATAATCTGAATCAGTGCTGGATTTGAGGATTGGCTTTCCTAAGGTGTAGCAAGTATATAAATTCCAAAGTACCAGATAAGTCCTATAAGTTACAATTTCCTATTTGATTACAGACACAATTCCAGATGTGAGCACTGATTGTGAGAACTCCCCATTGTGTTTTGGGAATCACCGTTGTTGTTATTGGGTTACCTTGACCACTGATGAGCCTTTGCTAACAAACCTTCGATTTGATGGTCTGTTCTACCAGATCTCATAATACATATAGCCAACAAGTTTAACTCCCATGGTGACAATAGTCAAACCTTTCTTAACGATACATATAAAATCTACACTAAGCTTCTGGTCTATAGCAGAAAAAGAATTCAATTGTCTTGTATCACATGAAAGAATATAGCTGATAGTGCTATATTCATACATGTGCATGTCGACGTATGGGATACTCTGGACCATTATGTAGAGACAGCCAGTATTTCAGGAGGAGTTTACTTTGTGAATGTAGTCAGGAGATTTAGATGGCAGGCTTGGAGGTACTACTGGACCCTGGTGAGTAGGTAAGGCCTTGGCATGGCCAGAAAGGAGTCTGTGTAATGAGCACACTCTGGCCAGTACAGAGTACTTGTGATAAATTTTTTCTAGGATCATCAGTTTTCTTCTGGACCCACTGGTGAGTGAAAGAGAAGGAAAAAAAGCCAAGGTATCATTCTGTGAAACTCCACTACTGACAAGAAAGCACCTGCTGCTGAATTTTGAATTAAAGATAGGTCTAAGATGGGGAGTGTCTAATGCTTGTGGAGTCACTTCTCAAAAAACCTCTGCCACCAGTTAGGTGACCTGGTACCAGTATGGCCATATTAATAGGAAAGAGACTGTTGCTCAGAAGGGGAATGAACTCCAGAGTGATGGGAAGTCCTCTGGTGGCACTCTGCTGACACGGGGTTAGAAATAGTTCCCCGCTGATGAAGATGTATTTTTCTTCAATTAGTCTTCTTACCAGTTTGGCTAGTAATAGTTGCCTTTGCAGACCAAATCTCTGCAACGTGTGTGTGGCAATAGTGTTACCTCCTCGCCCTGCTTGGCTTTTTGCTGAGAGGACGTGCATCTAGGACCTAGGGGAAATGGGAGTAGGGGGACCAGAGAGGCAGCCTCCCTTCTCTCCTCCACCCCCTTCATCATTAGGAGATTTTGTGAATCAAGCAGAGCTCCCATACCACTCTGGTAACCCAGGCCAGAGGCTGTGTGTGAATACAGCCATTGTCTAAATAAGTAATTATGTAAGCCCCCTTGCAAGCCCTATGACCTGTACGAGCAGTCCCAGGCAGATGCCAGGCTAAATGGAAAAGAGCAGAACTGGCAATGCCAGCTGGCCAGTGCAAACCTTGCGTACCTCTAACGAGGGGAAATGGAGAACATGTATAGACAAGCATCCTCAACTCCAGAGGCGCAAGAAACATGAATTAGCTGAGAAACTTTTTTTTTTTCCATTTTAATTAAGTGGATCTCCCACTTCTAAATCCCCAAAGTCTAGTTGTGTCTTTTCTGAGACCACAAAAATACATGGAATAAGCCCACTAAAATCTGCCCAGATTTGAGAACATGATCTCTAATCCTGCATAATGTTAAACTGTTATCAGGAAATAAAAGGCTTGTGTTCTGGAAGAATGGCAGATTTGCTCTTCTGAGGAGAGAAGGAAGCAGGTGGATAGCAAAGGGTCCCCCTAAAAAGCATGGCATTAAGGAAGATAATTTCCCTTAGGATTAAATGAAAACACACATTCTTTAAGCAATCCCCTGTGGAGGAAATGTGGAAATCTTTGCTTTGGGGCTTAAAAAGAATGCTTGGCTTTACATACAGGTATACGAACAAAAGAGACAGGAGTCCTGCTCCCAGCAAATGGAAGTGCGTCTGTGCCTGGGGGAGGAGTGATTAGCCTAACTGCAAAGCAAGGACTTTCCCCTGAAACAGGAGGTTGAAACCATATTTTGGGGAAGTCTAGAGGAAGAAATAAACTAGCAGCTGTGATGGATGGTGCTGAATGCAGGTTTAATTAATATTTTCATCTGCAAGTTGTAGCCAAAAAGCCATCACTTTGTGTCACGTTTCCTACTTTTGCTGAAGAACTTCTGAAGTTTAGTGAGCTGCTAGGAGATGTTCAAGGATCTCTGGGATGACCAAACATATTTTTTCAGGATATAACAAGATAATGCCTCCCACTTCTCTCTGCTCAGAAAATATTTTAAAATAGCCTCTCCTGCCTCCAAACCAGACTGACAAACAACTCTCAGCCTTTTTTTCACATCATTGCAGTATGTAGGAAAGGAAAGATGCCAAATAACTAGACTAGTCACATATAACAAACTGAAGACACCACAAATAGCAAGATATACAAACAGAACTTTTCTGGTTACATATTTCCATTTCCAAACCCAGGAATCCTTTTACATTCATTGCTTTTTTGTAGTAAGATATGCGAAGGAAATTCACACTCAGTGAATACACAAAAAATCTCCGGGGAAAATAAATGGTCCCTGAATAGATCTGTCTAAAATTTCTCGTTGGCAAGAGGAGATGCACAGTGGGTCTCTGTGATCTATTGAACTAAGGGATGGAAGGGAGGGAATTCTGGAAAAAAGGCACATCAGCAAGTCTCTCTAGCCATCTTGTCTACATGAAGGAAACTTTAATTATTGCTACTTTTTGTTTCTTTTTACCAGTGTTATACTAGAATTAGTGTTAGGTTAGAGGATATATCAGTTCATATTGCCAGACGTAGGCAGCAGCCTGTCTTTATGAGATAGGATTCTCCCTCTTGGAGCAGATGGGATGAGGCAAAAGGTTGAGAAAGAGCAACAACAGGAAATACAGATTAATTTTTACCTCAAATAAATCCCTAGCAGCAGTGTAAGAACTCTGACAGAAAGTGTTCAGGAAGGACTTCCTGATCCCGCAAGTCCATAATGAGGCAGGGAAAGATGAAGAAGAAGAGGGACCTACGAGGTCCTTTACATCAGTCTTGAAGTGTGTCATCTCTTCCACTTGACACTATCTTTCCCAGCCCATTGGATGTGGGGCTTGCCCGGCTTTGTGAGCCGGACAGGCTGTTTTTCCATTTCACAGCCCGGCAAACTGCCTGAACCACTGAGGACAGCCATTTAGGCTGGGATGGGCCAGTGGATCCTCTTTGGTTCAACCCCAGAAACTGCTTCAAACCACCAGGGTTTCTCATTGAGAGGAGAACAACCTGTTTAAGACTCCGGAATGAAAGGCAGACATGAGKTTTTTTTATTGGTGTCCTCATGTTTTCTTTAGTTTCCTTTTGATTGTGGTTGTTGCCTTCCTGTGTGCTCCTCTAGAGTAGGAAAAAATGAAATTAAAGAATCAGAAAAAAGAGCCCTAGAAATCAGGAATATGCCAAACTAGTTTCCATCCTGCTTTTCATAACATATCGGGGAGAATCCTAGAGAGCACACTGGTGGAGGTGCTGCTGCCAAGCAAATATTTATTTTACAGCACAAAAGCAGCTTCCTGGACAAACATCACATCCAACCATTCCTTTTTCCCCCCATGAGCATCACTATTATTATATGGAAAAATGAAAAGTAACTAATATTAAGACTTTAGTATCCTCAGTTGCCCTTAATTAAGTCACTTAAAACTAACTTGAGGTTTACAGTCATGGGAGCAGTTTGTTAAATATAGCCTAGAAAATTTCAACTGGAAGTAAATGCCTACAGAACACACAAAGGCATTCGATACTGAAGGGGAAGGTAGCCATAAAATACAACGCAGGAGAGAAAAGTAATAACAGTGAAGCTCTTTCTGTCAACAACAATGGAATCACCATTATTTTTGTATTCTATATTTTTCTACTTTCAGATTCATTTTCTGAGTAGGATTAAACAGTCATTTTTTACTGAGATTCTCCATTTCAGCTGACAGAGCTTTTGCAGAAAAGCTTTCTCCTATTCTGTGAAAACACCAGCTAACAGAGAAGTGAAGAAGCAGTAAGACTGCTGCTACTTAAATTAGCTGAAACAATATTTTGGCTATACAGACTTTTGAATTCCCCCAGTAAGCCCTAGAAAGGGCCATCTGGTTTGAGCATTATATCTTTTGTAAGACCCGGCTTTGGAAATTGTAACAAGGCTCATGAGCACCATTGGACTCATTAATACTTTTTAAACACAGATTTGAAATGTGGGTAGCTGCCTCTGTGGTTCGCGTAGCGCTGAGCAGGTTTTTCGCACTGCAGTGGATAGGTGTCCACACTAAGCCCCACACCACAGCCATGAAAAGGAACGCGAAGTTTTGCTGGGCAGTGAGAGCGTGTCTGCCCAGTGCGGCTGCCCAAAAGCAAGCGGTACAACCGTACCCATGCTCGCACCAAGACGCTGCATACCTTGGGTTGATGAAGACTGGCAGGTTATGCCTGTGCTAAGGAGTACCCCAAAGGGGCTGCATCCTGCACCCTTTGCGGGGTTCATGTCTTGGAGGACAGCAGTGGCCTCCTCCAGGAGCTACCTCTGGGTGGAAAGGTTATTGCAGCACAGCCATAGTCCGCCTGCTCCCAGCTCACAGAGAAACTTCTCGTGGTGGAAATGTCAAAGCGCCATCCTAGTCCACCTACCCCCAAGTATCGGACACAGGTCTTTAATGACTGGAGGAAAAGAGATTATGATCCACTGAATGCCTGCTGGAGGGAGGTTGGCAAGCAAATATTTTTTATGAGTTTCTGCCCTGCTTAGGAGCTTTTGCAGCCCCACATAGGAAAATCTGTCTCATGCTCTCCCCACCTGGCATAACTCCCTCAAGACTGATTGTGCCAGTGTAGGAACCAGTATATGCACAAGCAATTAGCTAATACATTCCCTTCTGCTCCACTATAAAGGTTCAAAATTTGCCCCCAGATGGGTCTTTTGAAGAGAAAAGCCTTCAACTGTGACGCCAACCACATTTTTAAACCTTTTTCAGATAATAAATTATACAGTCTTTGATTACTAATATGGGCTTTCTCTATCTCTATTTATTTGCCAGTTTTCACAATAAAATTTTACATGGCCACTTAAAAAATAAATAATAAACATAAATAGGTTATTATTTAAATAAGTTATTATTAAGTTCTAAGTAATTATTTTAAAATAACAGTGGCCTGCACTAAATCCCCACAGCACTCTCCATTTATGTTGAGAGACACACCTGAGCCTGTACTTGTTATGGCTGAAGATTGCAAAATGTGGCAATTTAACACAAATCCCGGAATTTGCCATTTTGCATGTGCGAGGAATATACATCACTTATTTCCATAAATGACAGCCAATGCCCTGCTTACCAGGACCGAAGCCTGGCAACGCTGCAGCCCAGTGGGAGCTTTCCCAGTGCAGGTATCCCTGTGCTGCTGGCATCTCCTGGGCTGGTGTCCAGCGCGACTGGCAGCTCCTCCAGCGCTGCCTGCGATTTGTCCTGCACCAGGGGATGGGGAATCTGGCACATCCCTGCCGTCGGCTGGGCTGCAGCTGGGCTGCTCCCGTAGCCTTCGCCCCGTTATAACACTCGACATGAGGGGACGCGGCATCCCCAGGGTCGGGAATGGGTGGCCTCACCCAGATGCTCTTGGATAGCCGGGGCAGCCTGGCTTTAGTGCAGTGCTGAGATTTCGGTGGGAGCTGTTTGGGGCGCGGTGGCATCCCAGCCAGGGGCAGCACCACGGCCGGCACTTGCATCCCTGGGACGCGCGCGAGCCTGGCTAGCGAGCAGGAAGCCCTGCTCGGGGCTTCCTGCAGTGGGACTGGCACGCAGAGGGCCAGAGCCCCTTCCCAGGCAGTCGCGGATGTCTTCCGTTGGCCTCGGTGGGAGCTGGAGCAGGCCCAAGCACAAGTCGCCATCGTTTCCAAGATACAGTAGCTTGGGTTCGCTTTTTCTAAACAAAGACTATTATAACAGAGCCGCTGCTGGAAATTTCCATTCCTTTGTTGGGTAGATGCTGTATAAATAAATGCATTCCTAAGATTTTTATAGCCCTAGAAAGGTCCATGAAAGAAACTGTATAGTTTGGCAAATCACTTGACTTCATGTATATTATTCCTAGGCTTCTGAGAACATGATACCTGATGCACAGAATATAATACAAGAAACATATGCCAGAGGCCTGCCAAGAACTCCTCACAGTCATATATGGCATGTACAGATATTTCTTCTATTTTGCCCCTTGGAATCTAAAATATTCAACTGCTATGAGAGCTGGGGTTTGTGAATGAATTACCTTAACTCTAAATAATCCTTACCTGACAGGTGACTTTTGAGGCAGTATTTAGTCCCCTATTCCCTGA
This sequence comes from Apteryx rowi, assembly GCF_003343035.1. Lineage (NCBI taxonomy): Eukaryota > Metazoa > Chordata > Aves > Apterygiformes > Apterygidae > Apteryx > Apteryx rowi. The sequence goes on from NW_020447686.1 coordinate 233,106, forward strand.
TTTAATGTACAGGTTCTCGTAAAGCATTTATAAGTTAGTACATGATATAAATGTGGAATTAGCTTTTTACTTTACCCTTCAGCTTTTCCTTCTCCCCAGATATTATTTTAAAAACAGACAATTCCTGAAGATCCCGTTACAATAATGATATTGTACGTGATGTATTTATAAGTCAGATGGCTCAATATTGTTTCCTGTCATATAGAGACACTAACACCATATATAAGGTATTATAGTTATGTATCCAATGTACTGATAATGGAAACAGAGCAGTAAGTTTCATACAACATTAACTTACATAGTAAAGAGTATTGTGCTTTTATTAATAGAAGTGTGATTTTTTTCTTGCAACAAGCTAGTAGCTTCTCCCACTGACTCTACCCCTTTAACTCTGCCCCTGGACTCAGATCATCTGGATTTATAAGATCACTTCTCTATTCAATACAGTACAAATACTTCAGATATTTAGAGCAGAATCTGGTTTAGACTACCAAAATAATGTTTATTACCCTTCTTTTTCATTTTTGAACACACTATGACATTTATTTTATGTTTAGATCTTCCCAACAGCTACCCTTGCTTTCTTTAGGCTGAATTTAATTTTGAGAATCACATCATGTAGTAATGCAGTTCTACTGGAAAAATACTGAAACTATACAACGCCAATACTTTTTAACACTTTTCATTTTTGGATCTCAAAGTTTTAGGCAGAAGACAGCATTTAGCTTTCATAAGTAATTGTATAAAATATATAATTTAATGTTTATTTTTTAACATTTGTTTATTAATTGTCCCAAATGCAGTGGTACCATTCATTTTCTAGATATGCTATTTTTCAGTTAGGTTTCAAATATAAAACAAAACAACCTACAATCCAAACCAAAACATACCCCAAACAGTACTATCTCCATAATGTAAGTGCAAATAACTTAGGCTAGAAAAATCTCAGATTTTCTTTTGTGTGGACACTGTCACAGGATCTAAAATCCCATGCAGATTCTAATATTTAGTAATCTCACTACTCAGATTCGGGGACTACTATGTCAAAGCATTTTAGTTTCCGAGATGAAGTAGCCAGGTTCAGCCTTCTCTCAAAGAAAGATTATTGTGATAAATGTATCTCTCAAACTGTAATCAATTATAAAAGCTTAATTATTGTATTTTAATATAAAATATTGTTGAGTAAGGGCATCAAACTTTGAAGCCAATTACCAACAATCTATGATCCCAAAGACATAAGACCAGTAATTTATCTACCACACAAACAGCTGCACAAATCCCTCAAATTTATTTTTCCAGGCTTTCAACTTTGATTAATAACTTAGCAAAACCATGCAAGTCTCAACCATATTAACCACAGCTGTATTTTTAGTCTTACAGACATGAACATTTTAATATAATAAAAGGAAAAGGAAGGCAGAAGAGATGTTTCACTGGGACATGAGGATTTCTAAAACCAGTGTGTGCAGTATTTGTCAAGAGGTGGTATGGGAAGAGTTACTACTTACATTTTAGCATGTCTCTAGGACACAGAGCAAGAGGCTCCCTCAGTGAGATATGTTTGCTTTGGAAAAAGTTAAGTAATCAGACTGCCCAAGCTCTGCTTACTGACATATTTATAATACCAAAATGCAAACTCAGTTAAGAAGTTTGCAGGAAACACAACACAGAAAACTGCTTTTCTGATTTTGTTATGAAGCCCAGCAATACTGAAATAACACAAGATCCAGAAGTTCACAGATTAACCTGACAATCCTTGTTCTTTCTGATAGACCACTATATGCAAAAATATATGAAGCATGCAACCTGGTGGGTTAAAGAAAATATCCCAAGCCACAAACCCAGCAAATCTGTATTTGTGAATAATTATAGAAGCTTAGAACCTAATTAAAAAGCACTTATTACAAGAAAAAAAAATCATAAAGGGCTGATACCATAAAGAATCCAGCACTATGTCAATAAAATAAGAGCTTCAAAACAAATCCAAAGAATAATGCCTGCCTAAGACAGAATCCTTAAATATTAAACTTGTGTGCCTTCAGTATTGTGTGATACTAGTACCATAGTTAAATTTAACCCCTTCTCCTCATCAGTAGTTCAAACAATAGGAGTATTTCTTAAATGAGTTTCTGACATTAAATTCAGATGAACTGATATTAAGCAAGTCATAAACACAAACCATATTTGGCAGAGTCTGTCATTTGACTTTTTCATTCTGCATCTACCTACATACACATTTGCACTAGCATCATGTTCATAATGATGCCTTTTGTAAGAGATCCAAGTTTTGTAAATCAGAATAATGTACAAAAGCAGTCATACATTTTCTATTTCTAAATCACTTTCATGAAGACAACTACCCTTAAAAATCAAGGGAAAACAGAACAAAGACATGCAGAAATATAACATAATACTAGTGACTTGAAATAACTGCTCAGGATGGCACCCAAATATCATCGTAATGGACATATTAGAAACACCTAAATACCATAGACAGGATATGATCGCCTAGTATAGAGAAGGGCAGACCAAATACTTTGTAACACTTTTATCCCGAGATGAAAGCATAATTTCTGCTTTGACCTTTTTTAGAATTTCTAATATACAACATCTGTGGTATTAGAAATGTAGGAAAACTGGGAAGGCACAAATTCTAGTGTATTACTACCTGTCAGAAAGCAAAGAAATGTACAGAAGACCTTTATATAGTACTGGAGAAAGTGAAAATCTATGCACAGGCTTATATACTGAACTTCATTACCGAAGATGCTTTTTTTTCCCACTTGAATTCTTCACAAACACATGTAAACCGTTTCTGCTTATCTGCACTAGCCATTCTGACATCGGGACTTTGCTTTTTAACTATCCTGGTTTTGGCTGTAACTAAGATAAACATATTTAGCTGCAACTTTTTTTCTTTCAAAAAGAGGCAAACTGGATTATAGCAAATAACCTTTAAGATAATTAACTGACAATGCCGCAACTAGCATAAAATCTTCCTTCAGGCGACCCCTAATTTAAGTATTACTGGCACAAAGTAGAGACAGATTGTGCATCACCACCGCAATATTTACATAGCAGAAACCCACAGAGCAGGAAACGTGAGACTCAATGATGCACTAAATTAGGAACAATCATATTCTAGTGTTAATTTGCTTTCTACTCTATCCAAATTTCAGGTCCAGCAATTGATACAAATGCACATAAAACATTCCCATTTTTAATGATTAAGAGCCTGCAAACAGTTTTGCTCAAAAGTCAATTTACTCACTAGTAGGGATACTTCCAGGATCAAACCCTAAAAGTGAAATAATTTTACCAATATAGAGATTTTCAGAAAACCAAGGATTTCTAATCATCTGTTTTTCTCTTTCCATAAATGATGCCTGCACAAGCAGTTTGAGTCTTCTCCCAGGATACCTGCCTTTTGATTGCAAATATTTTCATATAACAGCATCACCCTGATTCTACAACATAATTGAGAAGTAGTTTTAATTCACTGATGCTGCAGAGATACGCGTGTAGACATATGTACTCAAAGATTTCAAGTTAAAATAGGGGGAGGAAAAGGTAGCCAGTCTATTTGAAAACATACTGGGACGTGCCATATTTCTAACAAATACACAGTCTATATTCTAGCCAGCTACAGATTTCACGAGCACTACTCTCAGTTACAGCACACTTTAACATAAACACAAGCAGCCATCATCACTCTTTCTAAATTTTAAATATTATTCAAAGTTGATTTCCACTATGTGGTATTAACAAAATATTTACCTTTCCTAATCGCTGATGTTCTTCAAAAGCAGAAATCAGTTCTTGTGCCCACTTTATTTTTTCAGGGCTTGGAGAGAACTGTTCCTGGACAACAGCAATTTGGTTAGGGTGAATCACCTGCTTACCTACAAAGAAGATTAATAACACCAGAATCATGCATCGACAAACAGATGTTCAAACAAAATGTTCCAACCACTTGAGGCTCTCATATGCCTCATAGACTTTCTGCTATTTAACTGATTATTTTACTTGGTTTCTTTTCTTTTTTTTTAAACTGGACAACGTGCAGGTAGTCTTTTGCCAGATTTTTTAAAGAACAAAAATATCTCGAGCAGTTGTTGCATTCAATATCATTTGAAAGAACCCACAATTCTTCCCCCTCCCTTCCCATTTCAATCCATACATCATCTTTTTGTCGTTTCAGGTGTAATTGTTTGACCAGTGCAGTCAATAACAATTAAGTAGAAAGCATCTCTCAATTTTAGCTATATAAATAGCGGCTCCAGCCACACATACATAAGCTGTAATAAAGTATGTTCAGAAAATGAGATCTGAAGAACATCACGAGAGATTTGCAGAACTGAAAAGTTAACAGTAACATAAGGATCATTCCCTAAATTCTCAGTATTAGCTTAGCATCATCAAATACTCGTTGTTCTTTAAATTCTTGTTATTGTAATAGTTAGCTGTTGCAGGTACGTTGCCATATATATTTAGTTACAGGTATATTAAACAGTTATCAGAGGTATCTTGAAGTTTTATTAAGCACTTCTGAATGCTTTCTTGTAAAAGTATGCATTAAGAAAATAAAAATATATGTTGCCTTTTTTTACTAGAGATTTTCACATGTGAATAAACAGCCACATAATACATGTTCATCTGTTATTGTACTTAGCTACATGAAAAGGAATACATATCTAATTTGTTTGACAGTGTAGCATTTGCCATGATTAGTTCATTTTTAAGGGAATTGAAGAGACTGGTGTGTTTTCTGCACGATTATCTGTACGTTGCTTTAGAAGTGTCTGAATACAGAGAGGATGCCCTAATTCCCCGCTTTCCAGAACGTTGACACAAAATAAATGCATTTTCTTGCCACCACGCAGCAAAGCCAGTTACAACAACGAGCTCGATCCTGCAAGCAGCCTTGTGTGCGCAGGCGGCCCCATTTTCCTCCCTTGCGCAGTCCCATTGACCAGTGCACCCTCTCACACGAGCAAGGGCGGTTCGGGCAGCCTGCCGGGGGCACCGAGGGCCTCCGACGGCCCCAATGCAGTGGCAGGATCCGCCAGGAACAGCCGGTGCGCCCCCCTCTTCTGCCCTCCTACCCTCACGCGGCATCCCGGTGCCCCAACGGGACTCCGCAAGCACATGCCGAGCCACCACAGAGGATTTTTCACGTTCTCGCTGTTTTTTTAAAGAGGCAAACTTCATCGAGCGGCGCAAGTTTTGCACATAAAGAATTGGCAAGCAAAAGTTTGGGGCGTCAGAAGCCGTTGGGTTCTGATGGAGGGCTGTGGCGCAGGAGAGGAGCTTCTCAGGCGTTCGCGTCGGACTTAAGCGAATGACGTGTTAGAAGGGAGCACATCACTTCATATGACAGGGCTCATGCATTAGCACAAAGATACGTCTATTTTAAAGAAAACAATGACTGCAAAACGCATTTCCAGTCACTGGGATAATGTCTATCAAACTGAACTGGGTTGCAGGGATAGTGTGGAGTACAAACAACATTTGTGACTGCATTAGCACAATCTACTAATTTTTAGTACTCAGAGAAATAGCTACTGCCAAGTGTTACTACATTTCTTCAATAAAAAGCCATAAACAGTTCAAATTTATTTTATTCCCCATTAACCTATCTTTTGTTTATGATCTTCAGGCCATCCAAATTTTCAGTTTCACATTTCATTAAGGTAAATATTAAAAAAATCATTAAAAAGATGGTGAAAGGTTTTAAACTCATTAAGAACTATATTTTTTGAAAGAAATTATATGGAGACAAATTTCTTTAAAATAGGGTTTGCATTAGTTCCAGTCAAAAGTGTTTTAGACAATTGAATCGAATGCTACCATTAATAAGACTGACATTCCTTATTCTTAATATGACATGCTCTTCCTAGTTAAACTACTAATTCTAAAATTGAAGAGTGTAGAACTAACTCCTGCAAAATCCTACAAAGTTTAATTTTCTGGGAAAAATGTAGAGTATATTTGAAATTATACTGAAAATCACTCTATAACAAAAATGAAAATAATTATTTTATTATGATTTTATTTTTTATAATATTTATTTTATTATGATTTTCTTAAGTGTAAAACATTTCTGTAATAAGGTTTTCTTTTAATAAAGATATCTGTAGTAATAAACTACACTTTGTATCGTTAAAACATTAGTGAACAGCTTACAGAAAGCAATCCAACTTTGGATTTATAGCACTCAGTTGATTTTTGTCACAGATTATGTATCCAAATAACTGTATAATAGATGTAATGCCATGCAGGAATGAAGCAAATATTTTAAATGGAATTGTTGTTATTGACAAGTTACTGAGAGAGTGCAAAATTGGAAGACATTAAAATTTATGACCATGAAATCCTTTTTACAGTATCACTTGATATATCGTGCTTTAAATCAATACCTGTCAAGTCTTTTAGGTAACTGTATGATGGTGTCATTTTAGTCTTCTACAAAAGACTGCAAAAAGAGAGGAAACCTATAGCGTTTCATATTTATATCTGGCTTCTCAGCATGTAGCTCAGGACGTTCTATAATGACTACGTCAGCTGTTAAAGCTTATTCCAAGGTTTACTTAATTTTTATACAAACAGTCCTAAAACTGATGACCATTTATACAGACAACACACTGCCTTTAAGTCCGCAGGTTATGGTATTGTAAAACATCTTGCTGTATGTGTGTGTGTGTGTGTGTGTGTGTTTGTGTGTATGTGTGTATATGCATTTGTATATTTATATTAATTTATACACCAAAAAGGTATATTGCCTTGGCTAAATTACATTTGAAAACATTCTGTTATATGAAAACACACTCACTGAAGAAACAGTAGGCTGTTTATAAGATAGCTGGAAGGAAAAAATTGGCTACAATAAGCAGTGAGGGGCACAACAGTAACTAAATAGATGGCAAACTCTTCGTTATATTATTTAACTTGTTTGATCTTCAGGAAACATTTGATTACGTTAAGTCCAATTCCAGCGGTCTAAATCTAAATACAGGAAAATTCTAAGGACATATAACTTTGCTGAGTACTATGAATTTGCATCAGTTTTCAGGGTGGTAAATTTGGCCCTATACAGGCAAATAAGTGTGCAGTTTGCCAGTTAACAGACCAATTTGAAAGCCTTAACTCATTTTTGTCCTGTTGATTTCAATGATTCCGATTATATGTGAAAAAATAGCAGGATGTGATCTTAAATATTTAAAACTAACAAGAATCATATGTTTGGAAGTTCTTGTTAAGGCAACATTTCAGTATTTTATTATCACATTATCAGACAGTTGTCAGTGGCAAATATGATCTGCAGACTTCTGCTTTATAGAAGGTCATCGTTTAAGCTAAAACCCATTTGTAATTTTCCGTGATGAATATTAAATTGGAAACGCTGAAATGTTTCATTTATATAGTTTTGGAACTAAATTTTTAGTTTTGAAATATTTTATTTTAAACAAAACAAGGAAGGAAGATTATAAAAATATTAAATAAACTGAAAGCAAAAGAAACGAACAAATGAAACATTTTGGATCGACCTCAAATATTTTTTTCTTTTTACCAAAAGTATGAAAAAATCTGTTTTGTTTTGACTTGAACAGATTTTTTTAATGACTTTTTTTTTCTTTTGGCCACCAAATCAGAAAACTCAATATTGACCCATCTCTAATTACGATTGGACTGGCTGTCAGGCTGTTTGCTGTATTTTTGAAATGTGTTGATTATAGTTGTGGAAAGGCAGAAGGCAAAGAGCAGGAGCTGTGAGTTCATGTTAATGAAGTCTGCACCTTCTACAGATCCTTACTCCTCATACAGAAAGGCTGGACACCTTTATGCCTGAGTTAGAAATTACCTTTATGCCCTAAACTGCCAGACAGGACCATTTTATTTCTCACCTATCTGGGTCCTATCCTGGTGTCAGATAGCTTCCTATATATACTCTGTGGAATCCAAAACACCATCAGTGTTGTTTATGCTTAGCATTTTCTAAATTTTCTAAATTGGCAGCCTGAATGCAGTATTTAAACACACATTAAGCATTCAAAAGGAGTGCTCTCAAAGGTGCTTAGCATCAGCAACTCCATCTTCTGTCAACAGGAGGTTCAGATGCTTAAGTTTTTCAAAAATCAAGCCTTTCCTTAAGCTAGAAAATATTGGTCTAGATTACGTAGCCATCAGCAGGTGCTACCATTCAGGAGCTCTATTATTTTCCCGACTTCAATAGCAGGAGAATCAAGGGTGGAAATCCTCGTGGACATAGATAATGTTCAATAGCTGTGAGAAGCTAACATTCTTGCCTCCAAAACAAGGTTCGGTTTTGCAAACACTGAAGTTCAACAGACAATAAGGCAGAGTTTGTGCCGGAGAGAATCCATTGCTAATCTTACACTGTAATGCCTAGAACACTTAAATGAATGATTATTTTGTTGGATTACGCTGCTTACTGCTTTCAGATATTACATGCCATTAACTGTAAGAATACATTTTGCTAGATCACATCATTGGGACATACTCCTTGGATAATAAAATCCTAAGAATTATCCTATTGCCTTAAATATACCTTGAATGATGGTCAGAGACAAATAATTTAAAATGTTAGTGCTATATCCTAGTATTCTATAATGCATGTGTCAAATGGCTGATTTCTATTGCAAAAACACAATCTTTGGTGGCTGCACTATCTCATCAGGGTGTCTGAGTGATCTGGTACACCAATCACAGGGTAACAGTCTGCATTACAGGACTCTGTTGCAAGGAGCCTGCTGGTCTTGCTGTCTGCCAATACCCGTAGGTGTCACCAGCACTTACTGGGAGGGGAGCCAGGAGATGAAAAACAAATCAAAGAAAATAATAAGAAAATAACTTTCCCATAGCAATTAGCACACAAGATTTGTTTATCAGCTCCTTCACCTAAAAAGTATTTTTTAACAGCTGCTGTTTAAAAATATGAAACAGGAATCAAAATGTTTTAAAAAGCAACTGTGGACTGATCATTGCAAAGTACAGTATCACATTTCCCATGCTCTGTGATGGGAGGAAGCACATACTGCCCATCCTCTACCCAAACTTCTCTTTGAAAAACAGTCATACGCTTGATGGGGTGTGATTTTAAAAAGCAGCCTGTGATTTTGCAGGCAAAATTTCCAGCCTCAGTTTTAAAGGTGCTAATAAATGTAGATGTGATTGGCACTACTTAGCTTTTCAGTAAATGACCTGAAATAAAATAATCAAGTTATTTGTCTAAGTAACAGTAAATGCAGCAACATATTTAAATAGAAGAAGATGTGCAGTGTTTTGAGACATTGGTAGAAACCCATACCAGTGAATCCCATTGCGGCACCTTCTCTTGATTGCTTGCGGAGCCCATCTTCATCCCGGAAATCGATGTAAACAAGGTCTATAGCTTGTAGGCCAAAAGCCTTGGCTGTTACTATAATTTTTTGCCTGGCATACAGAATATCATGAGTTTCCTTACTGCTTGTTGCGCCTACGAAAACAAAACAAAGAAAAGATGACAACACTGTTTTAAACCTTTTTATTTTAAACATTAAAAAGACGTTTTAGATTTCATTTAACCAATTTAGAAAATAAAAGAGGGATGCAAGGCTATGTTGTTGAAATAATGGCCTTTTGAGCAAAGAATAAGCTTCTTTAGCAATAAACCCCTCTCTTTACACATTAGCTTATAAAATTCAGGTTTTGATTCGGTTTAAATCAAAATGAAGTCAGTGGAAGTTTTGCCTGGCAAGGAGGGTCGAGTTGGGACTAACAAGAAGTAATTATTCAGTTGTATTATTTACTGTATGTGCACTGAAAAGCATAACTGCAAGAGAAGCTTTATACAAATTGGCATACTGGGTACACATAAATGGTTAAAAAATTCACACTGAGAATAGAATTGCACTTTCCTTGGTTGTGATTCTTGTCACAACTGATGTCCTAAACTGAATATTTAAGCTTCAGCATTTGGATGAAAAATGTGGTAGATGACTTCCAGGAAGAACCAAAAGTATTCGCAAGACTTCATGTGCTCACACTACACCAGCTAAGCAACATTCACACATGAAGGCTGGTGTGAAAAAATAACTATGCACTATTTAGGCACAGATTTCCAATTTGTAAAGAATAATTTAGTAAATCGATGTTAATTTTTACATTAACATATTTATATTTAATTTATACATTGACAGTTCTGAACTATGATCTTTAAACTGAATCAGATTAATAAGCTAATGGCCTTTTATAAAACACATTTTGAAACACTTCTCATTTCTGAGGAAGAGTAATAGTGCTTTAACATAAATCCATGGTAGAGATGACTGTATTGACAAGGGACATGTTTAGAGTAAATTTATTAAAGCAAAACATAACAGGAGAGTATTTGAGTATGATGTCCAAATCCTGGATTATAATTGATTGTAAAACAATAATAAAAGAGACAGCAGGATTTTAGGACTTTAAATGCAGTTCTTAAAAGCATGTGCATGTTTCTTATGGATACTATATTTTTAAACAATTTCAGTGACTCAACAGGTTTTGCTTTGTTTTTGTTAATCTTTGTTGCTGCAGAGGAAGAAGTGCAAGTGTCAGTGTCCTGTAACACACAGGGACCACAATTTCATATCCCAATAACACATTCTTCATTGAAAAAAATTATGGAGAAAAGTAAAAACAATATAAAATGCAGCATCAAATGTCTGCATTCCTTTAATTATTGCTGTCAGAAAAGGTGGATAAATCACACGAGGCTTTTCCAATGCAAATGTCCTACACAAACATTTACAATAAACAGGCAGGTAACAACCTATGCTGGCACGGAAATCCTCTCCTCCAAAGATGACTGCGTCCAAATGAAAGCCAACTTGGGAGCCTGCTCTCAATGCTTCTTCGCAGACAGCCTTCAAACGAGAATGTAACATTAATTTCTACAGAAATGCAGGAAGCACAGAGACGAAGAGGATATTACCTCAACTCATTATTACTAAAATTTAGAAATCCTTCAGCTAAAATTGCTTCTGTTGAGCAAAGCCATTGCAGATGCTCTACAGTGTATGGTGCTTTAAAATGACTCAGCAAAGTTGAAATTATGTTTGCCTAAGTATGTATATATGCCTGCGCTGTATAGCTACAGGACACCATACTCGATTCCCTACCTTATAGCAGAAGCTTACCATAGTGCCCTGGGTATTACTGTGATTGGTACTTTGGCTATTTATGTAGCAATACGAAACTAAGCACTTGTCAAATACTGCCTAAAAGCAAACAAAAAGTATTAAATTTGATTAGTTTAACATTTAATAGCATTGCACCAAAAAAAAAAAATCAGAATAGCTTTTCTTAAATAAATAATTTGAATGGTTTTAAATGGCTGAGGATTCCTTATTGGATAGACTGCCAGTTTAAAGCCTTTTGTTACATATAACTAAAAAGTAGCTACGAAAGTTAAAAATGCAACAAGTACTGCAGAAAAGTATTAAAGTAAAAGCAAGCAAAATTTTGCTTCTGTAGTTATTTAGAAGTGCATTTCCAAAATATTACTATTTTATATCAATATTTGAATAATATTACTATTTTAAGGATATTTAAGGATAGCGTATGCAGGGAGAGACAGATGTAATTACAAACTCTACTAGCGGGTGTTCTTACATGGCAGCCGGTGGGATAAGAAATTATTATTAAACAGAACGCTTTAAAAGGCAGCTCTCCTGCCAGCATCAAGAGCTGCAATATTAAAAATTCCACTATTAAAACCCTGGGAAAAAAAAAAGACACAGTTTAAAATAGAATTTAATTCTGTGAATGCACACCGAGCAGGAGCATGTATATTATGGTCTGAGGTGCAGTAAAGTGAGTTGTAAGGTAAGTGGCTGTACTGAGCAGGCTGACTGAGGCCTGCCGGCCATCCTGGCGGCACCTCGAATGCGGATGTCCTCAGCTGCTCAGAAACTTCTCCCTGGGAGCTCTGGGGAGGGACGCTGCCTTGCCAGGGAACGCACTGAGATTTCCCATTTCGTTATCAAGCTATCTTTCCTTTGTGAAAAAAATGGGCTTGATACTAAAGACCAGGGGTCATTTGTATTAAAAAGCAGTATAAAATAAGATCTGAACTAAAATTGCCTTAAAAAGAAGCATGTTCTTCAGCTAGGTGATATTTTCAAAGTTCAATTATACATCGAATCTTAGTATTAACCGCTCATCATACTCTCTTACGAAAGGCTATAACATGAAATTTGATTGAAATGTTATTGGTAGAAACCCATTATAAAGACACCACTTTAGAAATAGTGAAATGACAATTTTTTTTCTAATGAAATGGTTATACAAAATCAAGTTTGATAGTTACTAAATAGTCAAGTTTATTGCAACAATGTGAGTTTTCCAAATCATTTTGTAAGCACGCTTGTACTGGAAGGATGTTAAAAATCATAATAATAATAATGCAGAGAGGTTTTGTTATTTGGCATGGACTATCTGGAACTGTTCTTTCACTGAAATATTTTGTATTTATGAAGGCCTTTACAATACAGACATGAGAATTAAACATCCAAATGTTTTAGGGGATTGAAATCAATACATTTATTATTTTTCCACCTCTCTTCCTTAAAGAAATTGCTGAGAGACTATGGACTATTCTACTTATCTTAGACTGCTGAGATGATAAAATATAAACACTTCAGCCACATTAAGACCTGCTTACCTTAAAATTGAGCAAGCCCAGTGCAGTTTCCACAAAAGGGATAAAATTCATTGGTTCTACAAGTGTTCGGCCCTTTAAGTGATGTGAGAACTTGTCTGAAAACTAAAACTAGACAGCATGAGCTATTGGAGGAAAAAAATCATTTACAAAAGTCCACGTGTACCGACAACACTTTACATCTTTCACCTGGTTGCAACCCCCCCCCGCCCCCCCCAAGTTATCATTAAGGAAACGAAACCAGCTTTTAGCAAGGGCGGTTTGGAGGCCTATGTTGCAGCACTGCAGAAAGATTTTTAAGTCTAAAGGCTTAGTTGCAAAAAAAAAATCCACGCTTAGCACCTAGCACCCTAATGGTGTTCAGGGCGAAGCAGCGGGCCCCCTAAAAACCAACGGAGCGGCGTGATACCTGGCGTCCGGTTTTGTTTCGGGGCCAGCGCTGACATCACTGCAAGTGCGCCGCAGCCTTCTAAGTGGCACCCGTATTATTCATTACGGCACCGTTACCCTTTGTTCGGGAGGCTTTTCTTCATAATTTTTAGCTTACCTAGGAAGGCCTTAAAAAGGAAGTTTAGTTCTTTGAAGACCAAAGCTCTCCAATTTTTTCCATGAGACCAGTTCACAGCTAGCTCTGAGCTGCCAGTGGGGTAGCCCAAATTCCAAAATCTATCATCTGGAAACATACAAAAGCTCTTGCACAGATTTTTTTCCCCTTTCAAAAGCAGGGGGGAAAAAAAAGGGGAAAAAAAAATCCCCTCAGCCCTATATTGTAAATCTATTATGTCTGTCCAGATCTAGTAATTTGTGAGGAGATAAACACATCACAGGTACGGCAAAGATATTTTCGTAAATAAAGACAAAAATAACATATGCATATATTTTAAATTTAAGGAATATTCGACTATTAATGGATATCAAAGGAAGGGGAATTTTAATCATCTCTCCATTCAGTCTCAGTTGGGTAAATCATATCTAAGAGATTTGCATAAATATAAACCATCAAAGACTTTTCATCTTCAAAGGGGGTTTCAAGACCCTATAAGCTTTGTACTGTAATCATCGCAGGTCACAACCCTGCAGGAATAAGGCTGCTATGGCAACATAAAAAACTAATGCTTAAGGCTTAGCATAATATTCTGACTAATAGAAAGGAAACTCATTTTAAAAGCTGGCAGCCTATTTACCAGAAGCTGGATTAGAGGTGTTATTTCCCCTTTTAGCTTCCCCCACTGCCCCTCCCCAAAAGAAGGAAAATCTAATCACTGCGATCTTTAAAAAGCTTTCGAGCAATTTGCAGTAACTTTACAATTAGGCCAAAATAAATCACAGCTTTCTGCGAGGAAGAATTGTGCCCTTCCCATCCCTGCTTTGCAGCACCGCCGTGGTCCTCTCTGGAACTTTTCCTTGGGGGAGAGAGTTGCACCCAAAGATGTGCAAGAAAAATCAATGCATTTCACRTGTGCAACCATACAGTATGGCAGGTACTGCAAAAACAGCAAGTGGCAAACTTTGTACAGAACGTGAGRTAGTCAAATCGTATCAGCTTTTATTCTTAGGATGATTTTTATTTCTTAGCTGAAAAAAAGTAAAAAGTGCTACCGTGTTTATACTTTAGGTGCAAGCTGAAACAGCCCAGCTCTTCATGTATTTTAAACTATTTAGAAAGTCACTCTCCTGAGATTTTTAGCATCTTTTGTTTCGAAGGTAAACAAACAAAAAAAAGAACGTGTAATTAAATATTGTCTCCCTTCCTTCCTCTCCCTTTTAAAAATTTTGCAAAAAGCGCCCATAGAAAAGGTAATGAGTGGAGAAGTTTCAATTAATTTTTTTTTTTCAAAGGAGACGATTAAATGTTTCCGGCCTGCTAAAGTGTTCATTTCAGAGAGAAGGGGGCGAAGGAAAAGAAAAAAAAAAAAAGGAAGGAAGGAAGGCGGAGGGAAAAAAACAAAGCTCGGGGAGGGGACGAAGTAGCAGGCCTCAGCGATTCTTTCAATTCCCGTGCACACCCAATAGTGTGTGGGGAAGAATGGCCACTGGTCGGGATTTGTGGGAGAATTGTCCCGCCACAAAGGAGCGCGAGTTACGCTTGTTATAGTCCAATAAGCCATGCCAGTCAAACAAGTCGCCGCGCCGGGCACAAAAGGAGAGCAAGAGATTCGCACACAAAAGGAAACAAGTAAGCCCATCTTTTCGCGGCGCATCAGCCGCCAGGTTTGCGGCCGCGCGCCCAAGTGCAAGGCAGGGAGGAAGAATAGATGGCTTGCGCTCGGCGAGGAAGGGGGAAAAATAAGAAGCCAGGGCATTTGCAGACTTTTTTTTTTTTTACATTGCCCTGTGTCAAGAAATGGAGCACGCACTTTGCGTTCAAAGGTTTAACTGAGAGGGCCAAAATACGGGCCACGAGACCTTGGTTGGAGCTGGCTTATTTTCCAGGGGGATGGCRTGAGAGATAAAAGTTAGCCGCGAGAAAAGGTGAAGGGAGACAGAGAAACAAAGAGCCTGCGGGTCGCACCTCGGTGCAAAACACACTTTGTGGTAGCAGGGGCCCTGCCATTTTGGAAGCATGAATATTCATTAATGACAAGTTACGTCTAACACTTACATGGCTGTAGCCCCTGAGAGGTATACTCTGGTTAATTTAATTAAATGTTGCTGTAAGGGGATGTATCTTCCTTTGCAAGCAGCGGAAGCTGAAGGTACKGTACCAGGGCATGGCCAAGCCTGGTAATATAACTAACATATTTGCTTGGTTGTACTCTCACGCATGATCCTAAAGGCTTGATCGAGGTTAGATTCTGCGATTAAAATAGATACTAATACAGCTCCCTGCCTTTCATCACAGCTTGCACGCGTTCGAGTTGCTATACTAGTGGTTTTCAAAAATGTAGAACTGAATAATTCAAGGTTAATCCTTTGCTGCCATTTTACAGAAATAATGGTATATCTAAACAAATGTCCTCCTTCTTGACAATTAAAACAATTATAGCATAATTAGGCCTATTTCAAAGTTTTCTTAAGTAATTTGACATGCCAACCATTTACATTTCAGGTTTTTATTGGCTGAAAAGTCAGTCATGAAACACAAACACACCTGTCAGCAATTAAAAAGGAAGAAATAGAGAACTGTTCAGGAAATAATATCTGTGCTAATTAAAAACACTAGTTAAAAGCTTCCTGTTTGTTCCTCCAGTTGCCCCAAGGAGTGACCTTCCCCCAACCCATTTTTTTCATATGTTGCTAACATGTTTTCCCCATCTCCTGCTTACAAGGCAGGTAACTAAAACACACGAACATAGAAAATCATTTTGCATGTCAAAATATTTGGAAAATAGTCAGATACTTATACATTGCTTCTACTTTTCATAATATACTGTGCCATCAATATCGCTTCTTTATTGACTGTAGGAGAAATAAAGCTAGTTTTCTTTATAAATGCAAGGTGTTCCACATATGCTTTTTGTATAGCACATCTTGGGCACATTTAAATGGACGCTTTTCCCAATTATCTTAGCCAAACAACAACATCATATGGTATTTGCAGCCTTCTTCATAACTCAGTCATTCATCTCTATGCCTATCCTAACTTGGCCCAACTGCTCTAGTCAAAAGATATTACGTTGGTAAACAGGTAACTACTCACCCATCGTATTTCTTCAACATTTTCAACCTTTGGCAGCATCATGCTTGAAGGAAGGGTCCTGGACTGCAAAAGCACCTCTAGATCTTGTTCTGCCAAACCACTGGACACAGAATTTATCCTAACACATTTTTCAGCATGGCCAAAGTCAAACTCTTCAAGTGTTTTCACAACTGTCAGTCTTGCTTCTCTCTACAATATATATATTTAAAGGTACAGAAAAAGAGAAAGAAAGAAAACACTTATTTTCTATTGACAGAAAAGCCCACTGAGCAGAAAACTTGTTAAAATGATGGGGGAAAAAACTAGAGAGCTGATGTATATTTTGTCCCCAAAATGTCTGTCACGCTTGGTCTTTYATTAAACTGCTCATCACCAGCATCTTGCAATGTCACCTTTCTCATTTCTTTATAGCTGGTAGATAAATGTTCAATTTTCAGGTCTAAAAGTATTTCTACAATACCACTTGTAGAAAACAAGCATTGTGTCCAATATTACTGAAGATGTCTAACAAATACAAATCTTTATACTAACCATACTCTGTTGCACTAAAAGTCTACACCCCAGCAAACTGGAATGTTATATTTACATAAAACGATAAATGTTTGTAATTCCTCTCTGTATTTCATGTGCTGAAATAGCACGGATGTTGCTTTAACGAGCACAGATGTACATATACTTCTTTGGTGTTGCTCTAAAAATCTTCCTTTTCTCCATATATGTAAAGTGCATTAAAGCCTGCAGTGGAGTGCATGACTCGCATGTTGTGAAAACAACACCAGGAGAATCTGTAGTTTTTCCTGAATCCAGTGAAAAGATACTCTCCTACTGGCACAGAACGAAACCTCCAAAGACACTTGTTTCCCGTTGCCATTCGATCACTGTTTTTTGGACTGTAAACGTACAGATCTGTTTAATATTTGATTTGCATTAGGAATACTTGAATGCTTTACTGCAATGAAATACTTTTATTGGCCTCAAGAAGCAGAGGGGAGGGGGGAAGGAGAGCACTTGGGCTCCCGACTTCCTGCCAATTTCAGTTTCAAAACCAAATCCCTTCCACTCGCCAACAGCCCCTAACAAATTCTCATTGTCAGAGCGAACACTTATCAAAAGTAACTTCATTTGTGAAGAGTTTTTACGGCGCTAATAAAACTTTAAAGCTCCTGGCTCACGCGCGTTCAGAAACAGCTTTAACAATATGCAGTCACTGACTGGAGATGCTCATCGGGAAAACAGGCAAACCCTGGGAAAAAAACAAAAAACCCCRTCAAAGTTAATATCCAGGCTAATACCAATCAGCGAGACAGCACATGACAGTAGATTTAAACCAGACGGATATCGATCGCTGCCGGTGAGGGGGCAGAAGCGGTTTCCCAATGTGGTCTGAGTTAGACGGGGTGCGGGAACAGTAGCTTGCAGTTGTCAGCTCAGAGCAGAAGCGGGTCGCCGGGTCCAGCCCGAGACAGCTCCACAGCGCGCTGATTTACACGGCTTGGCCCGCCAGTAATTAGACTACGGTCAGACAAAAGCAAGCGATGGCTCTCAACTGGGTAACGGGAAGGAATAAGGAAGCAGACAGTTAATGAAATCTGAATCAAACAGCCTTCAGCTTGGTGCTACCAGTCGGGCTTCTCCAGAGGTTTCGAACGTGTGCCCCTTAATCGGACAGACAAGAACAACATTCCCGCGCCCGCACCCCTGCGCCYGTTTGGAGGCAATCTCTGGAAAATACCACCAGAAACGCTACAACTGCCGTGAGCGGGTGCTACCTGGGGCCGTTCAGGAAGCCGTGCGAAGCCGCGCGGTTTGCTGCAAACACGTGCAGCTGGGAGGCAGCTCTAGCGCGCAGCCATCCAGTATAGTTTCTCAGAATGAGGTAAACCAAACCGGATGGTGCCGTTGCCGGCTAACACAAATCCACTATGTTGCCCAGCTCAGATCGGCAGCAACCGGCTTTCTGGGCTGGGCCGAAAGTTTCTGCAGGTGATGCAGCAGGGTAGTTTAAAAACGTTCTCCAAACCAATTTATGCTCTTAATTAAAGTCAGATTATCACAGTTTCAGCACACACTGATCCAATTTGCAAAATAAAGATCTCCCCAAATTATCCGCCAAGGCAGCATCCAATTCCAACCGAAGGCACATCACTGGAAAACTTACAGCCTAATTCATTATGTTTTTCCAGATTATAATAATGAGCAGTAAACCATCTCATTAGCTATTTTTCTCCTCAGGCTGCAAACTCCCTTCCCAAAAAAGACAGATCGTGTCTTTCTAGGTATATTTCCATACAAAACACTTATTAACAGGCTGTTGCTGTTATCAATTTACATAAACTAAATGTGCAGCCCTCTGGTACATATCCCCAAAATAACCAACAACTTCACTGAATTTATACCAACCAACAAACATGGGGAGGGGGGGGTTGTTGTTTTTTCCCATATTTTAATAGAAAATATGTTGCTATGTTAGTTAACACACCCAAGCCATCTGTTGGGTTGAGAATTGATGCGTTTTCTTAGAACCACTACATTTTAGGTCTGTCTGCCTAGATCTGTCTGCCTAGATACCCCAGGAATGGAAAAGACTCTCGCCCA
Source organism: Apteryx rowi (assembly GCF_003343035.1). Taxonomy (NCBI): domain Eukaryota; kingdom Metazoa; phylum Chordata; class Aves; order Apterygiformes; family Apterygidae; genus Apteryx; species Apteryx rowi. The sequence continues at coordinate 252,044 of NW_020447686.1, forward strand.
TGATAAAATGCTTCAAGTCACTAGGATTCCCAAATCAGGAGTCAATTCACATTTTTAATTGTGGGCCAAATTGTTAGGACCTGGTTACCCAAAGTCAGACCTCATGAGGGGTCCGACCCTGTGTCTATCCGAAACGGTGGGGAAAATCCCAGTGATGTTAGTGAGGTAGCATCAGGTCCTCACACAAATTTCCAAGAAAGCATTTCACGGGTAAATATGAAAACGTACTAAAAACTCAGATAAAAACACGGGAGGCCATTTCTGCCTCATAATGCAATGAATTGTAGATGCTATTCTTTTGCATTTTTTTAAGCTATCTAAACTACTTGAAAATTTTAATAGTAGAGAAAAAAGTTGATACTTGATATAGTAATGCCTTTATAGCGGTAGGTGTAAGAATGAACACGTTTCCCAAACCGTATATAAACTCCCTGCCAAGAATGGTCAAGCTAGAATTTTTAAAGAGCAGTGGAAGCAACGATTTACTCTGCTCTTCACATGAGAACTCCAGCATCAGACAATACTCTGTCACGAATGAATAGCCGATAAAGAAACAAACCTAATCGTTAAATAAATTACCCCGTCCCAAGGTAGTTGGGGATTATTGTATCCCAGTTAGCGCTCAGGTTCTGCAGGAGCTGGGTATTTTATTAAACTGAGAACAAGAAAATGACAACAGACAGCTTCTATGGTAAGCAGCAATATCATTAAAATACATCCAATTGATTATGAGGAGGACACAGGAAGATTTTCATTACCACGTACAGCTATACCAACTGGAGGAGATAAAGGTTGCAGTGACGCAGCRTCGCAGACAAACCAACCGCCACCAACACGCACAGACCCCGAAATTAAAGACGGGAACGCACGTGTAGCCAGCTCACTTGGCACCCATTAAAGCTAATAACTAACCATCCTCACAAGTTTCTAGCTCTGCATTATCAAATCTGCAAAGAAAACAACATCCGTYCACTTTTACACTCCAGTGGAAGAGGTGGTCCCTCGCGGCAGGGCTGCACAGTCTCGCCATCTGGAGAATAAATCGAGTGTGAAGTACAGTATAGTTTGGGACCAAGCTCCGTGGCGGCAGCCCAGCAGTTAGTTCATTAGTTCCAAACTTCCAGGGATTAGCGTGGTATCAATTCTGCTGTCGGATGGGATAAGGCAGGCAGAATGCGAGATTCGAGGAAGAATGTGACAACCCGGGAGGAGMCCCGTGGGCTTATTTCGGAAACTGCGGAGTAGAAACACACCTAAAGAAACACCTTAAAGAGCAGTATGATCAGAGTCTCGTAACATCTGAACCACTACCTTTCCTCTTTTCCTTTTTGTTTTTTTCCTTTTCCTTTAAGTTATATGTCAACACATAGAAATTTCAGCTTTGAAACAAGGAATGCCACGGAACTGGAAGCTCACCCACCCGCTCATCCTGCACACCGTGCTAATACAGAAATAAAGAAACCAAGGTGTTCAGATTAACAGAGTTTTGGGGACTGGAACAGCAGAGAGAAAAAACCCATTTTCTACCTTCTTTGGAAACTGGTAATATACCCCACAAACCAGTTTTCCAGCACTGTGATTTCCAGAACTGCCTGATTTGGGGGAGAAAAGGGAAAGGCATATATCTGCATAAACATGTCCTGGTCCTTTTGAGCTGTATCTCTGTTTTGCTTCACCTTTCTTGCATATCCTTATGCCTTTTTTTTGAGACCTTAGGGTCTTAATGTAAAGATAGTGAATGTACTTAAAGATATGTTTATGCATAGATCTCATCCCATTAACATCTTTTTATAATAATTCATATAGAAATGCAAATATATGATGCACTAAAATGGGAGGCCAGAATGTATCATCCTCATTGCGATAATAAGTTTGCATGTTTCAAATGGCAGCAGAAAAATTAATTACTATAATCACAACTCAAGTTATTTTTTGTGACAGGTCTGACATGATAAAAACATACAATTATGTGTTAATGTTACTTCCCTGGAGTGGTTTGTTTACAGAACTTGACATTGCTGACTCTTTTGTCACTTATAGTCGTTCATACCACACCATGCTAGATGTTGCCTTTCTCATATAAGACTCTGCAAAAGTGCACATATATACCCATAATATTACGTTGGCAAAACTGAGTGTTTGCAGAGGGAAATCCTGACATTTTTCGCATGCTTAGTCTCCTTCAGTGACGTGATGCCATACGGAATGATACATCATTTAGTTTCAAATTCACAAATGGGACTGGCGGGAGAAAAGAAAAATTACATTTGTTTTCAAGGAAACAAAGAGAACCAGAAATGTGGAGCAGAATGTTTCTGAAACCACGAAATACTTGCTCATGATACCTTTTACTTGGGTCAGACACTTGTAAGAATAAATCTTTAAAATGGTAAATATTTATTCCCAGTTAGTTTTGTTAGACTGAAAACTGTCATAAGAAAATACATACATTGCAAAAGCTTCTAGAAGCTGCTATTAAATCATTTATTTTAGTTACTTTCTAGGCCAATTAATCAATTCAGGGTTTTTAAAAGATGTGTGAAATTTTAAAATACATTTTCTTTCAGTTCAACAGGGAACATGTCAAAACCAACATGCACTCCTAAAGGAAAGAAGTGGCAGGAGTGAGGAGACTGTGGGAGAGTTAAGGCCTCCATAGGCTAAGCCTGTATTTCTCCTCTGCAATTTAGGCAAACACGTTTTAGACAACTGCAAGATTCTGACTCTTCCACTACTCTTTCCTGAAATCTTCAAATTTTTTCTTTAAGGATGATTTGGTCTATTCAAGCCTTTCCTTTTTTATACAATCCTTTTCACTTTTCTGAAAAGGAGATTCTTTATAACCTAATGATTCATCTAACTGTGCATTGCTAGCATCTGCTGCTTTTCTCTCTGCTCTGCTAATTGTCTTTACGTGCTGTACATGGTTTATCAACACTAAAATTGAAGCAAACTACTTCAGCATTGTGAACTAACCTGCAATTTAATTATGCTCTGCTGAGGAATCTTACTGGCCTGACCCATTTTCCTAGAAGTTTCATTTCAGATCTCAGAATGCCTTAATGTATCTATCAGTCATATTTATGCTGTATTCTTAAAGGACGAGATCTCTCAAAGCTGCCTACGGATCACTAGGAGCTGCCTGCTGCTGTGTAACCTTATCAAGCATCTCCCCTCCTCCTTCTGCCAACGTGGCCGCTGAGAACCCCGGGGATGTTCGGTGGAGATTATCCGAGATCATCAGAGTTGGACAATTTCCAGATATGACCATCGGGCAATGGCTTGGCTCAAGATACCTGAAAAGTGGGGAACCAAAGAATAAGAGTTTTTGAGTTCGACCATGGCAGCAGGCCCRAACCCAGGGCTGGCAGCTCCCCGTAAGGCTCGATGGGGGCTCAGCTACACAAGCGGCACATTTCTGCTGAGCCGGGAGAGCTGAGCATGGGGAAACCAGTGCAAGGGCAAGACATTTTTACAAATTGTGTTTAAGATATTTTTCATCCTTGCAGATATCTTATAAAAATGTAAATAGAGGCCAGTATGCTGCTAGTATGAATTGGCATATAGAAATATTGTTATAATATGAAATCTTAGCATAAATCCCTCTGTTTGTTGTAATACTGATGCAGCATTTTATGTATGTGTGAGTATAAGCATAAATACAGAGACAGACTTATACCTTAAGACTGTGTGTACAATACTATTTTAAAAGCTTTTTTAATGATAGAATCATATGCAATGGCACCAATAAAAGAAAATTTTGTTCCCGTACGTAGGCAGCTATTCTTCTGTCTGCCAGCTTATATAAACACTTACGAAAGAGATGTAAACAGCCTTTCAATTAAGACAAATCAAGCTAACACTAATTTAAGCTGGCTGCAAGATGTAGTCTCTTTACTTTTTGCCCAGCTTTCTGAGGATGCTTTTCGTTGTGTGACAGATTAGCATGACAAACGAAAATGCTTTAGAAGCATTAGTGTTAATTAGTCTTCCTGGACAATCTGAATGAGCTGTTGCATGATGAAATGAGACCACAAAATATTCAATCTGATGTAATCAAAAAAAAAAAAGCTACCCATTTCTTTCACAGGGCACAAGAACTTAGCCATATGTTATGGTTATTTTTATTTTAAAAATATTCTGGTTTAAGACATATTGTCTTGGCATAACATGTAATAAATTATTATGGAAAATGTTCAGTCTAGGCATTCATTTATTATTTTTGTAAATGTATCTTTTTACTAATGCTGGTAATGAAATATATTAGTCTTCTACATTTTGACAAAAGTACATCTACTTTAGCAAATTATTAATTCTTATTCAGTAGCTGATTTCAGGTGTGATGACTCTAAGTGAGATATTGATCAAACATTTCAAAGATGAGCAAATGTCTGCTATCAAAAGCCATCTAATTACCTCTTCAATTATTAATAAATTGTTTGGAAAAAACAATTAAAACGAAATATGGCAAACATTAAACAGTGGGAAAGGTTCAAGGCAAAATAGAGGTAAAATAAAAGTTTATCAGAAAAAGAAACCAATCGCGAGACTGAATATAAGGAAAAATCTTCTAGATTAAGAAAAGCACCTGCAGTACTCCTCAAACCGTAAGACAGTTCCTAAGCAGAAAGGGAGGAAGGCCAAAGACTTATGCCTGCTCGCACCGAAAGAGCCGGTGTGTTAGTCCCAGGCTTCTCAGAACTGCCTATGAATGTAGAAGGCATTAAGAAAAATCAGGTATACTGTGCCACGGCTTTGTTCATCTGCCCTCTTTTTTGGAACAAACTTTTCCCAACCCATCCACAATCTCAGTAAAACTAGGTGTTCTAAAGAGAAAACTTGGAACAACCATGCTTTTTTTTGAATTGTATAAATACTGATTAACAGCTCTGTGACTACCTCTTATCTCATTTTTCATACAGTAGCTTTATCTGCACTGGTAAACTAGCAAATGAATATTTTGTAAGGGAGCAAAATCCTAAAGAATTCCTTAAATCCAAGGGTTTACAGGTCATGACCACAGTATGTATGACCAAATGCTTGTATAAAAGAGCTCTCATTTCATCATCTTCATCTCACATTTTTAAGTTAAATGGTGTCATTTTGTAGATGCATGTGTTTCCCTGCAATGGATTTAGCATGGGATTTATGACACCAACTGATCACTCAGATGTCATATGCTGAGCAAGGCACACCATGAAATCCTCCCACCAGACGGGTCCTTGCACTGTCTAGAATAGGAGTTCTTAAACCTTCTCATTTCATGGGCAGCTTTTCAAAGCAGAGATTATCTCATGCAGTCCTGTCCTCCCGTGTGAGACTACATGACTGATCTCAGTTTCTATTTATGGTCCCTGTGAGAACATCCACACCATCAGATAACTTAGCTCCCCACTTCACTTGCAGATCTCAGGCCCCGACTGCCCACAAGACGTTAACTGCTAGTTTACATCCTGACTCTCCTCTGGAGAGAATCAGCTATTTCCTCCAACAAAAATGACTTCACACCACCTGCATGCAAGAAAGGTGCATTTTCAGTAAAGCAAGCAGGTTCAGACTCAAATGTGTACTTCTCCTCTAGGTTAACGAATTACAGAAATCTGGCCTTGTTTTTGAGGGAGCCTGGCTTGTGACTTTGCTAGACTGAAACCCCAGAGCCATCACAACCTTTTGCCTTCCTACTTGTTTCCTGCTGATCGAGGGAGGTAGGATTCGASCATGCTCCTGCAACCCATAGCAAGCATCACTAACTGTCCCTATTCTTACATACATACCTATTTACCTGTAAGGTTACCTGAGCATAACTGATTGGGGTCTCCRAAATCAGCACACTTTGTTAAACAGTTGATACGCTGACTACCACAGCTTTTGCCTCAAGTTAAGTCTCTCCCTTCATACCATTTTTCCAGACCTGAACGTGCAGGCTCTTTCACCTGTGCTTCCATCACCTGCTGTTAGATACATCGAAGTCCAAATCCGACAGGGATCTCATTCACTTCAGGCAGTCTGTCAGGCTTCAAGCACAAATTCCTTAGACCTGGTTTATCAAGTATTTTCTCTCACTTTTTGGACAATGACTCTGCCAAAGGCAATGTCAATATAAGACTAATAAGATGGTTCAATTTTGGATAATTTCTTAACATGAACGGTGAACGTTGCTTAATAAATGCTGGAGCTGGCTTTGACCCTGCTTTTGTACTGATTTAACTATTTTGGATTTGGTTAATATCAATAATATTAAATTGATGCAAAGCTTTGGCAGGCATCTGTTTACCAAAATGCTGATAGTATATTTTATTTTCCTATGTGAATGAACTTTAGGGACAATAAAGATCTTCTAGCAGTATAATTGCATTCATACAGTAGTGGTGCTTTGTTTTCTTTATAGTAATTCTAAGCCAACAGAGATAAAATGGAAGTCAGTATTCACAAGTTTGACATCCATTAAATTATTATTTTTCCTCACAGTATCCCAACTTCTTTTATTGTTGTGTAAACTGTCTGGATTAAATACATATTTTGGATATCAATTATATCAATTATATATCAAMTATATCAATTTTTTGTCCCTTTGACCTGAAATGAACCTCCTTCTTGATTTGAACAAGGAACTTCCAAAACAGATTCATGAAAATGTCCTACTAACCCGAAGAACACTTTTGAATAGACACTGTTTTGCTTTACCAGGTAAGCCTGCCTATTTACTCTTTTTTTGATTATCCCTGTAATGTGTTTTGTATTCAGAACAGCATGTAACTTTTTTCCCCAAAGCTCTCAGATACTTCTTCTCCAACAAGAATCCCCGCTTCTGTCATGTGCACCAGATGCAGATTAATCCTGATAGGATTCAGGTGATACTTCCGTCGCTCACCTTGGCAGAGGCTGCTTCTTGGGTTGCCAGCCTGCCACCAAGCATCACGTCAGCCTGGTAGCTGGACCTACAACCTCAGCAAGTTCCTCTGCTCCATTTGTTCATTCCAGGAGGGCACCAAGACACCAGCCCTCTGCTAGCGCGTTCGTGGCACTTGCTCTGGTATGTGGTTATGGATACAGCAGGCTTTTGGGGCCCTCTGCTAGTTTAGGTGTCTTTCCCGTTACGTTTGCCTGTAGCTGGGCTGTGGCCAGGGCAGTCCTCAAACAGCTTATCCAGGGCTTGCTCTAGAGAACTTAGCTTATTTTCTGAGAGGAAAATAAACAGTGACAGCAGAGCTGTTCCACTTAATCAATCAGCTAATTCCCTACCCATTTCTCCCACCATTCCTTCATTTGGTGTGCAATGGCCAAATGAACTTCCTGGGAAGTCTCATCTTCAGAGGCAGTAGGTTTCTGCAGCTCCAAGTGGGTTGCTCCTCTTGAGCCGACTGGACTGTTCCAAAGTCTAGGGGTGCTGTACCAGATACAGCAGTACCAGAAAAGTGTGGTAAAATATGTCTCTTACCAAAGTCTCTTTCTTTTCTGGTTCCTCATTCGAGCGAATACCTTCCCAAGTTGGCTTCCAACCGCTGGTGTTCTCTTCCAAGTGATTCACAAAGTTTTTAAGTCCTCTCTGCTATTTGTCTTTCAGAAGTCTTTGAGCATATTAAAACTTTCTTCTTCTTTTCTATTTTCTGGAAAAATGTTAAGGTCCATTATTTTGAAACTACTGGTGTTCATCACTTCAGTTTATTTATTAATATTATTTTAAGAAAAACATCCCTATGTCCCTTCATGCTCTCAATATCACCTTTTCCAATACAATTCTTATTTCCAACTGAGTGATTTGATCTTTGCTTTAAGATAATTTTTCATCTGTTGCTTACTTGGCTTTATTTCTTCTTGACCAGGTTTCACAGCTTCAAATTCTGTGTTGGCAGTTTCTTGGCCAGTTTTCATTTCCTGTTGACCAGATATAATCTCTGCCAGTATGGAAGCTAAGTCCTCTATTGCTGTCCAAGCAAGAATCAATCATGCTGAATCTTATTACTATAAATCTACATTTAACACACATCTAATCCTCTTTGGGATGATCATCCACCCTCGCACAAACTTTGTCACATTTTACGAGTGGTGATGAATGTTAATGAATTATTCTAGCCCATTCACATGCATGTTTGTAAATAGATGGATATTAGGATAACTCAAATAGCAAGACAACAGTAGCAAATGGCTTCAGTCTACTTGATCACAAAAAGCTATATATATATATCTCTATATATCTTTTTAAGAACAGTGCTTCAGCCTGTGTTTCTCAGGACAGGTCACTGTTCAACTCCATACGCATTTGGACCTACTTTCTAGCTATTATGTTTAAGACACGTACTGCAGAATTACTATGCAGCCGCAGGCAGGTTGAACCCTATTGTTCTATATACCATTCAGACCCAACACGAATGCATGATCTAGCACCACGAGCTTTCAATCAGCAAATTCTGTGTGCCCAAAAGTTCAGCTCGGCTGTTTTATCCTGAACAATGTGGAAGCAAGGGGGAAAGCCTAATATTTTATCCTCTGCTTTGCCTACGTGGTCTTTGTCCACCAGTGGTTTGCAGCATGAAAGACAATCCTCCTGGATGTAGTTGCTTTCACAGAGCCTTTCTCTTACAGACAAGGTTATATTGAGTTAGAGTCAGTGTTTGCTGTTATCCTAACCTGTTTTTCAAATGAGATTTTCAGTTGGAGGATGCCTTTCTATCTTCTATATAACTCATTCTGTTCCATCTCTGTCTGTCTTCCCTTCCCAGAATCATGCCACGGCACATGCTGTGGGCTGAACACAGGACAAAACTCAGAAATTTTGCTCTTCTGGTCTCCCGTCTCCCAAGAATCACCTCCTTCCTTCATGCTTTGGTTGTACTTTTTTTCATGGCTACTAGTCAAACAAGTTATTGAAATGTTTTTGTTTGTTTTTTGCTGTTTCCCTCCCTTGCCTTCAGTCGATGTTTGTAAAGCATTTAACACTACACCAGGCGGGTTAATTTACTGCACTGGTAAAACAGGCTATTTGGAGTGTCTTGCAACACTGACATGTTTTCAGCTTGAAAATCAGATGTCTCCATCCCAAAGGAAAGAATTCTTGCCAAAGCTTTGTTTATATYGATGCCAGGTGCAATCTGGCCCAACAGTGGTAATGACATATGAACACTAAACAGTTTGTAAAAAGCACACTTCAAAATGAAATCTGAATTGTATATATAAAGACCCAGGTAAGAGTCTTATTATGAATTTGCCTGGTGTAGGAAAGTATTTCTTTGTAGAAACATTAATTTGGCTTCTGGGATCTCTTTAGTGTTATTAGTGGCTTCTGATTTCAATTTTTTCATTACAGATTGTTTTTCTTTTGCTTCTGGTAGAGTTTTCAAAGCCACAGGTTTATTGTGTAGAAATATTTTAACAAAAATTACTGTAATTACTGTATTTAATACTTTATTTTTTTATGTGGCTCTCACATGACTAACAAAAGAAACCTTTCCTCTTTTTGCTCCTGTAGAGACCAGCCCTGATTTGGTAAAAATCAGAAGTACTGAAATGCATACTGCAACACCTCTTGAAATGGAATTGCCAGAATTGAATTTCATCCTCTCCTTTTTAGACAAGTTCAAAAAACGCTTTCATCCCCAAAGGAGATTTTTTGGTTACTGCTGGCTACACATAGGGAAAAAAATTGTTAAACCTGTAAGACAGTCATGACCCTTAGATTAAGCAACTCCCTGCCCATAATGCAAGAGCATCAGAAACCCTCATAGGCTGTCACTTGCAAACACTTGCCTGAGCTCTGTGATGCTAAAATCCTCGTCATTGCTTTTGAAACTCATGGTCAGATAAAACTGTGGAAAACAACAGTGTGCAATGCAGCATTTCACACTCAGCGGTTTTTAAAATATGCATAGATTAAACCCCAAATCTATTAAATCAACGACCATTTACATGAAGATCTGACCCTTAAAAATCAGTGACACGTTTATGTAGTGATCAGACTCTTAATCGCTTCAGAGGGTCAACGTTAAAAACCAAACACCCCTTGCTACAGTTTAGTATTTGTATTGCAGTAATGCAGGCTCATTGTAATCTGTATACCAGATAGTCATAGAGCAGATCATTTGCCTATAGAGTAAAACAAGCAAAAGAAGGGAGAACAACAATAAGAAAATATTTTACAAAAAGCTATTCATGTGCACAATGCATTACCACACCACATACCTAACTGTTAGCCAGTGGGTTTTAGTTTTGTCCTAGGAGAAGTAATTTCTTAAGGAGAAATCTGAGGGAAATTTCCAGGATTCCTTTCCCATGTGTTTGAAGTAAAATCATGAGATAAGTATGCCTTTAAAATGAGAGATGAAYCACTTAATACTTTAACTCAAACTTTAGAAATCATGATTCTTGAATCAGTGCCTCAGCAGAAAAGAAAAGACTCAGATTTGCAGATGGCAAGTTGCTTGCTGAAATCTGAAAGGGTCTATACTATAATGGCAAAAAATATGACTATATACACTTTCTTCCTCTGTCCATCTGCCACTGTTATAGTCTAGTGTGGGGGTGATTTTATTTAAATTTGGACTGTTTGCAGGCTGATTTCTTATTTCTGCTATCATTATGTTTGACACAAAAAAGCATAAATAGATTTTTTTAAAAAAACAACTGCTGCCTTGGTGCTGTGTGACTTAAATAGTGAGATCATTGCAATAGACTCCCTCTGAAGAAGTCTACCTACATCTGCTGCCAGTTTGCATAGCATCTCATCCAGTGATTGTGTATGTACATCTCCACATGGAGGCTTTGGGAATCTTTACAACGCTTATTAGTATTTTCTGGAATGGAAGATGCAGAATAGTGGTAATGACCAGAGAGACCAAGGATAAAAGAAGAGAAATACATTAATAATAGAAAATGAGTAATGAAAATGGATATGTAATTTAATAATATTTAAAGGTCACATAAAGAGTCATCTTGTTTTACTCAGATGTACTATTCACCTTCACCCAGGAAAATTATATACTAAAGCAGTAGCTTGCCACAGTTTCCCCCACACTCATTGTACCAGAAAGAACACCAGTGGACAGAGGTATGTATTTATCAAGGCACCAAGGCACTGAAAAGCTATCATCATCAGGAACCCTTATTACAAATAGACAGATCATTCCCTTTTCCTCTTACTCAAGACTCAGCCAGAATAAAGGACGTATAAATACATATTTTTTTTCACAGAGGGACTAGATTTGTCTTGAAGAAGTTTTGGTGCCTTCTGCCATGGGACCCTCATTCTTGCTCGGGGCCTGCTCGGTGCCTCCTGGGACCACAGGCAAACCCCGAGGTCTGGGCTCTTCCGGGGCGTTATCCCCACCTTTGGCCTCTGGGCTCACAGCGGAGGACCTGTACCCAGCACGCCGCAGGGTCGCCCCCCAATTACACCCCGATTCCCAGAAGGAAAKCTAGCAGYTGCAGAGAACAAAAGCAGCTGCCCCAAACTACCCAGTCTGCCAGACTGTCTGTAAAAGAATAAAAGAGATTACAACACATAATCAAATTATCACCTTAATTTACATTTTTTTAGCTGGCGTGTGATGTTGCAGGATGCCTACAGTGGTTTTAGAGCCTGTAGTTTACTAGCTGAGGGACCCTGAAAAAATAACAATTTGAAGGCAGATTTTTAAAGGGTTCATTTTAAATAGCTTGTTCTGTGAAAATTAGAAGATACCAAACTAAAATTATCAGAGAATGTTAGTTCCCCTCTCTCTCTTCCTGTTGAAATAGGGAGAATGTTTAATCTAGAGACTAAACCTCATCGTGACAGCAAAAATTTTTGTCCTGTGTTTTGTGCAAGCTGGCAATGAGGCAGCTACCAAAAAGGTTTCATTTTGCTTTTAGTTCCATGGCAAGTGCCCTAAAGAAGTGGGAAGAAGAGTTTGGCCCACGGTTTGGCACCAGTTTTCAAGGCATATATCTGGGTATGATGTCATCTGTCCAGTCTAAATAATAACAAAGTCTTGAGACCTTCTGGATGGCTCATCTTTATATGTTTTTGTTTTTTTTCTTTTTCCTTTAAAATTCAAAAGGAACTTTGATTTTGTTACATCTTGTGTTCAATATTTACCCCCCAGAGAAATGTTATTGATACAATACAACATCCATGTTGTTGTAAAGTCACTAAAAACAGTGCTGAAGAGGTTGAAGAGCATTACTTGCTGTGGATGTGAAAATATATGAACATTAACATATTTCTTTAACTGAAGAAATGAATAGGCAGGAGACATTATGTTCCGTGGTTCTGAAATTAGAATCTTTGCCTAAAGCTCATGTAAAGAATAAGCAGGTTTTAACCTATGTAAGATTCAAACTAGCTAGCATCTTTGCCACTTACTCAGTGTCAAGTGGGTACAGACTGCAGCGTTTCTGATAAGGAGGCTTTTGGCATTCAGTTCTACCGGTAGTAACCCAAGATGCGAGAGAGTGAAGAACAAGGGTCATACTTATAATCTGGAATGCTGTAAAATGTATCTCTTCAAGTTTTCAGCTGAACTGATATCTTTATCTTAACTAGATCCAATTAGACCTAATTTCCATAGCATATCAATTATTTTCCTCATTAGAGTAGCTAATGCCATGTTCAGATATCATGGCAATCAAGCTTCTGATTTCTGGAAAACTGGTTAGAAGGCTTAGTATTAAGTGTGTTTCCAACTGTGAAATTTATCCTTCAGAGCAATGCCTCCCAGTTTACTCACTTTGTTCCAGGATTCTCAGCAGCATATGGCCACTGGAACCGATTAAATAACAAGAAGTAAGACAAAGTCAGCGATGAGTCAAAAATAGCTGCATTAGTGAATCGCCTTTCAAAATTCTGTCTTCAACAAGAAAAATAAGGAAGAATAAGACATGCAATTAGAAGAAATTAAGGTCAATTTTCAAGCCGGGTTGCCTACGTGGTGGCTTCTAAATCCATGTTAGGCACCTCAAATAAAAGCAGTTTGATTGAACACCTGCAGCTCTTGGCAATGCGCTCATGCATATAAGGCAACCAGGCAATTCTTGTGCACAGAGTCTCTACTTCTCATTTTTATTTTCTCAGTTACCTAGAACTCCTAAAACTCCAGGTTCTAATCACTAGATTTCACATGTTCCTTTCTCCTCCCAAGGAAGACACCCAGCGTTTCCCACATATAGCCATATTTGTGTCACATACTTGGTGACAAGTCTCATTTGCTCAGCATGAGAGCAAAGGCACTTTCCATGTACAGGAACGTGTTGCAATATATTTGGCAAAAAATATCCTCTATGCTTTTCACCACTGCAGGCTTCCCTAGACACAGAAGTCAGGCTCCCCTCATCCAACCTGAGTCATCTGGAAGTTAGATGTCCTAAGTTTTTTGGGGGGAACCTTTATAGTCAATACAGAGAGGTTGGTATATCTGGAAGGAGATTTAGGTTTTCCTAAAACAGCTGCCTAGGACAGAGAGATGATTTGTTCCTTGGAGGCACCCAGCTTTCTTGGTCAAATACACAGGGAGCCTTGGCAACTAGTTTAAACTAAATGCTGTCTTTCTGGAGAGCTAGAATAGGCAAAACAAGTCTCACCTCAGTGTCCTCTGGACTGGTGGCTGCTATCCCAGACAAGACACACAACACACTGATATGAAACGGTCTAACACATCTCACAATAAGAAAATCACGGTAACACTGGATCTTCAGGACAAAGCTGAATATAAGGTTATACTGATATGTTTCAAGACTGAGAGTAGCAAGAAACTTTCATCAACAGTTATACCTTAATCAGACACTAGCCAACTACATTTATTTCCTCTTCTTTAAAATACACCGATGCTTTAAATAGGTACACTTCAAATGAGGCGAAGGAAACAMATGCAAGCTCAGGAATAACGTAAATTCTTCATAAAATGCATTTTGAAGCTGCGTAGTTATTATTACTTGGTTACTTTTGTATCCAACTTCCTTCATTTACAAGTAAAAAGATGCTTCATCTGGTCATCCAAATAGTATATTCAAACAAAGTGTTCTAGCAAATAAACAACTGTACTCTTCTGACCTGCAGTACTAACAACACACAGCTATTTATCTCGAGCCCTCGGACTACACTGTGATCCCTTCTGCCCACATGCAGCCCCATTACACCGAAGCATATCTGCTGATTTAATGGGCACGTTCAGGTATAACACAGAGTGGAATCCGGCCACATAACTCGTAATTGATTTAAAATTATATGGATGGTAACTGTGCCAGAAGACAATTTAGTTTGCTCCCTTTCATACTGAGCTGAAGTTGTTTGGTTTTCTTAAAAGAAAAGGAACTGATAATTGTCACTACAGTAAGTAAATATGTCTCTGCATACACGCTGAAAGCAGATCTATTGGGTAAGAAGGTTACAGAATCTCATTTTGTGGTCCATCTGCTCCCTCTCTGCTTCCCAAGCCAACAGGCGCTAAGCTGGGAGGAAGAAACCGACAGGACACGGGGGAGGAGTAGACGGTCATGATTCCCCCTCACTGCAGGCCTTTTGGTATATATTCCATTTTGATGTATACCATTATGCTTTTGATATATATTCCATTTTGACATGTGCCATTATGATGTCATAGAGTAAAAATAATGTAATAGAACCCAGAGTACAATTCAAATAATTATGTGTTGCAACAGCATTTTACAGTTCAAGCCTTTCTCAAAATTTCAGTGTAATTTATTTTTCAGTGTAAATTACTTTCAGTGTATATATTTTATGTCAGATCCCCTATCACTCAAAATTAATGTTGAAGGGAAAAAGGTGCATTGCTGTAAAAGACTGTTAAGCAAGCCATAAGCAGAAATAAACAATAAAATAATCAGACTGAGCTAAGAAAAGTCCACTGTACTCCTGTTGGAATTCATTTTTGTTCTAATATACATCTACACTGATGATCTTGAAGAAAAAATTGAACATCACCCCAATGAAAAATTTCTGGCAACACTAAAACGAGAAAAATCAAAAGCAGTGCAAGAGTATGAAAAGTAAATACAAAAGGGCTGAAGATAAAAATAAAATTCAAAGCCACAGATAATCAGTGAGAAAGATGAAGCAGAAAAGGCAGGTTATGGCTAACCGGGGATGGCAATGAGAAAGAGATATACTGTATGATGTAACAGTAGTAAAATACTACAGTATTTTACTGTATTTACAAAATACAGTATTTATTTATTTTTCATTCTGGACTCTGTCATCAAAAGGACCATAATAAATGGAAATATATTCATAGTGAAGCAAGAAGGACCAATATAAATAAGAGAAATGAAAAGAGATGAATGCATATTGTTTGGATTAACTATGATTACGATGCAAGGCAATTACAGATAAAGCATATTAACACTCCATTAAAAGTGCTAAATTATTGAATGTAGTAAAAAAGAAGTATCACCAGCATTCTGGGTAAATATCAGGGAGAAGTTACAAAAAGTAAAGCCATTGCCAGAGGGAAAGTATGTCTCATGCTTTAAGTGCCTAATCCTAGATTAAAATCATTTTGACCACATGATGCAAAAAGCACTGACACAGTATAAAGTCTCTCTGCCAGATGAAAGCTCTTCATACTTTCTGGACAGGTGACTTTAGCCCAGACCAGAGGCTGTGGATGTGCATAACAGCGACTGGATTTCCCTCAGCTAACCCACTGGCTTTCTCACTGGCCCCTTCTTGTCCCCTTTCCACTCTCAGTGCTTTAAAGTTACAGTCCCTGGATGTCCCTTGGATGCCGTTACTCTCCCTTATGTCCATGATCCTACATGAGGAATCTTGCTTAACTCAGACCCTTCTTCACCTGCTGCAAAACACCTGGGTTGACTCAATTACTTCCAAGATGCCCCAGCCCGAGTCACCCTCCCTGAACAGTAGCACGGCACTGTGGATCACCAGTGCCGGAGCTGAGTCTGCTGCCCTGCTGAACAAGATGGAAACTGCGTGTTGGCAGTGGTGTTCCTGGGGGATGGAGCAGTCAGGGCACTGAACACGCTAGGGTTGCGAGGGCAGCATCCATGCAGGGGCTACTGGTGGGAACTCAGGACATTGCCATGCACGTGCTCTGTGGACACTTAAGGACACTGGAGCAGTAGATGGACACGGCAAAGCTCTGAATTAAGCCTATGAAAGGGTCAATGACAATGATGGAAAGTCAAGGAGAGCACTGTAAGGAGCTTGCTTGCATCCAAGCAGGGACACAGACACAACTGCAAGCGCAACAGAAAGTACTCTGGAGAAGTAGTCATCCTTTGATTGAGGACAACTCCGTTCTTTCAAGAAGAGGTTAATGACCACACCAGAAATGCAGAAGAGATCACTGGAGGAAGCTCTTTGAACCACTGATTCCCCCAAAAGATGTCCAGAAATTGGCCTGACTTCCGTATCTCTCAGTGTGGAAGCAATGTTTGTAGGCCCTTTGTTTCACATTTTTTTCTGGACCTGTTGTGAAGTACTGGGCAAAAAGGTTACTTTTTACAACTCCATTCTCCCCTCCATCCCTCTACCCCTCCCCACATATGCACACCTACTTAGCTGTCTCAGCCTTCCAGATTCCCAAACAGCCCTGGCCTTGGCAGAGAGTCCAGACCTCCTGGAGGACTACTTGGTGGGCCTTTTTCCTCTGTGTCTTCCCTTCCCTAGGCTTATTGGTCATGAACCACATGGTACTGACTTTATGACAGCCAAGAATTTCATACATAATTATGGAACATCCTCTGAACTTCAGCTACTGCATCAGGATTTATAAAAATCAAACTTGAACTTGAGAAAACAAAAAGGATTCCCAGCATAGCAAGCTTTTACAGAGACCCTGCACAGATTTCTGCTGTTGTGGTTTAATGCACTACAGGCACAGTATTCAATAACAGAATAAGGGTATGCTTGGTATGAGTGAAGATGCACTTTCATCAGCCCAGAATAACATGGATCCAAGTCACATCTTCCAGTCTGTGTGGTGCCTTCAAATGATCAGAATGCTCACCAAAAAGTTGATCTAAGCTCCCTCTCCTGTCTCTCCTGTACTTTGGAAGCTGGTCTGGATCCATTCACCTTCCACTGAAGCTGTCAAAAATTCTGTATCCTCGGGAGCTGGAAGAAAGAAACTGTGCCCCTTCTATCTACAACTCAGAGATATCTGAATGAGAGGTGGTATCTTTGTGTTAAATAGCCCTTGATTGGATTGTCTCATGAATATGCCCTATTGCTTTTGGACTGATGTAAATTTCCACAATATCAAGAGGAAGAAGAGCTTAACTGTACATTGTGTGAAACTGAGCTGCTTTCTGTCTGCTTGGAACATGCCACTTGATAATGTTTCTTGTTTGAAGCATCTTGGCATCTGCAGGTGAAGCCAGACAACTCAAGGACACAGCTGGTTCTACGGGCTCTAGAGAAAGCCTGGGAACAAAATGGGGCTGCAGTGATGAGAGAAGACTCAGCGGAGTGATGTGCAAAATCAGAGACTTGTCAGAGAAAGCCATGGTGAGCTTGGAGCATGGCCAGGCTTCAGTGGATGCCTCAGTGGAAGACATTTGTGCCTTTGTCCAGGACACGATTAGCAGAGGTCAGCTAATGAATAATACAGAACCAATGCTTTCTCCTCCTAAAAATCCTATGTCTAACCTCTACAGCCCACCTCTAGGTGCAGCTGAAAAGGCTAATGCAAGCAAAGGCTGCTTTGATGACCTGTGTGCCCATCACCTGCAGAAAGTGAGGGCCAAGTAGTTTACTGACTTTCGCTTTCCAGCCCTGACTATTTGGTAATGTGGCAGAAAAAGCTGGGCAATCACCAGCTTTCAGGTGGCCATGGCACTGGCAGTGTTTGTGCTCCCTCAGCAAGAAGGTGCACCAGCCATGAACATGGTCCTTCTCACCCTGGAGTTCTCCCTCCACTTCTAAGCCCTCACTTTTGCAGCAGGACCCTCTGCTATGACGCACTGTGCTTCTTCTGGACCTAGTGCCCTTGCATCCTCTGGCAGTCCAGACACCTGCGTGCTCTGTAACTTCAGCTCCACCTGGAGCTTCTCTCCCTGTGTATGGCCCATACTGCACAGGAGACAATACTCAAGATTAAGGGATCTGAATGCAGCCGGGTTCCCTCCTGGAGGGTCTTTGCCACTCTCCAGCTCATGCTTCTGTGGCCTGTGAGTCACACAGAGAAGCACGGTACCCGTGAGGTGCTGCAAAGCAAATGGCATCCGGAAAACAGCACAGCGCTTCTCTGCTAGCTTATTCTATTTGGTGGCCTGTGCCCCAGGCTGCAGGGGGTACAGACAGAATGCAGTGTGGTAGGGGATACTGTGCAACAGACCCATGTCCCACACTGGCAAAAACACCATATCACATGGCCAGCGCAGCTCAACAGAAATACCTGATCCTGATCTACTTCCACTGATTCAGCAGTGCATTAGATCCATGCATTAGATCATTAGATCATGGCCTAGGATTGATTAGCTTGTGAAATAGTCACTAAAAGGAGTGGTGAGACCTACACATGGCACACAGGCAGAAAGAATTTAAAGCTTTATCATTTTCTGGTCTTTGATTCACTGCAAATTCCTTTCTGGAGGAGGAAAAAAACTTCATTTCTTGTGCTAGACCAAAGATTTAGGTTTAGAAGATCATGAAATACTTTAATGCTTATAGGGACTTAAAGACTAAACAAAAATAAAAGCTCTGGAAAAACTCAAATTCTGTTTATCTGCACTTCCATCTTGGGGTTCACCTTCTGATACAGCCAAGAATGAGAACTAAGTATTGAGTGACTTCTTTTAACCTGTCACACTTCTTTCCTTTCAGCTTCATGCAGCCTCTTGCTACTTTGTTCAAGTCCAGGCATCTATGCTGAAAACAGGATCCTGGTTTCTAAAATCCATCCAGGTTAAAGCATTGGAAGGAATTACTTATGGTAAATTACAAGATGCAGTAATTTCTCCAGAAGAAATCAATGCCTTTCAAAACAAGGTAGTGGGATAGGACGAAGGAGCTAAGTAATCTGTCCAGAATGGGCTGACTTAGAAGAAACTGTTGCCAAGCATATATGTAGGAGTGTTCACTGTTCTAAAGCACATGTTGAACACACCGATAAAACAGAAGCAAGATGAAAATATAGCTCAGCTTAATGCATCAAAAGCAATGACAATTTTTGATTGGTTCTTAAGAAATGCAAGGAAGAAAGAAAGGTTTTCCATGGATAGACAGATAAAAATATGCCACTTGTAAAGGAGAAACCAAATAATCTTATATGCTTTAGGTGTGATATACTTAGCACCAGTGTTACAACAGCGTTACTTTAGAGATCTAATGGAGCTATTTCTGATCTGCACAAGTGTAAGGAACAGTGCAGGTCCATTCCTCATAGGGGCATGTGTGATCCTCTCTGTATCCCTGGGATTGCACCCTTTCCACCACAACTATGTGTGCTCACTAATGTCAGCCAAGAGGACGGCTCTTTCTCCAAAAGGCGTAAATGGGCCCTAGTTTGAGCTAGTCACATGTTAAGATTTATTCTTTTACCTTCAGTAATTTGGAGATTTTTTTTCCCCTACAGATAGTTTATATGTTCCACTTGCTGCTATTCCACAGAGAAAGTCTCTTGGGCTTTTTGCCCTTTGTATTTCCTCTCCTCTTTCATGTGGAGAAGACWGCCAACGTGGGATTTGCAAACTGCTGCCAATATGGGATTTGTGCTGCTGCGGCTGCCAATCTTTAATTTAGCATATGTATAAAGCTAATTTTTGGACACGATGCTAGAGCCTGGCATCTCTACAGGAGTCAGCCAGGTTGTAATGTTTGTATTGTGCTGCACTATAAAAAACAATAAAAAGAAAATATAAAAGAGAAAGCCTTTTATCTCTAGCTTTATAGATACAGATATGGTCTAAATACTTGTATTCTCCCTCTGCATCTAAAATTCACTTCCTCCTTTCTGTGCTGTAGTCTTTTCTTTTAGATTTTTCAGTTTGTGTTGCCTGCAGTAAGAGCCAATGATAGGCTCTTGCTCCCTACTGAGCACATCTTGTTATTAAAATGTATAAATGCAACTCTTCTGTGGAAGAAAAAAAGACCAGTTTTCCTTTAATTACATTTAAACTACACAGTCACATGCAAGAAGTAATACTGTCTCCTTTTTTTTTTAAATTTTAATATGGAGAGTTGGAGAAAAAATCTAATCGTTCAGGAAACATTTTTCTTACAGAAAACATAAGCTTGAACACCCTTCTCCGGCAAGGACATCTGCTATTCAGGAGGAGGTTCCTGCAGTGCATCCTCCAAAACACCGTCGTACCGTTCAGTCCCCCCATCGGGAAGAGGAGAGAGACAACCCCAGCTGCCGGGGCGCCCCGAGGCGGCAGGCAGGAGCAGGGTGAGAGGAAAGGCCGGGGGGAGCCGCTCACCCCATCCTGYGCTGCCAGCCGCCGGCACCACACCTACCCCTGCGGTGGTGGAGCTCCAAGGAGCCTATGGATGGACGAATTTCTAGGAAGGGCTGGCAGGCCCAGTGACAGCACGCAGCCCATGCTGATGAAGGGGACTGACCCCCTCTGAGAGCTAAACCCACCGCGGTCCTTGCCCTTGTCGCCTTGTCACCTCCAGGAGAGGAGCGGCCACAAAGGAAACTCCAGAAAACAGGCTGCGATTTGGAGGCGCACGGCAGCCTGCGACAGCGGCAAACCAAGCCCGTGATTTGAAGCAGGGACCGCTGAATGCATTGAGTTTAAGCATCTTCCTCCAAATACAGGGGAAAAAATCAGCAGAGAAACACAGAGAAAGACAAAGACTTTGTCTATTTGTTTTTTACCAATATTTGATCTTCCCTCTGGCTGTAGAATCTGTTTTGATTTTATTATTTTATCAATGGACTTTTTTGTACTTTCTTTTCCTGCAATAGATATTAGACAAAGGAAAATGGCATTGCACTGTCCCAGCATCACTTCTTCATTTTAATTACTGCAATTTAAATTTCCCCATCTACCGAAGCTCACAATATAGAGTTGACTAAACAGTAATAGAAGGTAGTTTTTCTGCACGGCTAGACCGGTATTTTCTAAGAACCGGATCTGCTAGCTTGCCTCCTCTCATGGCGGCAATGCCATGTGTCGTAATGAGACAGGATTATTGTTGCAACCGCTCCTGAAGGCCTCTCTCCCCAGGCAGCTGAAGAATGACTGAGTCACGCAGGTGATGCATTCGCTGYAATGAGATGGACAAAACCACCAAGCCCACATCCAGGCCCTAGCAAACAATCCCYGGCGTACCCACGCCTCCAGTGAAGGGGGGCCCGAGGGTGAGAACAAAACCGCCAACGCTGGGAAAAACCAAATAGATAATATTTATTAAAAAAAAAAAAAAAGGCCTAATGCTAATACGCTCTGCACAGTCATGCAGAAAACCCCGAGTTTGATTTCTAATCCTGGCCTCTTGTTCCCCTGGCTGGCAAGGAATGAGAGCACGGCGGCGGCAGCGCGCAGCCCCCGGGGAAGGAAGTGCCTTGCATCATTCAGCAGCAGCCCCTCCAGCTGCTTAATGAAAGGGGCTGACAGGCTTTTACGGGAGACCCATGCAGCCCCCTTCTTGGCTGGAAGGATGATGGCCTTGGCACAAAGTATCACGCCACAGGAGGGGCCGTTTTCCTGGCTTTGTAAACTCCATCCTTGAGGCCCTGTGCTGCTGCCAACTTCTTCTGCCCACGAAGGACTGTCTAGGACTCCCTCTGGAGCTCATCCGCCGATTGGAGAGGCTGTTATTGAGAAACGCAGGATACACTTTAGCGGGGCACGCTGAGCCTGGACCACCCTCGCTGAGCTCCCCGCACCTGCTGGCCTAGAGACCGAGCATTGGGGCTGGGAACGGTCGCAAGAATAGCACCATTTATAAGCAGCAGAAGCACGAAACAATTATTTATGGTGTGCTAGGAGTTCATGAGGGGGGTATCATCCGAGGCCCTCTGTAAATTAAAATCGGCTCTATTCTGAGAGTATCGGGCCATCAGAAAACAGCATTGACAGGCATCTCCGAAGTACTGGGAAAAGCATTAGTGCTCTGAATGAGCGAGGATGCTTTTGCCAAAGTTACGCTCGCAATAGCAGCTGTGTTGCTAGCCCCCCACCCTTTCTCATCGTGGGGACGGCAGGGGGAAATTTTGTTATCTCTTACAGGGGGCAAACCTCAGTATTACGTATAACCAAACAGATGTGGGACAATTCTATAAAAAGGGACCTCTGTGCAGCTTTAGGATTACACAAACATTAATATTGCAACATACACCAACAAAAACATTCATCTCAAATTTGTAATGGAGAAAAGGGAAGGATTTTTGCATCTTGGCTTTGTTTTTCAAACTATTCCATCGGGCACTGGTACATGAGCACTGGTGACTGCACCAGGGGTCAGATCCTGACAACTACAGTCTCATTTCCACCGTCAGCATCTGCTGCGTTTTGAATCCGTCATTTGATTTCGTAGCACACGGGATTGCCCTCTGCTATGAGCCAGTGGCATCCAAAGATATTGCAGAAGCAAAGAACACAGTTAAGGACATTTCAGGCCAGTCTACGATGGCAAAACATACTATAGGTTTTGTTTCACTTGTGTATGGCTCTACCCTTCGGATTAAATCCCATGATTTGTTACATTTTCGTGATGCAGGCAGGGCCCAGGCACCCTGTTTACCCCCAAAAGGTACCACATAAGCTTATACAAGCTTCCACAGTGCACTTTTCAGCCCCGAGACGCAGGTACTATCCCTGGGCTGAAAGCACAGGTCAGTGTCCCTTTCCAGTCAAGCAATAGCTAATTTGTTAAACCTGCCAAAAAAGGACTCCCAGGAAGTATCCTTGCTAACACATAGTTAAAATCTCTGACTGCACCAATGAGGAACAAATCTGAATGTAGGTGCAAGTATTGAAACTGCATGTTACCCTGTGAAACCTCTACAGAAACCTATACAAAAACAAAACACCACCACAACAACAACAACAACAAGTTTTTGGACGATCTTGGAATGACCTCATTATTGACCTGCTGATTCAACGTTCAGTTACGCGAAGGATTTGTATGACACTATAGCCTTTCCCAGTCATGGGAGAAGGGTACCAAATAAAATGGAGTCACTGGTATGAAACATGAAATTATCCTCTCACATTTCCTCTGTCAATTATTTCACATCAGCAGTCAAGGAAAACAGATGTAATGAACAGCTGATCATTCAAAACAAATCACCCACTAAACCCAATTCTCTGGCTAAATATATTCAGGGAAAATCTGTCCTGGTGTACTTACATCAGAAATGGTTGGAAAAAAACAGTTGCTCGGAAAGGTTACCACTCGCTGAAGCAGCACACCTCCCCAGGGTCCGCTGCGGTCTGCTCCGGGAGGCAGCTCCCAGCTCTCCACCTGTACCCTGTCACAGTATGACGGCATGTCCAAAGGCAAAGCCCACTGCAAGTTAGCTTTCCTTCCAAGCCCAAAGTGCCTTCATTTCACTTACTTAATATCCTGGGCATCTAGCTTTCCCAATATACTAGTGCTTAAGAAAAATTATCAGTGCAGGACAGTTAAATTGCAGGAGAGGAGATAATCACAGTGTCACATAATATGTCTAAGGTAGATTACAATCAACAGTGAAAGGGAGGGCACGTCAGACTTGAAYGATACAGCTTCATTTCAAAAATGACTGATGTTCCTAAAAGCAATCCATATTTGAGAGGTAGGTAAACATCCTAACTTTCTCCCTATCTTTTCTCTTTATGCCTTAGCTGTTTACAATCTTTGCCATCCTACCCACATCTAACTTCAGGACCACTACACTGAAATTGGGCTTGATGCTGCTGACTGTATCTCAGAGTAAAAATTACTCTAGAAATTGCATAGATGAGATAATTATCAGTGAAGCTTGCTATTTGGACATGTGTTACTATGACTAATGGAGGAAGAAAAAAGGGTAATTATTATTTCTCAAAATATGGCACTTCTCTACAAAAGGTATTCAACAATGAAATACAGAGTTTTTACATACAGGCCTTTCCCAATGTAAATAATAGAAATGGGTGGTATATTATAAATGAAGCATTGTTTAAGAATGGGCAGTCTCACACAATAATGAAGTTTCCCTTATAATTACACAAACATGCCAACAAACTGTGGAACCAYGGTGGTCTGATTCCTCACTGATATTTCAGTTGTTCAACTGACACAGCCATAGGCACAGTGAATTTTGAATTAAACACTAGTTCTCAGTGATTCTGACGATCGCAGTCAAGCATATCTTGATGAAATTAGAGATGCAGAAAATATTTTTTGACAGAGTGCATGAACAAAACAGCCAGAAGTGAATCCAGTTCTGTGAGAAAGGCTCGTGCAGAGAGAGAGAGACTGGGGAGATGCTGAAAATTGGACTCTCTGATTTTGGCAGGAAGAGGCGAATTTTACTAGCAATCTATGCTACAAACATAACTTTCCAACTATTAACAGTTTTTAGTTGCCAAAAGAAAATCACCATTTCTAATTGCTTTTTAGCTCTTACATTTTATAAAGGAAGAAAGGAGGAAAGAAAGCAAGCAAATTTACATCTCCGTTATGTAAAATATAACATAAGCAGAGAATACGGTAGCATTCCGGTTTAATAAAATCTTCACAGAAGTGTTTACTTTACAGCATTTTGCCAAAACAAAGCATCTGTAATTCCACAAAAATTTTACTACACATATTAGAAATGTGTAGGAGAATTTAAAAAAGTGTTGTAAGTTAAATGTGAATTGGTAAAAATAAGACTGGTTATTCTTATTGGAGATATTTATCGTGTAGCATGCTTTCACATAGGGTCTTAAAAGAAGTGTAAGGACACTTCATTGCCTTATAGAAATATCTTCGGTTCTGATTTTCCTTTGATTGCGGTAGAATGCACATTTTAAAGTAATAGTGCAAGAGACTGCGAGTTTAGTAGCAATCTGTAAAGCATCAAAAGCCACCTGATTTGTTATGAGACAAGTTGCAGATACACTGTCCACTGTTTTTACAGGATTTCCTCTATAGGATTTCTTCCTATCCCAGAAGGAAAATTTGGCCTTTCAAAGAAAGATCTGGCTATGCGAGTACCACTGTGATCATTGAGCATAGGAAATTGCTACTAAGCCATGCTTCAAGCATCTCTGAGTTAGAGGTGCAGATTGGCTAAGCGAGACTTTTAAAGCAGTGTGAGGGTCTAAACTCCCTTGAAAATCTCTTTAGCTTTTTAGAGGCTCTCCAAAGGTTCACTAACACAGAATGTTTTAAAATAAGTAACTAGCTCCTTTGCAGGGAAAGGATGGAAGACTCAACACGGAAATACCCATTAGCCATAGCAGGGAGACTGGCCCTTGGGGAAGGGCCCAGATGGACTTGGCTTCCATGGCCAGAAACACAGTGCTTGTCACTAAAACTGAAACAGCTGTTCTCAACCACAAGGTTATATATCTATCAATTACAACAGTGTCTTCATCTAGTGCTCTGATCATGCTAGCTAAGAAGACCACATATTTAAGCTTTTTTGTTCCATTAAAAAAGCATTTATTGGTTGCTCCATTATGTAAGTGGGTACATTTCCTATCCTGGCTTGCCAGAACTTTGCTAGCATATGTACCAGCTTGCAGATGACAGGGTCTTAAAAATGAAATAAAAATTCTTCTACATGTCCTTACCAGAGCTACAGATGTTAGAAGATAAGGGAGAGCTGAGCCATGCCAGATATGTAATGGTTTGAGATTCCGGTTGATGGCAAAGTTACGAGAGCTACACTGTGTATGTGCACAAGTAAGAAGGGAAGGGCTTGACTATCATCCCTTGACTATAAACTCAAAGTTAAATAACACTGCTGTAGCTGGGTTGTCTCTGTGGCTGGGCACGGCCAAGTACGTGTGGCAGCAGAGGCCCCTCCAGAGACCTTCGGGGCCCCGGAGACTGCCTGCAGCACTGTTACGTGGCAGCCCTCAGCCACTGCGCTCTCTTTCCCCTCCACAAAATAGCCTCTGAACCAACAGGGAAATGCACTTCAGCTGAAACACAGGCATGCGGTGTGCCCTGACCTTAAATGAGAAGTCGCAGGCTCCAGCCCCCGCATAGGACCCAGACACGACAGCAGACCCTACGTTCCCCGAATGCAAACGCTCGGGTCAAGCACAGCTCCCACGTGCAACTGGGGGCCCCAGCGAGCGTGCAGAGGGCCGGGAGGGAAGGAAACCCTACCTTTATTTCTTCCTGCTGCCAGAGGCTGGGGCTACCCCTGCACGTGCAGGAGTGTATTTTGAAGCCAGCCCCTGGGAGCCGCAGCAACCATGACAGCCTTTGCATGATGTGCACCGCCAGGCGCCTGCTGGGTCAGCGTGGCTCTGCACCCACCACTACTGCTAGCCCCCTTGCAGTGCAACAATTTACCCTTGAATAAATTAGCAATAATTGGAAATCCACTTCACTGGACCTTACGCAGCATGACTAATGTGACTCACTTTTTAGCTCTGTTCCCTTTATGTAACTACTCAGCAAAGAGGGTGCTTTAGAAAAGAGAAGAACCAGTAAACTTTATGCTGTGGAAAAAGAAATGACAGTCTCTGAAGAGTGATATAAAGGTTTAATGTGTGCTTTGGATGCACAAGAAGCAAGTGTTTTAAGAGTCCTGTGGGGCACAGTGCTGCTGCTGATGGCTTTTTTGCCTTTGTATCCTTGTCTTTACCTTTTAGCTGGTTCATGTTAATTTTGGTGGCACAAGGACAAGGCTCAAAAAAATACATCCCTGCAACAAAGGGAATACAAATCTGCACAGCACAAATAATTTTGTAAAACAACACACTGATACTATTTACTGGAAACATCGCAGGGGTTGGGTGGGCTGAGACTCATCTGGATCTCATCCTTTGCCTTTGCCTAGATTGCATATGAGAATGTGGTTAAGCCAGTTAAACCCCTCCTTTGTGGAAAATATTATTAATATTAAAGGCTGTTTACAACTGTAAACACTTACAGTGAAATTACAACAGAAAAATCTAACATGCCAGAAACATTTTTTTTAAAGCAATGGTGTGATAATTGATAATTCTAGAGTGTCGTGTATATGCCCATTTTCTTTCATGTCCCCATTCAAGCTCATTAAATTGAGCTAATTGCCAGGCCATTTTTTCAAAAAAATAAAATGAGGAATATACAGCATATATATCCCTACATAAGCTCTGTAATATAGCACTGCTACAATATTCAAACAATCTGGCAAACTCTAACTGTGCGCTTACAGTAACTTGCAAACTGATATATGAAGTAAGAGCCATGGATTACAGTACAGAATTTGTGACATAACCGGTATGGGTTTATTAAGGTCATATGAATATATCATATTTAAATATTTATCTTTCAGTACCTGTCAACAGGTATTTTCCATTCTAGGGGGCATACTTTTCCTCTGATTTGTGCACATAATTCTTATAACATCAAGTCTGGATACGCATGCAGAATGAGGAAAATATGTCCATATCACCATGAGTTTTCTAAGACTACAGTAAGGCAAGTGTTTTATAATTTCTGTGCAGGATCCTTACGCAAAAATTGTGGTGCATGAAACAATCCCAATATCCAAGGAAAAAATTATAGCCTTTCATTCTCATAGCAGCATGTAACTAAGGTTTAGATGAGTGAACAGATGCATGCAAAAATCAGCCATGAGAATGGAAAACATTCATTTTCACAATCTGCTAAATCTGCTAGGTATGCATGAAACAGAGCCAAAGAGATCTCCAGCAGAACGCAATGTCGCAGTCTTGGCACAACAGGGAACTTTCTCAGATGCTCTTCGTGCCAACACTGGCACTTGTACTGTACAGCTGTGTTCAGAGATCACTGAAATATACTGGAATCTCAGAGAGTTAATCATATGATTTCTATTTAAATATATTCTCTTCATTTCCCACTTCTCCAGGAAATAAGATGTGATTTTTTGTTATTATTGCAGCTACTGCTTTGCATGAAGTAACGAGTTCAATGCAGAGATTTTCAGAGTGCATTTCCTCTGCTACAATATAAATACCTTATCAAAGCCTTTTAATGAAAACTCCCTGGTGTTGCCTTCRCAGCACTTATATGTCCCAAGCTTAGTGACCTCACGCAATGCTGAAAAAGATCCCAAATTCTGTATGATTTTTTTATATTACTAGTCTTCTAGAGTAGAAATGAGCATATAATTAGACTGGGTAGATTAGAATTAAAGAGTATGGTCAAATCTTCTCTTAAGTAGTAGTTTGTCAGAAATAAGGCTTCTGACTTTTCAAGGGTGAATTATATGTCTTATTCTGTGAAATGTAGATCTTATCAATGTAACTTCACAGCTGGTGCTCAGTCTCCAAAAGTCAGACTCTGTAAAGCCCAAAGAAAGCAACTGGACTGAGCACCACCCTGTCTCATTTTAGCACTTTGAAAAAACAAAATGTGGGTAAGAAAAGATATACCAAAATGGAGGAAGGGAGGAAACTGTTCCCTTCGGCAGCAGCTTCTCGTAACAGCTCCTTTGTGCCTGGTCGGGGTGTGGTGTGGGAGGCACAGGGCCCCCGCTCTTCTGGGAACCAGGCAGCTCTCTAGGCAGACACTCCTCAAGCCAAAACCCCACTAAGCAAACCCGTTTATTTCATGCGCTGCATGGCACACTCAGTTCTCACATTTTCTCCCCTTGTCGGTAGCAGGTGTGCAGAACTGCCACGCTGCCCGAATCAGCTGAGACACTTGTTTCTGAAAAAATGAAGGAACCTTAAATCCCTTCCTCCTAAACGTGATTGCTTAGAAGTACTGTTCAGTTTTATTGGCACCCTCAAGCTGAAGACTTTTTCCTGCATGATAGGAGAGGTTTTCTGCCGAGGTAATATTATTTTCTGGTCTCCTGACCAGATTCGTTCTCTTTGGAAAATCTGGCAGCTTCATCTATAGGCGGAATTTCATAGCATATCTTTTGGGATTTTGGACCAATTCTAATGGGGAAAAGCATTAAAAGAACTTGTCACATGGCTCCTGGAACCACATGGAGAGTCAAGGAAGTCTCTGTGCTCCAAGGCTGCCGCTCAAGCACTTGCATTTATATTTCTTGGCAAAAGCCACATTTGTGCACTCACTTGATTTCCAGAACAGGGTGAAAACCAGATGCCCTTCTTTGCACCATGCAGCTTACTCACTGGGATCTCTACATGAAAGATACTGTGATGATGGGGTTTATTTTAAGGAGGTGGTTGATTGGTAGCCTACAGTATTGCCCTTTTCATGCCACACTCTGGAATGAAAAAAATAACAATTAAGAGACATATGCAAGCGCCAAGGCACTCTCTGAAGTATACCTTCACTGTGATCTCTGACCTGGAATCAGTCCCCAGAGGCAGGGAGGTAGACGCTGCCAGGACGGCCCTTGGACTGCTTACAAAACTCTGCTCGGGTCTTGACATGAAGAGGAGGGAAATGAAAGGAGTAGCTTAGAAAAAATACTTTTGTTTAGGCCAGATCTATGACCTGTAAAGCTGTCTCAAAAAGGGTACACAGCCTCTATCCCTCCTTCCTTCCTTCAGAGGCTCTGTCAAAAGGAGTGCCTGGCATCTGCAGTTTCTTTGCAGCATAACGTTTCACTACATAATCTTTCCTCTTCGCTATGCTCTAGGAATGTGCATTATAATTTCGTATCTTCATGGCAGTTCATGATTTATTTGTCCTTTACTTGAGTATCATCTCTCTTTCTTCTTATTCAAAAAATATCCAGGACAATTACTCAGCACCAGAAAAATGGAGAATTTATAAGTCAGACCAACATCAGCACTCACTTTTCTGGCTTATCTTTCATTTGACAATAATAATTTTTAACACTGTTTTAAGGAACAAGTCCTCTGCATGTAGGGAATCCCAGCAAATTCTGCAAGTTTTTCAATATTGTAATGAAAGGATAGTGCCTTATCTGGTTTTCCTTCTGTGGCGAATTGGATGGAAAAAACATGGCTAAACAACTCTGCTATGTCATGGGTTACAAAGATTCCTCACACAAGTGAAAAACATTTAATTCCCATTCTGTGATAGCCTATTGTGGCTACCCGAAGAAAAAAAAAGCAACAAAAAATCTTCGGCTAGTTCACTGTGGTCACTGCAAAGCAACCTCTACACTGTAACTGCTGTGATGATGTCTTGGCATGCCTGTTGGTTGCTACCACGAGATTGACAAATGCTGGGGAACCAGTTTGCACGGTTCGGTGAGTCCATAGAAGAGAATATGGTGARCAACCTCGGTAAGCTTTGAGAGTGCAAGTGAGAGAAACGTGTAAAGTGCCAAAAGGGAACCAGCAGAACATTACACTTGTATGAAATGGGAGTAATCTCATTACCAGAGGTGATAACCATTGCACCCCTGATGGAAATGCATAATTACGGAAAACAGCTAATCAACTGCAGTAGCAGCAGGGTAGCCAGAAGCTCCTATCTATACCATCTACCACGCTTAACCCAGTTGAGCTGCTCCTCCTCCTACACCTTGTACAAAAGGATCTGTAAAATATATTGCACATATAGAGCCTCATATGTGGGTCAGTGAAATTAAGAAAGTAATACAGTACTTTACATTTTTAATTTCAAATTCAACATGTGAATTCTGTGAAGTTTCCTTCTTAATTCTATAGGATGCTTAAGCATGCCACACTTACAGCTGTTCATTTCATGGCTACATCTGTAGATAAAGAAGATTTTGGAATAACCCAACTCCTACTGCAAAAAAACAGTGACAGCAAGTTGCTTAGCAGAAATCTCCGACTTTGGGAAAACCCGCTTTTAGTTTAGTAACACTAGATATGGCTATAGTTTAAAAGAAGTAGTAAATCTCAGGCTAACTGTAAGATAAGTTGAATTGTTAATGGGATCTAGGGCCAGCTACTGGATAGACTGAGTGTGTAGAGTCAGTACTGGAGTGCTCTGCAGTGTGTGTGTGTGTGCGTGCAATGGAAATAGGTCTGACAACCAGTAACTGGAGGGGGACCGTGCACTTCCGTACTTCATAGGTCCAAGTGACAGAAACTGGGGAGATCAGGGGTCTGGGGCCAGCTACAGGATATATTGAGAATTTAAGGCCAGCTATTGGAGATCCATATTGTGTGCGTGTGCRTGTGTGTATGTGTGTATGTATGTATATATAATATATATATAAATAAAATATATAGATACTGTGTGTATATGTATATTGGATTATATAGAGGGAATATATGTAGGAGTGGGGATAGGATAGGACCATCCTGCTGTCCATGTTTGTGTGAGTGCTGTGTGTTTATGTGGGTGCTGGTAAAGTCACTATTTCCTGTCTGTGTTGATCTGTGAGGCTGGTTCCTTATATATATAAATATGTGTATGCGTGTGCCTATTGGGGATACTTGCTCAGCCTCGCTAATGGGGGAACCTGTGGACGTGGAGCTGCAGCAACCTGGCTCAAACAGGCTACTGGATTCAGCAGCCTCTAACAGATGGTTTTTTCTTGTCTTGTCCTTTGCTATCTCTGACATATCCAAGCACTTCTAACAAAAGAAAGAACTGTCTTGATTTTTTTTTTTTAACTGCAACAGGTGAGGAAAAGCAAGAGAGTACAGAGGGAAGAAAGAGTTAATATTAGTTGCAAATAAAATACATAATTTCCCACTTACAGTTAGGAAAGCAGTGAAATTAAGTGAATTGTTTTAAACAGTAAAAGCTGGTCATGGAGGTTGCAGACTGTTGAGGAAAAGCATAAATAAAATGTTTGCTGGTAGTTTACTAGTACCTTCAATGGTACTCATTTCATGCCTTTCAAGGATCTGATTTCTTGATTAGATTAGTAAACTAGGACTAGAACCACACAGGGACATAGGAATTATGATGCTTCAAAAAGCCATAGGCTAAAACGTATAAGCTCTCCTTGGAGCACAGATGGAAATCTAGGTCTCTCTTCTCCTAGGTTCATGCCCTAATCACTGAGCTAGAAAGTCAGCTTCAGGCCTACATTCACTTTCTGGCCCAGTTAATATCTATTTATTTAAAGAAAGGTAGAATTATTTCAACAAGCGGGATGGAGAATATCTCCACCACAGGGATGCATGCATATAGATGGCATATCAGAGTTTCATTTAGCAAGCAGTGTGTCATCAGCCTGCACCCACTTCAGCTAAGGATAAACAGACCTCAGCTCTCCTGCTTCCTGGATGACCTCTCTAACTGCTAGGTGAATCATGCAATCACACAGACTAAGCCAGGTGGGGAGGGACCTCTGGAGACCACCTCACCCAACCGCCTCCTCAAAGCAGGGCTAAGTACAGCTCTACAGCAGGTTGCTCAGGACTTGAAAACCTCCACAGAAGGAGGACACAACACCACTCTGGACAACCTGTTCCAGTGTTTGACCACTTGCATGGGGAAAATTTCTTCCCTTATCTCCAGTCACCATTTCCACTCACGCAACTCATGGCTGTTGCTCTTGCCCTTTTGCTGTGCTCCTGTGAGAAGAGTCTGGCTCTGCTGTCCAGCCAGCTCCCATTTTGATAGGGAAGCCTCCACCTAGGCACCCTCTGTCATCTCTTCTCCAGGATGAGCATGCACAGCTCCATCAGTCTCTCCTCCTGTGCCCCAACCATATTAGTGGCCCTTCGCTGGACTGTCTCCAGTCTGTGACTCTCTCCCTTGTCCTGGGGCCCACAACAGGAGAGAGACCTCCACATGGAGGCTCACGAAAGCCAAGCAGAGGAGAAGGACCACTTCCCTGGACCTGCTGGCTGCACCCTTGCTAGTACAGCCCAGGATGTGGCCAACCTCCTTCGCCAGAAGGGTGCACTGCTGACTCCTGTTCAGCTTCTTGTAAAACTGGACCCCAGGTCCTTTTTAGCAGAGCTGTCCCCCAGGCAGTTGCCCTCCAGCCTGTACTGCTGCATGGGGTTATCCCATCCCAGCTGTGGGCTTTATATTTGCCTTTGTTCCTGTCTGCCTTCGGCCTGTTGATGTCCCTCTAAATGGCAGTCCTGCCTTCTAGCATATCAGTCATTCCCTCATAAAATGGTATCATCTGCAAGCCTGCTGAGAGTGCACTCCATCCCATCATCCAGGCTGCTGATCACATCGTTAAACAATACCTGCAAAACATCACTTTTAACCAGCCACCAGTTAGGCTTTGAACCACTGACCACTATTGTTTGAGCTCTACAGTCCAGCCAGTTTTTCATTTACCATATAGTCCAGCTATCCAGTCCGCTTCTTGTCAAGCTGGCTGCCATGATGTTATGTGAAGCTGTGTTGAAAGCCTCACTAAAGTAAAGATAAATAACTTAGACTGCTCTCCCCTCATCCAAACAGCTATTCATCTCATCAGAGAAGGCAATCAGGTTGGTCAGGCACAATGTGCTCTGCCTATATATATGCTAAGCTATGTCCTCATATGCTTTGAAATACCTTCCATGAGAACTAGCACCATAATTTTCCTGGGGACTAGTGAGGTTAATAGGCCTATAGGTCCTCATTCTTACCTTTTTTGAAGATGGATGTAGTATTTGCCTTTCTTCAGACATCAGGAACTTCCTCCAGCCACCATGACCTTTCAAAGATGACAGACTGCATCCTTGTGATGACACTAGCCAGCTCCCTCAGCAGCCTCCAATGAATCCTGTCCAGTCCAACTGACTTGTGTATGTCCAGCTAATTTAAATTCATCCTCCTCTACTGCACATAACACCACTCTCTCCCAAGTTTTGCTGCTAGGCACAAGGAGACAACCTAGAAGGCCTGAGAGCAGACCATGACAGTAAAGCCTGAGACAATGTATTGAACACCTCAGCCTTATCCACATCCTGCAGCATAAGGTCACCTGACCCATTCAGCAGTAGACCCACCTTTTCCCTGGTCTTTTTTTTTTTTTGCTACCAATGAGGCTGTTGAAACCTTTCTTGTTGCCCCTCATGTCCCTCACCAGTTTTGATTCCAGCCAAGCTTTGACCTTCCTACTTCTGTCCTTACATGACCAGGCAACACTTCTATATTCCCCCTTGGTAGCCCATTCCTGCTTTCAATTCCTGTACACTTCCTTTTTGCATTTGAGCTAAATCAAGAGTTTCCTGTTCAGTAAGCTGGCCTCCTGCTATGCCTGCCTGTTTTCCTGCACTTCAGATGAATTCTTCTTGTGCTTTGAGAAGGTTGTCACTGAAGCCTGACCAGCTCTCCTGATCTCCCTTGACCTTCAGGGGCAACCTGCCACGGGATCAATTGAGCCTACCAGCTCCCTGAACAAACCAAAGTCTGGTGTCCTTGCCTTCCGCACTTCCTTCAGGATCTTAAACTCCATCTCACAGCTCCTGCAGTTAAGGCTGACATCAACTGACCCATTCATTCTTATTCATAAGTCCACCCAAGCAACTACCCTAGTTATCTTCTCTGGTATCTGCATCAAAAAATTGTTCACCATTCACTCCAGAAATCTGTACTGCCTTTGCATGATCATGCTGCACTCTCAGCAGATGTTGACATGGTTAAAGTCCTCCATGAAAATCAGAAAGAATTTGCGAGACTTCTTTTAGTCACTTAAGGAAATCTTTGTCCACTGCCTCTTCTTGATTGGGCCCCCACCATGACTTTCCCCCTTTCTGGCTTCCCCTCTGACCCTGACTCATTAGCTCCCAATAAGCGTGTTATCCACAGTGCACATGACCATTATTTCTTCTTTCCTCTCCTAGACATTTTTTAATAAAATGGCCATGGTCACTGTGCCATTGGTGACCCACCGCATGGGTCCATGCACTGACCCATTTGCATGGGTCTCCTGTCAAAGTTTGCAAGGCAAGTTCTGATCTACTCTGGGGACTCAGACAGAAGACAACTTTCTGATAGCCTTAGCATGAGAGAGGCAACAAGCTGCCAGAAGAGGATAGAGGCATTTCTGAGTATGCACACAAACAGACCTTCAAGTACATAGAGCATATGCAGGGACTAGCAGTGGGGCTGGGAATCACATTCACAGATGCAGGTATCCAAATTCAACTTGAGGTAACTAAAATTTGTATATGTTCAGAAAGGGTAATATGTTCCCGTGCTAAGTACACTTTGTAATACCTGACACTGTAAAGCTCTCTAATGAAATAAGAACAAAATATCGTGCTCATTAAGCTTATAGACTCCAACTGGGTAAAGAAGAAATGGGGACAGAACAAGACGATACCATGGTATCATGATAACCATAGACAACCAAATCACAGAATTACAGAATAGGTGGGGTTGGAAGGGACCTCTGGAGATCATTTGGTCCAAACCTCCTGTTCAAGCAGGGTCAGCTAGAGCAGGTTGCCCAGGACCACATCCAGTCAGATTCTGAGTATCTCCTGGGGAGGGAGACTCCACAAACTCTCTGAGCAAACTGTTCCAAAGTTCAAACACCCTCACAGTAAAGAATTGTTTTCTTATGTTCAAGTAGAATTTCCCATGTTTCAGTCTGTGCCCATTGCCTCTTGTCCTGTCACTCAGCACCACTGAGAAGAGTCTGTCCCTGTCTTCTTTACACTCTCCAATCAGATATTTATTCACACTGATAAGATCCCCCTGGAGTCTTCTCTTCTCCAGACTAACCAATCCCAGCTCTCTCAGCCTCTCCTTGTGTGACATGTCCCTTAATCATCTTTGTGGCCCTTCACTGGACTTGCTCCAATAAATCCATGTCTTTCTTGTAGTGGGGAGCCCAGCACTGGACCCAGCACTCCAGATGTGGCATCACCAGTGCTTAGCACAGGGGAAGGATCACCTCCCTTGACCTGCTGGCAATGCTCCTCCTAACATAGCCCAGGATACCATTGGCTTTCTTTGCCATGAGGGTGCATTACTGGTCCATGTTCGACTTGTCCATCAGGACCCCCAGGGCCTTCTCTGCAAAGCTGTTTTCCACTGGTCAGCCCCTAGCCTGTACTGATGCATGGAGTTATTCTTCTCCAMAGGCAGGACTTTGCACTTCCCTTTGTTGATCTTCATGAAGTTCCTCTCTGCCCATCTCTCCAGCCTGTCCACGTACCTCTGAATAGCAGCACAACCATCTGGTGTATCAGTTACTCCTCCCAATTTTGTATCATCTGCAAACTTTATGAGGGTGCAGTCAGTCTCAACATCCAGGTCATTAAAGAGGATGTTAAATAGTATTGGCCCCAGTATTGACCCCTGGGGGACACCACTAGTCACTGGCCTCCAGCTGGACTTTGTGCCATAGATCATAGCACTCTGAGCGCAGCAGGTCAGCCAGTTTTCAATCCACCTTACTGTCCACTTGCCTAGCCCATACTTCAACAGCTTGTCTATGAGAATGTTATGGGAGATGATAGTGTCAAAAGCCTTACTAAAGTCAAGGTAAACAACATCCACTGCTCTCCCCCATCCACCAAGCCAGTCACCTCATTGCAGAAGGATATCAGGTTGTTTAAGCATGATTTCCCCTTTGTAAATCCATGCTGACTATTCCCGATCACTTGCCTGTCCTTCAAGTGTCTGGAAATAGTGTCCAGGATTAGTTGCTCCATCACTTTCCCAGGGATCAAGGTGAGGCTGACCAGTCTGTAGTTCCTCAAATTCTCTTTTTTGTCTTTCTTGAAGATAAGGGTGACATTTACTTTCTTCTAGTCCTCTGGAACCTCTCCTAATCTCCATTCAAAGATAGTTGAGAGTGGCTTCGCAACGACAGCAGCCAACTCCCTCAGCACTTGTGAATGCATCCCATCAGGTCCCATGGACTTGTGTATGTCCATGTTGTTTAAGTGCTCCCTAACCTGATCATCCTCCAAAATCAGGAAGAGAATACGAAAGAGACTATGTGGGCAGGAGAGAGAAGGAGGACATATTTGCCTCACCAACCTGAAGGCCTTTTACAACAAAACGACCAGCTGTGTGGACAAAGAGAGAACAGCAGATGTAATACCCCTTGACTTCAGAATGGATTCTGACATTCTTTTCCATGTCATTTTCATCTGGAAGCTGAGAAAATATGGGCTGGAAGAATGGACTGTTAGGTTACTTGAAAACTGGCCGGACAGCTGAGCTCGAAGGATAGTTGTCAATGGGTCAATGCCCAGTTGGCAGCTGGCAACAAGAGGAGAACCCCAGTGTTTGACACTGGGGCCAATTTTATTCAGCATCTTCCTCAGCAATCTCAGTGATGAGAGAACAAACCCTCAGCAAATTTTCCAGTGACCCAAACTAGGGTGACATGCTGACACTATAGTGGGTAGAGCTTCAAGCCAGAGAGACCAGGAGAAACTCAAGGATCGGGCCAACAGGAACCCCAGGAAGTTCAGCAAGGAGAAGCGAGAAGCTCTGCAGTGGGGGCAGGATAACTCCATGCACCTGCACTAGCCAGGGGGTGACAGGATGCATAGCTTGCCTACTGAAAGAGGTTCAGTGGATGGCAACTCGAACAAAGGCCAGCGAGGTGTGCTCTCACTGCAAACAAGGCAAACTGCATCCCGGACTACTATTAGGAGAAGTGTGGCCAGATGCCTGAGAGAGGTTATTATTTGTCCCTTTTATTCAGCCTCTAGGTGGGGTTGCATCTGGAATTTGATGTCCTGTTTCAGACGCCTACTTAACGGGCATCATTTCAAAATTTTCATTAACAACTTGAATAGTGCAATAGAGATTAGACTTACAATATCTTCAAAGACCTCTAATTTGGAGGGGGATACAATGACCTTCTCAAACTGGAAAGATAGTCAAAAGTGAAAAAGATAACAGAATAGTACCATGTATGAC
Organism: Apteryx rowi; assembly: GCF_003343035.1. Classification (NCBI taxonomy): domain Eukaryota; kingdom Metazoa; phylum Chordata; class Aves; order Apterygiformes; family Apterygidae; genus Apteryx; species Apteryx rowi. The sequence continues at coordinate 289,773 of NW_020447686.1, forward strand.
AGAGAAAATATATATGTTCAGATACAGCTATGTAGTCCAGGCAGAAGTATAGCTGAAAATGGACTGAGGGTAGTAGATCACAAACTGAACTGTTGCCACCAGTGTGGTGTTATTACGAGAAAGACAAAGCTCATTCTGGAAATATATTAACAGGAGCACCATATGTTATAAAATAGGAGCTAATTGCTTTGCTCTATGTAGCATTTATAAGACCTCAGTTGAAATATCCAGTTTTGGGGACCAGAACTGAAAAAAAATTGGAGAGTCCACAAGCTTACAAGAAGACTGATAAGATGTTCTGAAAACACCTCCTATTGGAAAAAGCTGAAGGACATGCAGTCACTTTCATTAAAAAAAAGAGAAAATCAATAGGAGAAATTAATAACATTTCAATACACAGAATAATGTTTTATAGGACAGGGTTACGGATTTCTGCTTTTCTTTCCATAAGTGGTCGTGGACAACAAAATCCATCATTTGTTGAAAATAATGTTTAGGCTAAATTATTAGAAAATCTGGAACAGAGACTAGGGAGGACACAGAGACATCTCTGGGCATTCTCTGCAGAGGCTACAGAAACATCCATCAGGGATGGTTTGGAAAAGCTTCATTCTGATTCAGATCATAGGACTGAACTAGGTGATGATAGCTCCTCCAGCTCAACATTTCATTACCCCAGAAAACCATCCAGTGAATAAAGCCAAATGGATGTCCTACTTTCCCCTAGGAAACAGATGTATTTGTCAGCAGAACAAAAAGGAAACAGTTCAATAAATGCTCTGCTTCACTCAAGGAATCAGGTTTAACAGCCACAACAGATTTACAACACATACTATGCCTGTAACCCTACTAGGCACTTGCAAAATTCTGGGTCTTAAAAAGTCAGTGATCGATGACTTGCAGTCAGGAATTTGCAGCATGTAACTTGCCTATTTAAAAGATGCATGCAAGTCCTCTCTTCCTGAACAGTAACAGTCAAGAAAGCATATAGGCAGCTCCTTGTACAACCCCAGGAAAGACTTCTTTGAGCTGACTTCAGAAATCACTGCTTTGTGCCACTGTCACTCACCAGGGCCTCATTTGCTTCATTAGACTTCCTTGGCCCCTTTCCTTCATTTATAAACTCCCAGACTTCCCTCCAGTGTGCCACAGTCAGCTCACAGAAATCACACCTGTGACTATCTTGTCTTCGATGCTCAGAAGTACCCGTTAAACATGCACTTTTTTTTTTTAACCCCTAATCAGAATGGCATAAGGCTGCTTGCCAAGACCATATGGCCTGGAAAGGTGAGCGTTGTGGGTCTGCTCTCCCTTGGCAGCACAGAGAAAGCTCAGAGCTTCACCTGCTAGAGAAAGGGGAGCTCTTTGAGCAATCCTTCGACCCACTGGGTGTGCTTGTGGCAAAGGTTTTGCAGGGAACGTTACATCTGAGAGCGTGCAAGCCACACAGCACTTTGCCACGTAACACTAAATAGCCTATATGAAGAGATAACGCCTGCTGACCAGGGATCGGGACTGCCATCACAGTCTAAAAGCCGGGTGCTCTTTCTGCTAGTTTCTGTCAAGTCAAATCAAGCACTACTCAGAGGTTGCTCCCTACCTGAATTCCTATCAGCTATAAAATCAAGCATGTGCATGAGGGGCAACTTTTAGCAGCCTCAAGCACTGAAATCCATAACCTGCCATCACATTTCTGGGCATTTTTTTTTCTTTACAGCAGTGTCATTGTACCTCACCAAGGATAAGCAAATCTGACAACAAAATGAAGCCTAATTCTGAAATGAGATGCCCCTGCTGCTGATTTACATATGTTGGCCCTGAAGGAGCCCTACAAAACATCCACTCTAGAAAAACACATACTCAGATGCAGAAGCATCTGATGGCAGACCCAAGCATCCCTCATTCCTCCCTTCCCTTTCAATAAGACCTTACAAGTGCACGATCAAGCAGCAGCCAGTCATAGCAGGTATAGGTTCAGTAGGGGAGGAAAGGCACGCACTCATTAACCGCATTACCCGGGTGCATCTCTCAGTGCTTGCCAGAGACTGGAAGTAGATGACGAGTGTCCAGCCAGGTGATGTGGAAGCAAACCCCTGGTCATATAAGTTTTTCTTCCTGCATAATGTTTTTTTTAATTCTCAACTGAGAACTGCTTTACCTGTAGTTGCTGTGTCTCCATATGAAAATTGAAGAGCTAAACCAATTTACACAAGCTGAGGAGCCAAACATTTTAAAACCAACCCAAGTCTTACTGGCCAGATCTGTAAACTTCCTAACACTGACAGCAAAACAGGAAACAAACTCTAAAATGCTTCTGGGTCTAGTAGTTACCCTCATTACTTAAGGGGGAAGGAAAGATTTATTACTAGCCCTTATTAGAAGAACCATACACTTCTGAGAAAAATCACATTCATATCCTTCCCAGCGTGTGAAATCATAGACACCTTCTACTCCCATTTCTCCAAAGGCGCTCAGCACTTCAGAGAGCTATGGCAATGTCCAAATGATACCCACCTGCTTTAAAGCACTACTGTGAATAGCATGCTTATGGACAGCTGCACCCTTACACATATGGGAAAAAAAGAGAAGCATTTGGGGGACAGATTTTTGAAAAAGAGCCATGACAGAGGGCAGACAACTATTTCCAATTCCCGCTAGGGTTCATTATCTTTGGTGCAACATGCACACAACAGGGAAGAAATCTTGGCCCTATTTGTGCCAGATGATGGGAGTTTTTCCACTTATATAATGGTGCCAAGATCCTTCCTCATGACACTAACTTTAGGGGAGGACAGTTTCGCAATTTAGAACTTTTACACAATTTCCACAGCTCAGATGTTACATCCTTTGCATGGTAAAGTCTATGCTACCCAGCTATGATCTAATAAAGCCCCTAAGGCACTCACAACCATGCCTTCAATAACAGATTTACCCATGTCAATAACTGCTATACACACATGTTTTGGCAGAAAAGATGCTCTCTAAAAATGTAATCCAGTAAGTAATAATGTTTAAAGTAGCAATTCACAAGGAGGAAAAATATAGCGTTTCAAATGCACCAAACCAAGGATGAACCTGTAAAGTCATGTGTCGGGTTTGCAAAGCCACAGTTAAATCTTGAATAACAAAACTCAATTCTAGCAGTGACTTGCATCTAGTTCCACTTTATTGGAACCAAAATTTTGAACAAATTGTTTCAGTTTAGCTTCCTAATAGTAATTAATGAAATTCTCTATTTGATATAAAGGAAGAAATTTGTAAGAGAAGATGGCAGAGAACAGGTACTGTTACAGTAAAATTTATACTGGATCAACAACACTGACTATGATGCTTCAAAGTCTGGAAGAAATTTTTCTACGTGTTTTTGTGACTGATAGATTTATCAGCTGGATTCCTCTCAATACTCCACACAACAAAATACTACTTTCATTATTTCTATGCTGCAGCTGTGCATAAAGACTCAGATTCTAAACAGAGAGCTTTTAAAATAATTAAAAAGCAGATGTATACTTTATAATCTTAAGTAAGCCTTTGCAAAAGGTTTGCTCTGCTATTGTGATGGGGAAAAAGATTTTTAATTTAAATATGAGGTGACATATACCCTCATCATTTGCCTTTATCCTATCTAGTCTACCAACGCCTAGAATAAGATATTGCAAAACAGCAAGTTCAGCGACCCACTCGGCATCTCCCATATAAATGCCTACAGCGGTTATCCCATAACATCCTTCAAGGTAGGTAAGGAAAGCTTCATCAAGGTCTCCATGGAGCAGCTTTGTAGGCTTGTTGTATAGGGGATCAGTGGTTTTGAGCAGGGCTGACAGCTCGTAGTCCTATAGCATCTAGCTGGGATGCAAAGAGCTCAGAACCACACGGGATAAGGCCTTCATGATGACCTTGCACCCCTGCTGGAAAATTGTGAATTAGTCACAAGGCACATACAAATAAATGCATGTGCTAACATGTGAATGTGGAGCCTCTTCCTACCTGGTGTATTTCTTTCGTATTTGAGGCAGAACATGGTCACACCCAGATTTCATTTCTCATGCATATTTTGCTCCATTTTTTCTTTCCTGCAGTATTTGTGCCATTTATCTTGTCCTATATTCACTTTCCTTTTTTTCCCTACTTTTGGGAAAAGCATCTAATATCCCTGTAGCATTAGTTTTTCTTTGTTAATGTCAAAAAATGTTAATCCGTGAAGACTTGCTTCCTAGATAATGTTAATTCAGCTGCCAGTTTTATAATAGGATTATGCTTTCCAGGATTTAAAAATCCCACTTGTTAGCTGCAAAACAGACTTCTACTAACAGCTATAAAATCTAATTTAATCCCTATTGGCATTAACTAAATAGCTGAGGTATAATTTCTGTCTAGCTACACTTCACACCCCACTATTGCCATAAATATATAAAATTCCCTTTTAAGTTATAAAAGAAACTGTTCAGTAGGATAAATAGGGTCTCATGAGTCCAGTCATATGCTATCTCCAAGGCATAACAAATATTGTTTACATATTGTAAGGATTTTGTGGACAGTTTATTTAAATAGATTCACCCATGTTTACATGTATTAATTTGTCCTTTTTCTCATGAAAAAAAGCATACTAAATTATGATCTATATTTATTCTATTTAAAAATAATTGGTTAACAAGTGGAAGATCAGATCTCTGTGGAATCAAAGTTTAAAATGTAACCAAATAACCTGGTTAAGCTGGAGGAAAATACCAATTTGTTCAACATAACCCCTTATAATGCACAATTCTATTGTGAAACCTTGGAATATGAAGTTATCTCAAGCTTGGCATAGGAACAGCTATTTTGAGGCAATCTAGTAAGACAGTGTAACTAGTAAGGAGGAGAGAATGAGCAAGCAACGTTTTATAATGATCTTAAAATGAGCAGCCATGATCTTTACAACCATTTGCTCCCAAATGAGGAACAACACAAGGATTTATGGTCTTCTGGAGCTCAGTGATCAGAAATGAAGAAAAATATTTACAATTCTCTTTCCCAAACCTTGAAGAGATAATAACCGGCAAGTACATTGTTCTGGAGAGGGTAACCTTGATGCACTGCAGAGAAAGAAAGATAGCAAAAAGAGCTATTACAATGATACATATTAGATAATACTGTGTTATGAAGCCATTCCAAAGTTGAAGCAGAAATCTCAGGGCAACCAAGCTCCTTTAAAGATAAAAATCACAGTCAAATGCAGAAAACAGTAGGATTTTATCTATCCTTTCAGAAATGATGCAAAGTGCTAATCAGACTCCACAGTYGGCTTATCACTTTGTTATCGATAAACAAGAAGACAGACCATAATCTCCCTTGTGGTATTAGTAGCCAAAGGAAAAGATGAGCAACTTTGGCAGATCAGCTTACAATGACATCAAAATCTGATGTACATTGGATTTGCAGATGTGTGCATTTGCCTTTAGAGACAGAAATACAATATACTTGGGCCAATGCACTTAGATGTGGTAACAACTGCACGTTCCATACRTACATAAAAAGTGCTGCCAAAACAACAACTTTCAAATGCTGTGGCTAAATGTTTTGACTTACCTGAAATGAAGGGAAAAAATGGCATGTTTTCAGCTTCTTTGTAAAAGAATTCCTTGGTTGGAAGCTCAAACTGTGGGCATGGCTATGAATGAACTATCTGCACAGGTCAGGACACACTGAGAGCCTTCATGCTGCAGTGTACTAGGTAGCCAGCAGAGCTATGCAGGCTTAGATGTGAGTAAACAAGTACCTTTGTCCCCATTTATTATGGCTTTTAGTTCTATGGCAGGGACTAGAAAAACACAAGAACTGTGTATCATCTGGTCTATTCTCAGACATCAATGCCCCCTGAATTCATAGTTCTGGATTCATAGTTCTCCAGTTTTAGTAAGCCAGAGGTATGGTTGCAATCGTAATCCACGTGTTGTCTTCTGTTGAACAGAGATAAATTACTCCACTCTAAGTTGAAAGAATGTCATGGCATGTGCTTAGTTGCTGGTGGAAATAGAAGGCTGTTTTTAGATGGCTCTATGCTGTATTTTGGAAATGGTTTGTCATGCAGCTAGCACAACACATGCATACTGGTGCAGCAACACTAGGCATAGCAAGCTTTGTTTTCACAGAATGTTTGAAGAATCAACAACTCAAAAAAAGGGGCTAACATTCAAAACTTACTCAGAAAAAGAGAAACATGACATAGCTAACCAACAGCACATTTGTTCCAGGGAAACCTGGAAAGTTTAGGAGGTGGAAAGACCTTCAGTTTGATGTATAGCTGTGAAGATGAAGAAGCAGCTCATACTGCTGAAGAGTCTAATCCTGAATTATTCATTTAGGTACAAATGTCCCATTCAATGAGAAACATTATCTGAAAGAGGTCTGCAGAATCGACTTTTGAAGATGTACCATGGTAAATATTGTGGATTCCTGTTAATAGGACATACAGTGGAAGGAAATGAGACTTCGGCATAGATACCAGTATTTATTTCCCACCACTGAGTGCTAGGATCTTTGTGTCTGGACAGTACAGACTCCACAGGAGTAACAGATGAAACCAAGGATACATCTTCCGGCAAGATATTTACCATCTGTAAGCTCTAGTCCTGCAATTAGCTGCCAAGGTGTGCTGATGTGCCCAAGTACAGTGGACATATGAAGACATGAAGTACTGTGAATTACAACTATTCCATACAAACATTAACCATAATATTTTAAAATATTTTCCCAATCTGTTAATATATTACTGCCTGAAATTTCTGTTAATACTGAGCCAAGACATCCTCTGTAAGTTTCTAGACACCATTCTGTCAGTAGTAGTAGTTGCATCAGAACAAGCCCGAGTCAAACTTAATTGGATACATCTGAATCAGTGAAAAAGAAATAACTGGCAATTCAAAGGCTCTGCTCAAAGAGACACAGGCATTATTGAGCTCATTGAGAAGAAAATTGCTGAATATTGTGATTGTACTTATTATACCTCAAATCTTTATATAAGGAAGATGATGGACTTGTAAAGTAAAACAATAGGAACAAAAACTTTTATTGTCACAGTTACCACCCAGGAGTGGCAGTTCTTCTAGGACCATGGTGGGATCAATAACGAAATGAAAACACTTTACAACTTTCATAAAAATGTATATTCATCAGAACTCTTCAAGGATCAAAAAGGCCTTGCAGAGTTTCACTGTATACTTCAGCTTTCCTATAATAAACCAGAGAGACTTCTGGACTCCCCAATTCCTACAGAAGAAATTTCCCATGCTACTGAGACTTTTAATAATGGCAAGCCACCAGGGAAAGCAGCATTCCCATTTTAATTTTGTGCATCTTTTGAAGAGAAGTCACCCTACTATGCGCCTGTGTACATTTAATCATTCTCTACACGCTTTATCAGCGAGCCTTCTCCCTGTAGGAGGAATACAATTAGGTACAGTACTAATTTATTATAAATAAAGCAAAGACCTGGTAAAATAACCTAGTTATCAATGTTTCATGCAACTGTGCCTATGAAGTACTAGCTAACATTCTCACCATGAGCCTAGAGAAATACCTGCGGCATTGATAAATCCTAACCAAGCTGGCTTTATTAAAAAAAAGATTATCATCACATAATACAGGAAAACTGTTGATTTTAATTGAAGTAGCCAGAGATTTATGGAAACCAACCGCAGCTTTTTTCTACTGATACTCTAAAAACCTTCAATAAGATCAATAAGGAAATGTATTTCAATAAGGAAAGTCTGGGATTTTTTTGTATACCATGCTGATCCATTTTATGTATTTATCTCCACCCCCAAATTTAGTTAAAGTGTTATTCTATATGCAATAGCCTCTTCTCATCAGTGATAAGGAATAAGAAGGTCAGAAGGCTTCAGATTAGGGGGAAAATGGTAGGCAAGGATGCTTGCTCTCCAGCATGCTGTTTGTTCTGACCCCAGGATCAGATCACTAAAGAGATGGAGAAGGCATTCTCATGGGGAGAAATCTCCATAAAATCAGCATGTATGCGGATGATCTGCTCTTAACTGTAATGAACCCAGAGTCATCTCTTACATATGCCTTATTCATAATGGAACAATTTGAAAAGTGGTCAGGCTTTAATCCTATTTTTTAAAACAGACGATTCAAAAGAATTAATTGAATTTTTTTTCTTTCCATGGCACAGCACAGCGATGATCTTTTAAGTGGCTGCTACATGACATTAAGTAGGAACAAATTTATACTATGACCCTAAGAGGCCATGCTGCGCATAAGCAAAATAGGTCCTTTCCTATCCATCTTCTTAGCCAAACTGAACTTCCTCTTATTTCCGAGGGGAGCAGTGAGAACAGAAGAGGTTCAGGCATGCTATCTCCTCTCAAATGGGTGGGAAGGGAGGCAAGGACAGAGCCAAGGATGTCTCTTCCCCAGCTTCTGCTGCTCAAGCACTGAAGAAGAGAGTAACTGCTTTCTAGAAGAGAGAAAGCGATATAATCACAACTCACAGCAAAAAGGGTTAGGAGCTCAAATCCTAATCAGTCCTACATCCTTCTACAGTACAGCCCTGAATATTAATAAATTTTACTAGAGAAATGAGATCTCTTTAGTCTAAGAGGAACAGCAGTAAAACTTCCTATTTTCAAATGAAGTGTTTCATGTCAGAGGACCCCACAGAACTTTCCTAACCATATATATACTCAAAGGGATCGCTTTCACACCTCTGATATAAAAACCATGAGCAATATAACTTTTTACTTGCCAAATTTTTATGAGAGAACGTGAGAAATAAATGCTTGTATATGGCTGGGTGGGATTTAACTCCCTAATATGAAATTTAGTGGGGTAATTAGGCCTAGCCCTGCTACTACTTCAGGAAGCATCCTGGCAAATTTGCATAAAAACAACATTAAGTGGAAAGTTATTTATTAGATGTACTGAGCCCCATATGAGAAAACCATTCATGAGGTACATGTACAGAGCCAGCGTCCTCATGCACAGCAGCTTGTCAAGGTGACTGGATGTTGCAAGGTTGTGACCCAGAGGCTGGAAGAAGTTCTTCAGGGAGCAGAAGACACCTGCTCAGACCAAGTCAGACCTGGAAGGGGACTCCTGCTTTGAGGTAAAGCAAAACTGAGCACAGGAAGTTACAAAGAAAATGTTTTAATTGGAAGAGGATATTTTCTTGCCAGCTACTCCTTGATCACCAAACATCTCAGGAGGCCACTATATCAGCTTAGACAATGACTCACAAATAGCTTAGCTTTCTGAGCAGATAATTAAGCTGAAATTAAGCTGAAATTATCCTCCTCTATTGCACCAGCTACCTGCAGCCCAGCAGGGGTATCAAGTGCTGCAGATGAAGATGTTGCTCCACAAAACCTGAATTCTGCAGCCAGGAACCAGAAGGAATGCCATGGCTCTCAGGGTGCCTGAGCCTTTACATTAGCTTCCTCTTTCTGCAAAGCTCACCCTGATAAGGCAGAATGTGCTTGCAGCTCCATACACATTTCACACACAAGTCTGCTATTCCAGGCAATTCTCAGGGTTCTAGGATGTGTTGGAAATATATTTGCAGAGAACTTGAGACAGAGAACTTAAACAGATGTTTAAACTGGCTTTGTTACTTCCAGCAGGACAGAAAGAGAGAGAAATTCTGTTCTCTTCAATAAGGTGCAAGTTTTTACCAGAGGCTGGTCCAGGATTTCATCAAGAAAACATATATTTTGATACAAACGGCCCAGAAATTTTCATTACAAATTTTTCCGTCAGAAAGGCTATTCTGTGGAAATCAGAAGCATTTGTAAAAGTACTGTCTTGTTAAAGAAAAAGAAAGGTTTGGTATTATGGAAACTTTCCAGTTCAACATTTTCAGACTGGAACACTTCAGTTCTCATTTGGTAATGACTTTTCCTTTTGAAACATATTTGCTTTACATTATTTTACATATTTTACAGAAGTTGAAGATGGAATGAAGATGTTTGGATTTTTCATAAAATAATTTTGGCACAGGCTTGCCTAGTGGGACAGCTTGATAGAGCTACAGAGTAAGGCTCCATATATCTCAGTTATTCAAAACTATTCTGCTGGCCTCGATGAACACAAAGCCACTAATTGCACTGGTCTGGAGGCATTAAAATGTTCTGAGACTCTCATCAAGGGCTCAGAAAGAAGCATAAATACTGAAGGAGCAGCTCCAACTGGTCTCTTGCTAGGCTGACCTGACAGTGTAACACTTCATGGATGATCTGAAGAATAGCAGGACTAAAGACAGGATCCTGCTGAAAAATATGCTCTTCTAGAAAACACTCTAATAAGGGTAGTTACCTGAACCCTATGGGAACTAACAATGAAATCTTGTCCCATTCTGCCCTTGGAAAATGAAAGCACTAGCATAGAAATCTTCCCTTCTCCAACAGGAGGAGCAAACTCTTTCACTTGGTTATAGGTTGCTGGCACGGAGCAGTTGTCAGTACTGCAGCCCAGAGACAGCTTTACCAGGGAGTGCTGGCTTGGCTGGCAGCTCTCTAGATACCCTCTGACAGCTCAGATGCTATACAGAGACCTCTCAATGACATCACATGCAAGATTCAACTTTCTGGCTTACATAGGTTAAGCACCTGATGCAGCCAAAAATGTTACTGCTTTTAACAATTAAAATGGAAGAATGTTCTGGCCTTCTCCATATCTTCTAAAGAACCCAAATGAATACAGGACATTYTCCTACCCTTTCACAGAAAGTCTTTACAATGTGATGAACTCGCAACATATCAACACTACAATCTGTGTTATTTCTAATTTTATTGTTTTAGCATTAGATAAAGCTATTGAATTGTTCACTTAATAATACTGCCAGATAATTCTGAGCCCTCTCCAATTTCTAAGCCATATCCATTTCAAAATGGACAGCAACTTTAGAAAACCTTTATGACTGCATTAGTGGGGAAAAGCACCTATCTTCAGTTGTGAATAGTAGCTCAGAGTGATTTCCCTTTAGCAGTTCTCAGTTTCTCTCATCCACAACCAAAAATGAACTTATTCTCATGGAAATTCCCGATGCCTTACAAAACCGGACACTTGGGGAGGCAGCTGACAGACCTCACCATGAAATCAGATGCATTAGAACTTCTAAAACCAGCATATGGAGCCCCGACCAGGATTTGAGATCTGCATGACTGGTAGGCTAAGTTTAGCAGGACAAAGCTGACTTTATAAAAGAAGGCTGAAGTTTTCAGCAGCATTGGGATATCTTCCTCTGATCTTCCCTGTTCTGAATTTTTGAAGTCCTACTTACAGACCTGTTAGGTCCATAAGTGGTTTGAAAGGTCCCACATGTTCTCACAGCTATATCAGCTCTTACCCTCCTCACAGGCTACACAGCTTAGTATTCTGCATACTATAAACTTTTCTTTTTTAGCCATTTCTTCCTTTTTTCCCCCCTTAAAAGCCAAACAATTTTCTCTTTATGAAATTCTTGCTGCAAGCTTTATTTTTTTTCTCATTTAATCAAAGTAACAACTAGAAAAAGATGGAAAAGGTGGCAGGTCAACAGGCAGCATCTGAAATCACTGTCAGTGTGGTAGCTCATGAGGGTAAGAAATGAAGACACCATAATGGTAAACAGACTAGACTAAGTAAAAATGGGTTCTCCTTTTCCGGTGTTCTCTGAGAGCTGTTACAGAACATACTTGGGGGGAGGAAACTTCTTCCAAATTTTCTTTGAGAAAAATTATATATAAAATAGTTAAAGATTTTTAATTTATGACTATGGCTTCAAATGCAGCTACTGCAACCAGATGTAATTTTGCAAATTTTATCAGTTTCAAACATAGGAAGCTCATAATTCTCTTTTCCCTCTAAAAGAGCACAAATGGAACTGCTGACATTCCAGATTCTTGATCTCTTAAAATCTAATTTAGTCCTAATACATACCACACTGTATCTTGTAAAATAAACTTGATTAGATATGGCTCATACTTGTTGCCTGGACTTCATGCAAGTGAAGGCCTTCTATACATAGGCAAGCTGGCCCAAGGCACTGCGTCTACCAGGTTCTGATTTTCCAAAAAACACAACATTTCTGCAGCAGCTTCAGGAAAATTCATAAGTAGCACTTTTATTAATGCAAAATATGTCAATGAAAAGTCAAATTCATTAGTACTATTTGCTTTAAGAATAATGATTTAAAGAACAACCTGAGTGTTGCTATGTTTCTGTGATTTTTTCTCAGCTTCAGATGATTCATTTCTAAAGAGCCACTGAATACTGTATTTTAGTGCATACTCCTGTCATATCTTTCACACCAAGTCTCTAAACATCTCAGAAACATTAATAAATAAAGCTTTATGAGTAATTAAAATTTCAGCTTCACATTCAGAGAATCTAAGTCTCAAAGTCTTATTGAGTATCTAACTGTGGCAGATCTAAAAATGAAATTCGTTCTTCCAGTCACTTTAAATTAAACTTTGCTACAACATCATGGAATCACACAGACTACTTCAGGTTTGAAGGGGCTTCTGAAGACCACTTCGCTCAACCACTTTCTTAAAGCAGAGCTAAGTTCAGCTCTACGCCAGGTTGCTCAGGGCTTGAAAACCTCCACAGAGGGAGGATGCATCACTGGACCCCAGATCTTTTTCAGCAGAGCAGTCATCCCTTGCAGCCCGTACTGCTGCATGGGGTTTTCGCATCCCAGCTGCAGGACTTTGTCTTTGTTGAACATCATGAAGTTTCTATCAGTCCACTCCTCCAGTCTGTCAAAGCCCTTCAGAAGAGCAGCCACCCCCTCCAGCATATTGACTGCATCCTAGTTTGGTGTCATCCTTGAACCTGCTGAGAGTGCACTCCATCCTATCAAACAGGTTGCTGATGAAGATCTTAAACAGTACTGGTCCCAGGACAGGCACCTGCAAAATACCACACAGTACCAGCCACCTGAATCAAGCCAAACTTCCACCCCTCCATATAGTCTGCCTATCCAGTCCATTCCTCCTCAAGCTGACTACCAGGATATTATGAGAGACCATGCAGAAAGCCTCACTAAATTCAAGGTGGACAATATCTATTCATCTCTCATACTCAAGGACAGTCATTTAATCAGAGAATGAAATCAGGTTGGTCAGGCATTATTTGCTTCTGGTAAATCCATGCTGGCTATGTCCTTATGTGCTTTGAAATACTTTCCATGAGAACTACCACCCATTTTCCCATGGACTAGGGTGAGGTTGACAGGCCTATAGTACCCAGCCTGATCCTCCTTCTTGCCCTTTCTGAAGAAGGGTGTAACATTTGCCTTTCTGCAGTCATCAGAAACCTCCCCCAGCCACAAAGACCTTTCAGTGATGAGACAGCAGCCTCGTGATGACGCTAGCCAGCTCCTAACTTCATCATCCCCTACTGCAAGTACTGCCTTCCTCCCCCAAATTTTGCTTCTAGGCACAGGGAGGCAATGTAGGAGGCCTGAGAGCACACCTTGACAGTAAAGCCTGAGGCAGAGCAAGTACTGAGCACTTCAGCCTTATCCACAGACTGCAGCATAAGGTTACCTATCTCATGGAGCAATGGAGCCACATTTTCCCTGGTCTCTCTTTTGCTGCTTCTGTGCTTGCAGTAGCCTTTCTTATTGTCCTTCTCAGCCCTCACCAGTTTTGATTCCAGCCAAACTTTGACCTTCCTAATTCTGTCCTTACATGCCCAGGCAACACTTCTATATTTCCCCTTGGCAGCTTGTCCCCACTTCTTCCTCCTGTCTGCTTCCTTTTTGCATTTAAGCTCAGTCAGGGGCTCATCTGTCATCTCAAGTTTCTATTACAGAAATTTCTCCTAATTTCTTTGAAATTTTACACCCAGCGGAATAACTCCTCTTCACTTCAATGGAGCTATAATGTTACCACTGTTTAGAAATTACTGCTATCAATTTTGTCACCTTGATCATAAAATTTTGTTTTCCTGTCATCCTATATTACAGATAGATACTTCTGCTATAAATGATTTGTTTTATATAATTAAGCTGCACCTAAAAATACTACAGTTTAACACACAATTGTGTCTTGTGTCATCTTACAGCAACAGCCTCCCAAATACGAACTAAACAATACTAAATCACTGTGACAGCAATTATAATTTTAGTCTTCCACACAGAATTTCAACAGCTGGAATTTTTTGTTTTTGAATGTTCCACCAGGAACATTTAACGATATTATTTTCACTTTCTAGAACTAAACTCTTAACATAGAAAAACTCTATAAGCTTTTTATTTCCAACATATTTGTAAGGAGTTGAAGGTTAAAGACAGCACTATTAAATACAGTCCCTCTGAAAAGCATTAACTCCCAAGATACAGAAAAGAATACAATTCCATCCAAATTTTTGAGACCACATGAGAAAATTTTCAAGACTATTTTCACAATTTCCAGGATAACACATTCATACTCAAACTCTAAACAGCTTTTGTTGTAGTTTGAAGCATTGTAAAATGGTCAAGAAAGCTTAAAAATATGAAGATGATGTTATGGCAAATTTATGTTCCAGTTCAGAAATACTTTTCACTAGGAAACATTCAGACCAGTTTCTGATATACACTGTTTAAGATGTGAAACATTTTAAAGGGGAATGGTTATTCTGAGATATTTACAAAATTTGCTTGCAAGCATATATGTTAGGTATGTTAGGTGATTCTCTCTTCTTTAAAAATTAAACATCAACAAAAACAGCACCAATACTTAACACATCTACATTTATTTCCCACTCTGCTCTCTATGCCTTCTTTCTTGCAGCTCCTTCAATCTAAGATGCCCTCCAAACCCTGGTGCACCGGGGTCTGACTTCTTCCTTCATAAACATCCCTAACAGGGTGTCTTCCATAAAACTCAGTAAGTAAATCTTTCCAAACACCCAAAGGTGTAAACTCAAACATACACTCAGTTGCTCACAACCTGCAGATGCTTTTGTTTCAACAACAGAATTCCCATCTGGTGATTCTAAACTGACTCTTCCTTTTCAGCTTCTCTTCTCACAGTCTATTTCCTCTTTTTCTATAAGAAATAGGTAGCAATAATAACAAAGAAAACAAATCCCACTCCTCCTTGATAAGTGCTTATGCCCAGCTCCATATTCCTTCAGTAAGTCACTCCCACATACTAGCACAGGATCTCTTTCAGTTCTGGGCAATCAGGTTTTCCAACGCTTTCGCAAAGCTAATCAATGTTACATTACTTTGTATATCTTAAGATTTAGCTTTGTCTCTCTGGACACGACCTCCTCAAAGCAAGGGAAATGTCTTTCCACATGTTCTGTTTAGTGCTGTTTGTATTCCACAAATAATTTTTTAATTACCTTTCTGTTCAGAGCCACGCCATCTTCACAGTCCAGCACTGCACAATCTACATTTAGTGAAGGGATTTTTCGTATCTTCCTTTCGTCATCTGCAGGTATGTACAGCACAGCTCGCCTGGGAATGAACTTGTGAGATGATGCAAAGTGATAACTAAGCTTAGGAACACCAGCTGGCAGAGGAGAATTCACCCTGTAAAGGATATTGTTGAAATTAGACTCTTGTCTACAATGCTGGAAAGAATACTTGACTATATTTTAAAAGGGAAGTATTCCTACTTAGATAGTTGCTGGGGGGTTTTTTTCCCCCTCAGGAAGAACCTAGGTAGGGAGATATCAGTATGACAGTTAATTATGGYATAAAAAACAAAACCACCATGTTCAACGGAAGTTGCAAACATGCAGAACTGAAGAAATACCAGGGCTGATGTTATCCACACAGCCTCAATTCCACTGCCTGTTCCTGCACACCGCAACAACTATTACATACAAAAGATTCTTTCCCTCAGAGAACAACTGCATGGGACGGAGGCTGTGCTGGGAACAGAGCAGGGCTGCTTTCCGAAGGTGGCCGCGATCTGCTACATCTGCTCCAGGAGCTGGATGGCATGCTGTGAACGGAGYTGGGGTGTTGGTTAAAACAAACACAGTTTTGCAAGGCTGATTTTGCAACCCTAGCGTTTTTTCAACAGAAGTACTCGCATGCAAATTTTAAACAAGCAAAAGGGATGGATGGGAAAACAAGAGAAAGACA
This sequence comes from Apteryx rowi, assembly GCF_003343035.1. Taxonomy (NCBI): domain Eukaryota; kingdom Metazoa; phylum Chordata; class Aves; order Apterygiformes; family Apterygidae; genus Apteryx; species Apteryx rowi. Next base: position 305,842 of record NW_020447686.1, read on the forward strand.
AGAACTAAAACCCCGTAATGCGGAAGTTCATTAATCCCAACATGTCTTTTCAGAAGCCTTCAGACCTTCAGACCCACAGCACAGATTTTTATTGACAGAGCTCATAAATCCACCAGTATTATTGACAGGTTGTCAGCCATGGTGGCTTTTAACATTAATAAATGCCTTGTGCACCACTTTTCAGCATAGGCCTGACTTTGTGGCACCACATGGCTCGCGTGGGTTGTTGTATCTGAGTGGTTTGAGGCAGCCTCCACTCCATGTCCATGTTTCTCCATCAGGGATGAGCTGTCCCCCACAAGCTGCAAGCCGGCGCACTTGGAAGCAGCGGAGCTACCCAGGAAGGCTGCCTCAAGTGCAGTCAGGAGCTAATCTCGCTCCATAATTACAAGCCCAGAGAAATAAATTGCAGAGGGTGCCACCGTGGTTCATGGCCTTTCTAAAAAAACCCTTGGCTGCTCCTTTTCCTACCCACTTCACACTGTATCCCCCAGGTCTATTCTGCTCCATCGAAAACGAGGACAAAATAATACAATTTGCCTTTGTACTCAGGGCACAAGTCATACGCCACAAATAATCCTACCATATAACACCATTATGCATTATCATGCATATTATTCCGCACTTTGAATAATGCAAAGCTTTTCTAGCACCGCACTGAATGTGTCATTATCACATCATGTCAGGGACCCATGCATTTTCCCATGCCCCTCTTAATAATCTTTCCCTAGTTGCTACATTTTGGATGACACATGGCTACATATGCCAATGGATTTTCTTCAAAATGAACATGACTAACCCTCTCAAATGCTCGAAAATGAGTTCAGTCAATCTAAATCAGAGACAACGCGATGCGTCGCTGACAGGCCACTGTGATACTTGCCTTTCTAAAGCAACCTTTTCCGAGAATTCTTTCCTCCCCTATAAAGCCAGCACCCTGAAAGCTAAATACAGATTTTGTTTTAAAAATAGGAAGAAAACTCTTATCACATTCTATCCTAGTAAACCAAGCTGAAAATGGCTACTCTTCCACCATCTCCTCTGCCAGGTCTGCGTGTCCTGGGTGGACCCACGTTGGGAGCCCACAAAAGCCCGCTGCCATGTTCTTGCTTGTAATATGACTAGTAATGCTTAATGCAGCCTGATCAACAGGGCAGTTTTGCTGTTAAATAAATGATGCATTACTTATTACAAGCACCAATGCTACCCTTATTAATAAATCTTCTTCATCTCTCACTGTGGCAGCTCTGAGTTATACGTGGTGGAGACCCTGACCCTYGGTACCTGGGAAACACACAACTGAGATCTGCAACTGAGAGCTTCTGCCAAGYCGACTGCTCACCCCTCTCCCATACACCAGCTCGTGCTCCCGGCCTTGTGTTGACATGGGGACGGTAACACAACTTGTGGCAACTCGAGTGGCGGCTAGTTAAATCCATTTAATCCCATTTTCTTGCAGTACACTTTGGGAGAGCAAGGAGGAGGTGGGAGAGAGGTTTAGCTCAAATGGAAATAGGAGGGTCTTTCTTCCGTGTGACACAGAGGTCAGTGAAGGAGTCTGCGGTCCTCCACTAAACATATATGAGGGGACAAAAGTGATTAGTTTCTATTCTCTTTCTCTGATGGCTTCAACCTTGTCCTTCCCAAAGGCACAAAGGAGTCAAAGATCTCAGGCCATTAATAGTTAACTCCAGAGCTACAGACAAGTAGCCCCTGAAGCACCCTTAATGACTGCCTCTTACCAGCTGTCTCAGCCACAGAAACTTGATAGATGTTACTAAAACCGTAATCTCAGAGCACACAGGGACAAGATGTATCTCCTGTCAGACACGTTGCCCAAGATTTCTTCCGGCCTGTAATCGAACCAAAGGCTGTTTGACCAGCCAGTTTCCCTTTCACTGCTGCAAGCCCCGCTCTGGTTATTCGGTATCGATTCTCCGAATACAGAGCAAAATGGCATATAGCATTTTGTAGGTAAAACTGTCATTACCTTCAGGCCAGATTTAGAAATCGCTAGCCAGGTGTCACCATTAAGACACATCATCTTTCATTTCGATGGGGCAGCAGTATGACTTCCCCAGCAGACTAGCTGACTCTAAAGAAGAGGTAGATTTAATCTATTAAAATACCATCACCTGATAGGCTTAATGTTATAAATACTATCAGCCAGTGACTACTGGTATCTCTTCCTCAGCTAATCAACTTTGTAGCCCCCGGGCCCAAAATACGGGTTTCTCAGGACACGGATTATAAAAATATACTGTCAGTTTCCCAAATTATTAGTTTTATGGAACAGTTCAGCAAATCTAAGAAGTAATAATTTTTTCAAGAAGGAGGGCAAAAAATAATGTACAGGAAGAACATGTGTCTATTGACCAGCACAGCATTCTTCCCCTTTTAAAACAAAGAGCTCTAGAAATGTGAGTGTAAAATACATTTTCAACAAGTATGTTTAAGTATGACTCCAATAAACATTTTCATAGACTATTATTTTGACACACATTCTTAAAAAACCCTCTTCCATTCTCACTGTGTTCTCCAAAAAAAGAAAAAAAAAMGTAGAGGAAATAGTAGACCTATCAAGAAGCCCATTTACCTACTGACTTTTTTAAAACACAGTAGCAAGGCCCAGGGTGCTGTGCATATTAACAACTAGCTACTCTGAGTAGCAAACACTATCCTGATCACCTTGGCTTCTTCTGTTATTTTGATAGAATAAAAACATCTCCAGCAGTTACTTTTTTTAGAAGAAAAAACCCAGCACCACCATCTGAATTATATTGGTAATCCCACGCCATAAAAACGAGGAAAATCTYACATATATTTCCTGAGTGCAACTTTTTTAACAATTCAAACTAAGCTTGAATGTGGTTAAAACTAAATACATGGACATAAGCCAAGTGAATTTGCTAAGACAATGTTTCTTGCTTTAAGTGCTGTAAGTTAAAATAAGGACTAGACTATTGGGTAAAGCTCATTAAATTGTTTTACAGCAGCATATTTTCATTCATAGCTCTAGCAGCAYGTTGAATGCTCTTGAGGTCTTGAGAATGAATCTAAATTTCTTCAGCAAACATAACATTCTACTTAAATCTTTCTCAAATATGTAAAAATAGCTGGCAAATTAAAGTTACTTTTGTTCCTCTGATAACAGTTTCACCCAAGAGCAAATAGTCCATCCTCATGAAGGAGAAAACAAAACCTTTTGGGTTACTAAGAGACATTACAATGTCTATCAAAATACAGTGTGACTGCAGCCAGTGAAATTACCGCAAATTATACGAATCTCCCTGCTGTAGACTGCATTTTGAGGTTCCAGTATTGCTCATACTCACACATATACTTAACTGTATGCACCTGTGCAGCCTCATTAGCACCAACACTTCATAGTTCACAAAGTACTCCCACAAGTTATATTCAGGCTCAGCACTTTAACCTGCGTCTCCATTTAATGTATATTATTCTAGAAGAGATACTACACCGCGATGTGCCTGCTCCATGAAAAAATATCCATTGCTTCATAGGTCAGATTTCTAGTTCTACAATCTTTGGCATGGCATTGGCAAAGAGTTAAGGATACTGTTTCCAAAGCGCRTATCTGGACCTCTGAACAAAACCATCCCAAATGCGGGTAAATTTCCACGGTGCATGTTTCTGACCCGTGCGCGCGTAACTGCGCCCTAACCACAGTCCTGACTATTCGTGACAGGGAGGCGGACAGAAATGACCCAAACCCTAAAACTCACGTTGAATGCAATGCAGCTTAGGTTGCAAACCCTCCTGCAGTTATTTCTCCTGCTACGCCTGCATAAAACCAAAGTAAATACAATAAATATTCTATTTCTGGTTTTACTACGTCCAATTTACTAGGGAGTAGCTCGCAAACAAACCCAAATAATCCACCAAAGACAAAGGAAAATGATATGAAATTAGAAAGCACCACAATTTGCATAGTAATTCTTCTAATTAAGAAAAGAAGATCCAAGTTGTTTGTTATAAACATCAGCAGGCCTTTTGCAAATACCAACAGCTTACAAGCAAGCTAAGCTAAGTATTTGTCAAATCAAAGCGACTTTCCTGAGCGTTTTATTGGTACAGCTGCAGCGCATGCATTTTATCACACATGCTAATAATCCTAGTTATGGCACTAACATTTTAATCATTTGTTCTGTAGGCTTGTTTCTCAAACAATTAGCACTAATGAATGGCCAAAATACTTCGGATCATATATGTCTAATTGCAGTCAAGAGCAGTTATTGTCTGCATGTACATTTCAATTCACCTCTGGGGATAATGTTTGTTAATTGTATTTCTTTATATAGCAAGTGAAAAAAGGCTGTTCGCTCAAAAAGGGACTAAGTGTTCTCTTCTTTCCCTTTGTGCCCACAAGAAGCTAAAGTCACTTCAAGAGGCACTTAATCCCATCATCCATGGTTACAATTGCCTTACAGCATCAATCAAAAAGAATCTGAAGTAAAATGATGCAGCTATATTGTGTAATTAAAAGCAATTCAGGTAGTTATTGCTTGGGGCATTTTCCAGGTCCAAATACTTAAAATGGCACTGCGGGGATTCTAAATACTGTAGTGTTTTAAATTTGGTCAACTACAATATCTCACAGAGAAAGGGGAGGAATATGCAAAAAAAAAAAAAAAAAAACACTCCTAGTGCGTATTGTAAAGCAAAAGAAAAGAGGAGGAACAGCTAACGTTTGAAGTGACAAAATCTACAACTCTCCAAATAAAAGGGAAATAAAAATATCAAGAAGAGAGAAAAGCAGAGGAAAAAAGAAAAGGACTGCAGTTTTAAAGAAAAACAAATCCCCGCAATTGTTAAAAAGTTAACATGTGAAAAAACGCTAACGTTTTCTTTAATGGAAAACAAAAGATTGCTTCACAAGCTTTACAGTCAGAATATGGGTCTCTGAAATCTTTGAGTTTTCCCAGTGGAAATAAATTCACGGTAAATTTCTAAGTTTTGTTTGAAAAAATTGACTTACGTTAAAAGAGGGAACATACGATATTTACTTTTGCATAATGCCCAAACTTTGCTAAGGTACTTTCCCTAACAACTGCCACTAACAGTGATCCAATTATGCTAAAATAAAAACTGTGGGTTATCAACATATCAAACACGCTGCTTTACATTTTGATTTCTTCCTTTGTTCCAAAACCACTAAGGTCATTTCCTTGATGCTTTAAAAAATAATTAAGAAACCCTTCAAACCTATAAATACACTTTCTCTCTCTTTAAATATAAGGCAGCAGCTACTTGTTGTGGAAGACAGAAGAGAGGAGATTTTGTTGTTTAAGCCTGCTGAAAAGCAGCTTTACTTCGGAGTCAAAGCCTCTCGAAAGAGGCATTGTTTGGTTTTAAACTCACCAGTGAGGCTGATACGATCTCACACGGATGCAACTCTAAGATTAATTCCCCTGAAGTTGACAGAATGAAACAGGTATGAGATGCCAGTAAACACGATCGGAATCACATCCTGCCGCTCAAGTTTTAAGAAGGTTAAGGAATAAACCTTCGCATTTTAACCAAGTCATGAGGCGTACAGGCGGGCTGCACACCGCGCTGGGGACGGAGGGCAGGGGGCTGCAGAAGGGCTCACAAAAACGCCGTGAATTAAGAAATGTAACCTCTGTAACAACAAGCGTTGGCTATCAAAAGGGACAGATTGGAGGGGGTCACTCCCGAGAGCGGTAGCCTGCTGGAGAAACTGGAGCGGGGAGAAATGAAAAGGGGGCTTCCAAGGGACCTTTAGCAGGCAGTCTCTAGCACTGATAGGACATATTGCATTATATCCAAAAAGCACAGAGGCAAACGAAATGGGGAAGGAGAGTCATGCTGTTAAAAAAAAATTGCGACGCGGAGGAACGCGAGTAGAAGGCAGCTGAATGTTCAAATGGAAGATGAGGGCTAAATCAAAAGTCGCTGGCAAGTCATTTTAGGAAAAATGTGGATCTTCGGTTGYAATTTATAATTTTTTCCTATCTCCAGTAAACCAATGTAAATCATGTAACTGGAAACCAGAGCCTTTCTGAGAAAAAGACCGAATATAAACCAGTCACTTATTGACAAAGGCTTAAAATAATGGACCCCTGCACCATAAAATGATAGAAGGCTATCATAGGTTAAATAGTTAACCAAACTTTCTCCTCCCACCAGTGCTAAACGTAAAAAAATGACCTTTTATTTACCCCATCATGTTCTTTCAACTACATTTGACCCTGTTGTTTTGGTTCCCTCCAAGCTCTACCATAGATGTGACTGCTTTGACTGAACATCAGTTTTTTCTTCTCAGGTCGAAATGGCCAAATGAGATGTGAGGGAAAAAGGGATCACGAACGTCTCCTATTACTCCTCATATTTTTGCAGCAGCAGAAATAGTTCATTTTTTAAGGAAGATTAGGGCGTTGCTGTCTTTGATTGAGTACGGGAAAATTTTTAAAGGGATTTAAATAATGGGTCAGGGTGACAAGGGCTGCTTCCCACTCATGGCAAGAGGCGGTTTGTATCAGGAAGGTCTCTGAGTCTGCATTTGCTGTCATCCAAGGTTAATCAGTGTCCCATCTTGGGGAGCCGTAACGCACGTGACGCAGAGCTGACGGTTCTCCCGTTTTCTTACAGCGTGGCACGCTGAACAGCTTGTCACGCCRAGAAGGCATCACCGAGCCCAACTGCGCCCCCCACGTTCCCCTGCCTTTAGCACGAGGGACGTTTCCAGCCCCTTGGGACCCTGACTGCTGCTTCATCAAACCCAAATCCCTGGCGGGCAGCGGCAAAACTCCCTGTTGGTGGGTAACACATTCGCTCGGCCACATTAATTACAGGAAGGTGTACGTTTCTCTGTCTTTCTAAATATAGACACTTGTGAAGTTTTAATTTCTGTAAGCAAATTGCAAGTTTTTTCATATGTTTAACTAACGTGGTTTCTATGTTCCATTTATTTCTAATCTGTGAGTGTGTAAGGAAATTTTGTAAAATTTCATTTAGCCATCCATTTGCCTGACAGACGGTGTTGCATTACATAAAGTTTACAGAATTGCAACCAGCAGCTGCAGAAGAAAATTACAACACATAACAAAACCACGCCACATTAAAGACGAAGATTCAGTACTATACCAACAGGTTTAGAAAGGAATATGAATAAAATGAGCCTTTTAAAGTGTGCAATACTAACTAAAAAAGCGTTACTTTGGATGTATTGCATTGCATTGATTTACATTTTGTTTTATCAGCCTTCTGTATAAACTGATATGCACCAAGTGTGCTCAGGGCTGTGCAACACAAAGAAGAAAACATGGCTTTGTAGGTCAAGAACCTTCCAGTTTAGGAGGAGGACAGGCACAGATCACTAACAGGGACATCCAATGTAAAATTTTGTCTTAGGAAGTGAATATATAAAAAAATCCAAACCTATAATGGTGGCACTTTTATAGAATCGGACCTCTGTTGGTGGCCTCTGCAGAAAAGTTGAATTTTGAAGGAGATGCTTTCTGCATGTGACCACTACAAAAACATTCTTGCCTCTTCTGGAAAAGATTCAAAGTCTCCACTCTGGCTGGTTTTCTGACATGTCCCTTATTGCAAAATCTATCATAACATTTCCACACACACAGTTTGTGCACATCTCACTCTCTATATCCATACAAAAAACTGATACAAACATTTTGGACAGAACTACTTATTTGAGCATGCTTTTCCCCTCTTTTCTTCACTGCTCTCCTCTCTTTCCTCCACGCTGGCGCTGATCCCAGGTGACAGCCCCACAACTGAGCTCTCTCAGTCCCTGCCCTCAATCCAGCTGTGTACGTGTTGGCTAAACGCTGCAAGGTCAAGATTGAGAGCCATATTTGAAAATTCAGTGCTAATTACTGTGATTACAATCTGATTCCCAAACAGCCAAAGCCTCCGGAGCAGTTTAGGAAGGAACTGCTAAYCAATTATATTTAAAATATGAAACACGCACTTGCTAAAATCAGAATCAATAAGCTGCCATTCCTGCCGGTGAAATGATAGTGCAGTCACACAGAACAATTACTTTTGCCAAAGCATATGCAGGTTAGATATTTATAAATGCACAGCGTGAGATAAAAGGGAAATGATCTAGACCTTAAAATTAGTTCTGATTTACATCTAAGTTAAAATAAAATTACACTAAACATGTGCTTGAGAATATTTAAATGACACAAACGAATCAAGTAAAGAAAAATAAGTATCAATACGCTGGTGCTGCGGAAGTTGGAAGATGGAAGAAATTTGTTACCTCCTTTGTATCTTTCAGAATTTCGCATTTATTACAAATTTTATCCTTTCTAATTCCTGTTACGGGTGGGTGGGGGATATTTTAGAAAATGAGGTTTCCTTCATACTTCTGAGAATCTTTTATTAAATAGGCCACATTTTATGTCGATTTCCAATTTATGCCATTCTACACCTAGCCAAAGCATAAACAAGCTCTCTGATTCCTGTACACTTATTTAGAAATGTATGTAAATTATGCTACTAAATAAAACATAGACATTTTTATTACTTAAGAAAAACAAAACAATATTGCAGTCCTCTCTGTACTTTGAAATTGCTCCTGTAAACCCATTCAAGCATGTGCTTAGTCCGGAGAAGTCAAAACGACTAGTCAAACACTTAAAATTAACCATGTGCTTAAGTGTCTGCAGGACTAGGGATTAATTTTGGATTATGAAACTATTCTATTTCCATGTGTTCTTAGGCTATACAGAGGACAACCTGCTATTATTTTCAGTTTTATGCGCAGACTTGTGCAAAACTGAGATTTAGAATCATACAGATACAATCCGGTTGGTGAATATCATCTTTCCAATGAAATAAAGACACTCAGTCTCTGGGGAAAAAACCTACATGATATCTTTCAGTGTAAGCTGAAAAGTAAAAATGTGATTTTTGTTTAGCTGAGCATTTCAGATTGAAGAATCACTTTGTATCCCGATGGACATATTTAGGATAGCTTCTGTGCCAAATAATGGAGCAGTGAAGAACATTTTAACAAGCAATTAGTAAATATGAAACTGCTGCAGAACAGTTCATGTAGCTATAAAAGTAAAATACGCTGCAATTGCATCAAAAATAAAATATGTTGTAATTACATCAAAGCTGATGTAATATAGCAGAAAGAATAAACACACAATGCTGTTAGTTCAACAGCAAGTGCAGCTACACTAATTGATAAATAACTGCCCTCTGCTTTTGAATACCAGTGTAGTAGAAATTTAAAAACATTTTCTTAACAGACAACACTTGCAAATACCACGTGCTCTAGGCAATACTTACTTTAGAAAATGTCTACAGGCAGAAATATTACACTGCAGTATGGCTCAGGATGGCACAAACAAGCATCTGTGTTTATTTTTTAACTAGTCAGATTTATAAGAGCAATGAAATTCCTACATAAGCATTTTATATTGACCTGATATGGACTTACTGTTTTAACCAGCTTTTTAACTAACTCCACAAGTTAATAAAGGCAACTACATGAATCCTTACTGCCTATACATTAAGATAAGAAAAGCATTCATTAAGCAATATCCAGACTGTTTTAATTACAGAAATATCACTCTTATTTGTAGTTTAATGTTCATTAAGTACAGTATAACATTTTCTTAAAATGCCCCAGAGGCACTTAAACTCTTGATTAGCTATTAAAAAAAAAATCTCCCTTAACTTCAATCACAGGAGTTAACGTCTACTGCAATGAAATTCCAGTACTTTTAATCATACAAAAATGTCATATGTAAATCTTACTCGCCATGAAAACATTATATAAGATCAAATGGATTTTCTATGCCTCTATCACTATTCAGTATTGACAAAATATAGGAATTTTCCTATGACAGTTACAGTAATAAAAATAAGGCCAGCCCTATTTTATTTGAGAATGAAACCAGCTAAAAAACAGATCTTATTTTATTAATTTTAAAAAATAGCAGAGATGGCCTAAACCCCCTGACTTTTACATTTTCATGCCTTTAACTATGTCCTTGTTCAATTATCTGAAGTTAAACATACAAAATTAGTAACAGTGGAGGGATTAAACAACTTTATAGGGACTGCAGAACTTTCTTGATCTCCTCTAAATAAACACCTGGTACAATTTTATTATCCAATTTCTTTCCTTTTTTTCTGTCTTTTGGGTAGATTACAAGAATTAACATTATTACTGCTTTTGTACAGATGACAATGAAAACCATCACCTGTATTTTCTTCAGTATTTCCCCACCGTCTGTGCAGTATTCCATACACCTCTTGAAAAAACCCATTAATTCTTTTATTTGCTAACAGCATCAAGAATTTAAAAAATCATGAACAAAGTGACCTCAAATTGTGAGGCTGGATTAAAAATTGTGACATTTTTGAAACACACAATGAAATTTTCTTGTTCTGGAATCCCTGGCTTTCTATTATCAAGCTTTTCCTTACAACAGTTAAAGCTAGGTATTGCCTTTAAAAGTAAAAAAAAAAAAAATTAAAGCTGAGATTTTAGGAAGTAGGGCTTAAAGAAAATACCAAAGACTGTGAAACTAATGATAAAAAGATGTCAATTCATTTTGATCTTCCAGGTAGTCAGCTGAAGGATATTTTTATTACATGGAAACAGGCATGTAATCCCTAAATCAGAAGCAGCCCTCAAAAATTGTCTCCTTGTCAGTCAGTGCTCGGAGAAACTAAAAATGGGAAATTTAGCACATGCCAGCCATGTCAGGCCAGCTCCCCCTCCAGCCACTGCGCTGCCCTTGGTGAGCCGAGAGCCCCGGTACCGAGATCCGCACGAAACCATCTCACCCTGCTGCGCCCACAGGTGACATGGGGTTAGGTGGGATGAAGCCGATCCTCAGAGCGCCCGCGGTGGGGACTGAATTTGGAGGAACGTGATGGTTGTACAGCCACATCTTTCCAAGGACAAAGGCTGGGGTGTAGGCAAGCTTGAAGACAATAAAGGTGCCAGACCTACCAGAGCAGATAATACCAACGTGCGACGGAGGAGAACTGCTGGTAAAGGGWTGTATTTCAATATTAAATACCGAAGCATACTATAAGGAGTGGGGAAAAAAAAAWTTTTTTTCAAAATACTTTTTATCATTTAATTCTCTCTCAACATTTTCACAGAACCCTTCGCATTGGCTTTGCCACATCTTGTGAGACTTAGAAACGGATCCTGAAAACCTGACTCCCAGTTCCTCACTGCAGCTTGCCCACATAATAAGTCATATCCTGCTCGATGGGCAGTCGGTCACTGACAGCAGAACTTTATCCAGATTGAAGTCTAAAAAACCATCATCATCAAGGAGGGAAGAGAAACAGGGTGAAAATCAAGTTCTCTGCAAAACAATATGATTTTATTTTTACAAAAAAAGTCAAATTAACAGCTAGAAACCCCTTCTGGGGCACTGAGAGCCCTTGACGGGCCTTGCTCTGTGCAAGTGCAAGTGCAAGCGCTCTTATTACACGCTCTGTGGGAGTTTCTTATCTATATTTCACAGGTGAGATTACTTGTGTGGTTACGGTTGCTGCTGTATATATTCACTGCGGTCACTGAGCACATCATAACATCAGCCGAAACTCAGGTAAAGCTCAAGAGCCAAAGTTGCCGTCCTCCCCAACAGTCTTGTTTCAAGGGATGTCTCTCTCCAACAAAACACCTCAATTTAGTTAAATGTGGATTTCCTACACTACTGCATTACAATACACATCACCATCAGTCCCCCTTCCTTCGAAACAGATTTTAGAAAACAGCCCTGTCCCTCTTTGTTGCCTAACGGGGAGGGAAGAGTTGGATATGGCTAAAAGGGACGGGTGAAAGAAAGAAAGAACACTGGGTCACCGAGCACACAGCTCACTCAGGGACGGCGCAAAGAAAATTGTTCCAGACTGACCCAATTTAAAAGTAAGGATTTTTTCTCTAAATTCTTGATACAGTGTGTTTGATATTTATTTAAATATAAGCAAACAGGATAAATTTACTGCCCCAGTTAGAACCTACACAAATAAAGAAAATTACTTTTAGCTTACAAAACTGATATATAATACATAAGCAAATATCCTGGATTACAAGAAAAGACTCTTGAACGTACTGGTAATATAACCTTGTGGGAAAAACTCCCTGTGAAAATATGTGAAGGCACCACATTGTCTTCCTTTAAAAGTCCTTTTTAATGACCTCTGTCATGAATGTAAGTTCAGACTTAAGTTTTTGAGGAATGGGAAAATAGATAATTAGATAAAATATTTCTTCTATCCTTTACTTAATGATGAGGAAAAAAAACCCATTAAATTCCTGAATCTGCCTACTTTTTTGTTTGAGTATCATTTTAGATATACTTTAGCACAAAAGTGAAATAATATCACTGAGATATGTTTTAATACTGCAGAGCATATCAGTAGTCTGTAATAATATTAAGAAGCAAACAAAGAATAAAGAAGGAGACAGTAAACAGTCCTACAAATACTGAAATGTGGTGTAGATCAAACTGAAATGTCTTGCCAAGCATAGTCTTTCGAAGTTGAGATTATATACATACATAATTTGGATGGTTTGAAACATCAGTTTTAGTCTCGCGTTATTCCTGGTTCCTCATCATCTGTTTCCTTGCTGACAGGACGGATGTCCTGAAGGTTTCAATTTTTATCTTTCTCAGTAACATCTTAGTTGAGCTAATGTCTCAGTAATGGCAAGATTTGTTGTTGGAGATTGGTGTCAGATGTACAAGAAAAAAAATGTGGCCTATCCGCTCTTTTCTACAAAACACTTCCAGCAGGCAAATTCTCTCCTTCTTTTTTGGGTCATTCGAGTTTAAAAGGGGAAAATGCAAAATAATAACCTGACTAGGTCTGGGTGCAAGCAAGAAAAAAATGCTATTTTTAAAAGTCTCTTAGAAACAGTACAAATACATAATTAACAATAGACCTAGAAAATATCTTCCTGACAATCTGAGATGCAGAAAGACAGTACAATATCCCCAGTCTTAAAAGTAAGGTCCTGTTGGTTTGTAACCATGACAGTCAGAGGTGAACATTTTTCTATATATGCGTATGTTTATGTTTATATATTTATGTGCCTGTATAGATATCTATGCACCTGAATTATTTATTTATGCATATATAAATGCATATATGTATGCATGTATGCATATAAAAATGCTCAGTATGGCATAGTAAGTAACACATAACAACGGAAAGAGGCAAAAAGAATCATCTTCCATAAAGCAAAGAAATAATAAAACCGGCCTTTCTCACAATTTTTAAAGTCTCAAATGTTCCTCAGACTTTGCTATAAAAAACTGCCTTTTCCTGCATTTCAGGCAATGACATTAGGCTGGGAAGTCTCCAATGAAATATTAAGTCTCAAAGGGACACCATCTACACTAGACTGAAAGTCGTTCCGACATTAGCTACTGATGACAATGGCTTGCTTTCGTGACGCTTGGGCTCTTTGCATCCATACACTTTGTGTCCACACACCATGGGCACATACAGGTGTGACCCTGCAGATTTACCACTGCTCTAGACTGAAGCCCTGTCTCAATGAGCCCAAACAACTCTGCCTCTAAAGTTACTGCTTTCTGGCTTTGCCAAATCCTTGCTAGAACAAAGCAAGCAACCAGGTATTTCAAACAAGTGACACTCCTTCATTTATATCTTCATAGAGCTGCATTTTTAGCCGTAAGAAAGTAAAAAAAAAAAAAGGGAAAAGAACTCATATCATCCTTTCTTTGTCCCTGCTCAGCACCTCACCTGCTATTTTGGAGGGAAAGCAGAGGAATTTAGGGGCTGTTTCCTCAATACATTAATGGGAAGAAAGATAACTTTTTGGTTAAAATAGCCACTTAGAGTAGTAGCCAAAGGCACTAAAATGCACTATAAAATGGGGTGAAGTAATTCATTGCTTTTTCTCCCTTTTGAGAGGAAGGGAACAGCAGGAAAAGAGTTAGCATTCCCTTGTCATGACTTGGTCTCCACTCTGTTCCTGAGTCCTATGCTCAAACCAGACTGTGGCAACCCCACAGATTAGCCCTTAGCACAGAGTTCACCAAAAACCTATGTATGTACATTCAGCCAGAAAGAGATATTAAACCAGCATTGCTAAGAATAGCACCACATAAACCTTAGTCGGGCCAGATTTCTCTGGATTGCACCTTAGGTGGACTTCAGTCAATGAGCACCAAGGAAACAACAGTGCGAGGACAACCATCTAAGCTGAAAGCCCTGCTGCTGAGCTGCCTCCCTCGCCACGGCGCTGGGCATCCCCTTGCACACTGGCCTGAGTACTCTGGATTAAGCCGCATCTAAATTTTGCAAAAGATACTTTCCRTTCCCTGCAAGTGAAGAGAGGCAGTTTCCTGGAAAGAATTCCACAGGAAGATCTTGCACACCTATTTGACACCTGAACTTAAATGGATATGTATTTAGGGTATTTTGTATAGCTTTGGTATAGCTGACGGTAAATTACCACCACTACCAATGTTAGAGCRGAGTTTAAATTATTTTTTTCACAACATGCTACAACAATTCTTTCAAAGGAATGTTATTCTGTTGCTGGACATTCTTGAAGCTCTGCAAGTGCTCTACAGCACTGTTCAAAACAAAAAAATCGGATACAATCTGGTCCAAAACACTGTCTTTCCTTTCAATAAATAAGGTTATGTTCTGGGCTCTTTTTAAGATATGTTACCTCTGCTCCTGTCAAAAGCAGTTGTAATGCAAATTGTTTTCCCCTCATGATAACAGTCATGCTTGCTAAATTGTGCATTTCAAGGATTTTCTCAGATTTCTGACCCACAAAAAGGACATTTTAAATATTAGCAGGTACATTTATTCTTGCCTTAGGAAGTTATACTAGTTTGAAAAATAAATAACCACTAGTTGAGTTTTATGTGATTTCAGATACACTAGTCTTAAAATATTCCATTTTTTTATTTTCTAGCCTCTGCAAAAATGCTGCATATTACAAGGAAAGCAAATAGAAGACAGGTTCTAAGCCAGCATGGAGTGAAATTATGGAGAGGTGAAGATAGGAGAGTGTGGGGAGACAAATATGCCCTCAGGCAGCTGTTGTATGCTGATTATTCTGTTACTCAGCTAGACTTGCTTACGTCTTGATTCAAAATGCACTTTTATTATACTGTGCAGCAACAAACCAACATTCAACTCAACACACAGTGTTATCAGGGAGGCTTTGAATGCAGTGAAGATGAAGGACTTTTGGAAGGCTGTTTATGTTTGAAGGCTAGAAAGAAAGAAAGTTGAAAAACATCTATAGGAGGAAGAGAATAAAAGGGCATTTGCAACTATTGCTGGAGGCCTACCAAACATGGGAGCAGATTGCAAGAGGCCAGGTTTAGCACAGGGGTGAGGTCAGGTAGGCACAGGACCTGGGCAGTGTGGACGTGATATCTGAAGCCAGCGAACTGCCACAGGCGGCTCCAGAAGTGAGGCAAAGCAAATGGGGTGAACCTGGACAGCCAGCACAGAGCAAGGCTGGAGAGCCTAAAGGTCCAGGAGATGGATGACGAATGCATGGCATCTCGGTGAGGCAGCCCCCGGGACCCAAAAGGAGGGCTGGGTTTTGTGCAGGCTGTGTGGCAGATGGTGACAAGACGTGACACTACGTTAGCCATGAGAGAAGACTGGCAAAGACTATGGGGGAGAGGAAGCAACAGCAGAGGAACCCAGGAAACACAGAAACTAGATGATCAACCAGAGATGCAAAAGGGAACCATGGTGGGTACTCACTTGGCCAAAAGAAAACAAGGTCAAAAGCAAGATTAAAGGAGAAAGGTGAGGACATAGTGAAAAAAAAAAAGGAGGACAAAATCAGTGGAGATTTTGGTGAAGGAAGCACCAATGAAAAGCAGAGGACCGAGGAGTCTCTTGATGTGGCATCAGAGACAGAGAAAATGTATTAACTCAGGGCAGCCAGCTGAATCACTTAGCAAAATAGTAGTAGCCTGGCATAAGTCTTTGAGGATGAAACAGAGGAAAAGGGCAACAAGGCTGGAGAGTACAGGGGAGGAGGATGAAGCAAGAAGCAGCCAGCATGATCTTGATTCAGCCAAGTAGCTGAGCACAATATGAAGAGTCTGAGCACTCTAATAATATCACTTGATTAAGTACCTTTCTGAATCAGGGCCTGGTTCAGTAGCTCTGCAGTCAAAGACCAGGGAAGAAGCTGTGTAAATCATGCAGAACAAACGGCAGTTCAGTATGCAGAATGGAAATGAAATGGGAACTTAGATGCTGACCCCCAAGGAAGTTCTTCTGAAATCCTGTAACTCTGTAGAGTACAGAGTAACTTTGCAGAAAAAGCAGAAAAATATTTGTACTTGCCACACACACTGATTTCCTGCAAACAAACTAGCATTTTAATTTAGACCTCAACATTGCTTTCACAGCATTTAATGTTGCATAAAAATAAAGTATCTCCCTGTGATGCAGTGCCAGTGACTGAACTTCCCTTCACTAGCCAGAACTACATCTATTAAATGTGTGAAATGCTAAAGGTAACAGTGTCCAACAATACAAAATGAGGCAAAAGGAATTTAGACCATCCTCAGGAACCAGTCTGCCAAAATTTTGGGTGGATGCTAGGGGAAAAGGACAATTAATACAGGGACAGATGGCTAAACAAAAACAAAAGCCATTATCTAAAAACCTGGCTAAGGAAAGCTTAGCAACTGACTGTCGAACAGAAACAATTCAAGAACTAGATTAAACACAGTAATGTCAATAGCTTGGACATTCTAACGTATAAAGAAATAGAGAACTTGCTGTCATTTATGCCAGTATTAAAAACCTGCTGGGCTCACATTAGATATTGAGGATATATTTTATACATAATGGGCATTTACTCTCCCTGTTGGAAGGTGGATTAAAAAAACAAAAACAAAAGTTAGAGCAATAATAAAAGCTTCAGTAACTTGTCAAGTCTTAGAAAACCACGACAGGGTTCTGCAAGCAGTCTGCTGTTCAAAAGAGGCTGTTGAAATATGACGGCCTTTCCCTCCCCTCTTAATTCCCCACCACCACCACATACAGGTCTGCAAATCTATACTGAGGTGAGAAGGTCAGTGCGTCAGCTATGTCCCCGCGTGAGCCAAGAATGACTCTAGAACAACAGCAGCATTTGCTGGAATTACTCCACTTGCGAAACCGTGATCGATGGCCCTCYGCTTCCTGCCACCGTGGAGCAAGATTTGGAAGAAAAGTGTGGAAAGCAGCCAAAGCAGCACAACGGAGATGAGTTTTACATGGGCTTAGCCTCATGCCAGGATAAGGACCCTGCAAGCGCTGGCAACCCTTCGCGGAGGATGGTTTTTGCGCAGGCCAGCCTGGTGCGGTTGTGCCACATCCGCATGCACGGGTGCCTGGGCGTCCTGCCGTGCTCTCGGACAGAACGCTGAGGCACAAGCGGCCCGCGTTATACCGTGGCTGTGGGAAACAAAACCCCTCTCTGGGCTGAACTCAGGCAGGCTTCTTGCACAGTTAAATCACTTGGCCCCATACGCCACCAAATTGCCTCCAGGCGGATGGCTGAATCTCGCTCTCCACAAACATTGCTCTCTCAAGGCAGCACAGCAACGTGAAGTTCCGCAAGTAATAAAAGCTTCARTCAGCTTTACACAGCACAAAATGATGGTTAAAACTGTCTGCTATGTCTGGCTCATAAGAATACTTTGAACCAAGAAGCTTTATTCATACAAGAAAGTGATATTTAATTCTTTTGCTATACTTTCTCAGTACTTTAATTATTTTAGTAACCGACACACTGTATTTCAAATCGTTACCAATGCATCCTACCTCGGTGGTAGCACCATCAGTTTGCAGCAAAGGTTGCTTTAAAACAAGAAACAGCTTATTTTTTTATTAAAAACAAAAGTTAATAATTACAGGAACACTGACAGTGTTGCTACAGTTACAACTATATCAGCCTTTCAGTTACAACTCCCTGTTTCAAGGGTCAATAACTCAGTTGTCAAAAATCCCACTGGACAGAAGCCTGACACACATCTTAGACATACATTAAACAAATGCATAAATAAAAATGGGCTGTTTCATGCTTTTGAACATTTTGATTTAAACCAGTGGTTCCAGATGATACTTTGAGCATCTAAGTCAGACAGTAGTTTTTTCTTTCTTTTAATACAATATTTGGCCGGCTGATCGCCTTTTATGTGCACCAGTGCTTTTGGCTGCTGCCAGGGGGAAAGGAAGAAGAGCCCCAGCTTTTTTCTCCGGCCATCTCACCCCCTGCCCATCAGAAAGGAAGTAATGCTGTACATGCCCACTGCTCTCCCCACAAAACTTCCTGAGGATTTTTAGGCACAAAAGCTTTATGCGCATGTGCAGCAGCTGGATTACCACAATAGACCATAACGGCCCTAAGAGCCGTTACGGTATATCAAGTGAGTAAACCGAAAACTAAGAAGGATTTACACAATGACCATAGTGGCTCCCTGGGAGCCGTTACGGTCTATCAGGTCAAAAATCCACTTTTTAAAGAGCGCCTAAATATGTGTATACCCAACAGGGCCTTGAGTCTCCGGAGCGACTATCACACACGTTTTCAAAATGAGCCAGGGAAGAGAAAGGAGATTACACCAAACAACGCTAAGATAGAAATTTTTACAATGAATAAAAGACATATCATGCAAATTCTAAAGACATGTACTTAAAGGGAAAGGAAAATGAACGTTTAGTGGAGAAATTGGACACAACGTGATTTCTTCATTGTCAAAACAAGTCCTTTTAGGTTTTTTTTTTTTTTTAATCAGAATTAAACGAAAAAGGAGATTTCCCACTAAAACCTATTACCTTTTAAATAAAAGTTAGGTTACACAAGGTATAAAAATAATAAAATCACAGCTGGGTTCTGAGTTGCTCTGCTGCATTTCAAGTCTCTAGCAGCAGCGTAAGTTAGTAATACAGCTCAACTTTGCATTTCTTTACTTCTCTCCCATTGTGTCACAAAAGGAACAAGTTATTCAAGACAGTGATTTTCTACATAAAAGCCAGCTCTATTTTCCAACAACAAATCTGCAATAAATCATTGGCCTACTTACTTTTTTATTCTTCCCCTTCCTTTACAGGCAATATTTGTTCCTGCAGCAAACCTGTAACAGAACACTTTCTCTCTATGACCTGAGATAACGGTAATGTTGAAAGAATGGCCTCACTTGTCAAAGATTAGAGGGCTGTCTGCAGCCTACACTCCTCTTTACTAGAGCCAAATAGGCCCAATAAATGCTAATACTCAGCATGACGCATCAAGAACGTTAAGCCTCAACATTGACTAAGAAGAAAGTATCACAAATTTACTGAAATTATCTATAGCACAATAGAGAAGAGAAGGAATTAATCAAAGTCTCTCTCTTAATGCAATGCTTGATTGAACTATCCCAATCCCTTTTTAAATAGGATAACCTAGTGGCTAGTGACCCCGATGACACATCCTAGAGAGGTACACAAGTACCACTTGTTCGATTTTTTTTCTTTTATGACCTCATTAAGGAGGATTTTGAAGATTGTTCCTGAATATGAGAACAAAGTGTCTGAAGATATCTCTAGCTTTTTATGTCTTCAGTCTTTTGCTGTTGAAATGGCTTTTGAATGAGTGTTTATAAACTAAGTGCATGCACAAGCAAAAAAAAACCTTTAAAAATCAAATCTATTGCAGCTACCTTTTCTTAAATGCAAAGACTCGCTAAGTCTCTGAGAAACAAGAAAGTTTTCCCAAGACCAACTCATGATCACAGCTACCCCTCCCATTCTCTCTCTCTCTCTCCTTCCCTGTTATAGACCCCATTAATTAGATTTGGCGGCAGTTTCCCCTTCCTTATCAGGGAAGACATAGCCTGCCAAATCTGCTAGTGTGAAAATACTCCATCGCCAGTAACATTTTCTCCTACGTGTTTGTTGATTCCACGCTTGGATTTAATATAGAGTATTACATTTTATAACCAGAAACAAACAAACAGATTTATAACTGAAGACTGCAAGGCAAACAAGCAAATAAAAAAAAAAAGAAAAAGCAAGCCAAGYACTGAACCTAAACGTAGCGGTTTTATTGACTTCTTAGAAACCAAATAACCTGGCATATTAGTGTGTGCATTCTGCAACAGACATTCAGCCCCATTGTACTACTTAGAAGAGAATAAAAAGAAACCCTACTGTTTGAAATCCAGCGGAACATCCCCACAACAGAGCACAACTGTTCCCTCATGCATGAATGGGAAGGAGATGAAAGAAAAGATGGACTTCTGAGGTACAGCAAAAAACAAAGACAACAAAAGTGCTGATCATGAGGGAATGACACAACTCATTGCCGCAAAAAGGATGAGAGAAAGGCGCTCAGACAATGGTGCAGACAGCTAAGTGACATGTAGAAGAATTGAAAAATCTACAGAAGTGTCTTTTCTTTCCGCACTTGACGAGAAACAATTAAATGTTGGTACATCTGTCATAAAAAAGATAATTGAAACCTGTTACCATCATTATAGACGGTAACTTAACTACCAAAACTGTAACTGCCCAATTAAATGTTGCCCTCTCTGTTATCTACACCAAAATGAAAAAAAAACCTCAACCTTTAATTCCTGTGATAATTTACCACCGGTATATCTGTTACAAGCCATATAGCAGAGCTGGCACATTTTATAAGATAGACATTTAGACTATGATGYGCCTACGTATATCTGTACACACACAGATGGGGGAAGCCATGGACACATGTGYGTATGCAGGCTCACATGCGTGAGCGCACACATTCATGCACATGCTCTCACACACTCACCAGTGAGGACGAATTTTGCAAACAGATGAGGTTTTTGACAAGGAATCCAAAAAACAGAGCAAGTGCCAGGAGCCTCATTAGATGTTTACTCTTCTGAACATCCACCAGCCTGCAAAAATAGCACCATGCTAAACTAATCCACCGACTGTTGCTACTTGCTTGATAACATGCAACATCCCACAAAACTGAAAAGCAGTTATTGACCCTGTCAGAATACCTGATTAATGGATAAACGCTGTAATTGATTAGCAGAGAAGTGTGAATTAAAACAGAATACAGCATCAATAATGAGCCCCTGACAAAAGGTAGCTGACACAAAATGTAAAACAATAGCCTGCGGCAATATCTCATCAAAGACATGCGTTTCTTAAAACCAGAAGAAAACATCCATCCATCCCCCCCCCCAAAAAAAAAAACAAAAAAACAAGTGCAGTGTCCTGTTCTCTGCATTCTTTAGTCTTTTCTCTTGGTAATGATTAAACCACCAGCAAAATGTTATGGGAACGACTCATGAATCCACCTTCATACATCAAGGGAGGCAAGGCAGTTAAATGACTCCATTATCCTCCTGGCTTCTCTACCCTTAAAGAAATCGGCTGCTCTCCATTTTACCGGTGAGTGGTGATTTCAGAGCAGCACTGATGCCACATATGCCCAGGGCCCCTTCAGCAGTGTGTGCAGGCAGTGCCCCCCGCTCTTGGGGGTGGGCTCCGCATGGGCACGCGGGAGCCCCACAACGGTGCCGAGTGGAGGAAACAACTCAGAGCTACAATCGGCACATTGTTAAGCTTGTTTTCCATTCCCGTAAGGACCTTAGGAGGCCAAATGATCCCACTTTTGTTCCCTTTTCTTCCTGATTTAATCCCACTTTAAGGCCCTCCTTTACGGCACACATTATATCAAAWAGATTATATGGATTTTATAGCGCACAGAAATATACACAGACGTGTGCACACATGCAATATTTCTCTGCTACAGGAAAAGAGCTTTCATAATGTGGTGTTGGATGTGCCAAGTTGCTTCTTCTCATGGCACCTGGGTTGGTCTTCCTAGTGTTTAGGCATGGAACATTGGAGATTGGGCATCCGTGCACTGGGCAAGCTGACACACCTAATGTAACGCCATCAGGCCTACCGAAGCTGTTTTAGCAGGGAATATTAGCTTGGACAGAGCACGTAAAGAAATTACATTGCTTCCACTTCTTGAGCTAGCTCCCTCATAAGTAATTCAGATATTTCTACATGCCATTTCATTGTACCCAGTACACACAGCCTCTGTTCAAAATAGTTGCTGCTATAGGGTAAGTGGCTTGTCACCTTTCTATTGTGTCCTTTTCCCCCTGTTAATCTAAAAAATAAAAGCTGTTATACTGAAGATATCTGCTTGCCCTTTCCATATGTAAAATGCAAATAATGAAGTGCAAGAATGGTATTGCTATCTTGTAATAATTCTCTCCAAATTGTCCTTAATTGATTTTGTAAATTTGATGCCTGCTTCGCATTCCTATGCAAAACATGCTGTGTTTTCATTACAGCCTTCTACATGCTCCTGGAAACGTATTTAGGCAGAGATGTCGTTCTTCAGAAATCCACATCTTTTGGGATCAGTTTTTCTTGTTTCATCAACCAACCATGAGACTTACTCTGATTGCAGAATCATTTTTCTGCTCCCCCAGCTGCTTCATGATTACTCCAGGTACCATGACCTTTTCAGTGGTACTGCTATTTTTTCAGTTTAAATCATGCCCTGATCACCTATTCAGGAGCATGATTCACCCCACCTAACTTTGCTAATCTAAGACATTACTCGTGCAGGTGATCTCTACTGTCAACCAAGAGAACCCGACATCTCCAAAGAACAAGTTATCGAGCAAGGAAGCTTGGTGCCTTCAGATTGGATAAACTGCCCTCCAGATGTGCCTCTCTCTCTTTACTGACTATAGAAGTTACCCAGACAACTTGCATTTTAAAAGCTACAGCTGCATCACAAGAATTCTGTCGTAGAAATTTATGATGATTGCAATAAAGAAGGCTTTCAACCTTTCTCACTGTATTGCAGTGTCCACATTAGAAGTTGATCTTTTTTCCCTTCCAAAAGCAGCACAAACATCACTCTTGATTTCTCTGCAGGATCAAATACAGTTTAATACTTGATTTTCAGCCGAGACTCATAGAAACATGCTTTTT
The DNA here is from genome assembly GCF_003343035.1 of Apteryx rowi. Taxonomy (NCBI): domain Eukaryota; kingdom Metazoa; phylum Chordata; class Aves; order Apterygiformes; family Apterygidae; genus Apteryx; species Apteryx rowi. The sequence continues at coordinate 328,852 of NW_020447686.1, forward strand.
CCCTAATACCTGCCTTCCCTCACCCCTAGGGGACTCCTCCAGCCTAAGCAGCTCCTTACGAGGTCCCAGGCATGCAGAAGCAAAGTGTGCTCCGCAGGGCCCCAGCCCCGTGGCACAACATGTCAAGCCCAGGACAAAGCCCCTCACGCCACACATTTTTTCCTAAAACATGGCTGGCTCAAAAGCAGGGACAGTTCACTGGGTACATGCATGAGGCCCAGGAAAGGGGAGGCCTGGATTCCCCTATTTCCCATGTTGCATGAGCAAATTTGGCTGTCCAGGCTACCAGCTGTTTTGGGGACGGCTGAAGGGTAAGTACACTTTGGTCAAATAAATGGCTGTTCACATTTCTTTCCCATTCAGCTTCAACAGGAGGAACAGGGGGGTCCCCCACTGCCAAAGCAGCAAATGGCTGGACGACTAGGGCATTTTTTGAGTTGAGTATTTGAATGCCCTGATGTCACCATCAATCCCATGACTGAACCCAGCTCTCATTCCTGGGGTAGCACTAGCATATCAGAAAGTGGGTGGGCACCAAAGCATGACTATTTTAAGAAATAAACAACGAGACCTGCTGACAGCTCAGCTATTTCTGGAAATAACAGTCCTACCTCCCTCTCGTCAAACAGCCTGCTGGGCCCTGGAGCCGGCATGCTAGGGCATATCTGCCGGTAGCACCAATACAGACGCTTGCAAACACGAGTGGGAACATTCACGCTGTCTGCAGCCATGTAGCAAACGCTGTCTTGCTGTAGCTTATTATCAAACCAGAACAGTTTTCCAAAAATGAAATCTCTTTCCCTTTCCTTAGGTATTTTTAACGCTGCACTATAAAATATGAAACCTGATTTAACCTGAAAGCATGAAATGTACTTGCAGCAGCCCAAAAGAGCGACCTACCAAAAAAAATATTAAAAAGAGACAAAGTTCCATTGATTTCAGTGGAAACAGGACTAGGCACTTTAACATGCTTCTTTTTTTTTTGGAGGGAACAGGAAAGCAGAAACACTAGTAACTGGACTTTCGGCTTGATCCTTGGAACTTTTAAAAAAGATGTTCTTATCCAGAGCTATTGTCAGTGCTGGAGACAAAACAAGTATAGGCCTTTTCAGCTCCCCCACTTAGCCGAAAAGCTATTTGCAACTCCTGCAGAGCTGTGCCTTTATAGGTCAGGGCAAACTTCATGACGATTTTCTCTCTTTTTCACTCTCTTTTGGAGGATCTGGTTAGAATCCAGAAACTTATCTCAGAAATAAGAAGAACGAATTACTTCGGCCTGTAACAAAAAAGTCTTCAGTGGCAGAAGGATCTCTAAGCCTATTGTTTTAACCACAGTCTTCTCATTTGGGGTTTTATGTTATTACTCAGCCTACACACCTAGAATGGTCATTGCTTCTTCAGTCCTTGCTCTTTATGAATTTCTGGTTATTCAGGACTTCAGAAAGCTCAGTGTATGGGTCAAACATAAGTCTAGGAAACTATCTTTTGCCTCTAGTCGCTTAACAGCATGGACCTGTGATACAGTTTTWCCAAAAACATTTTAACATTGATCTGTAGGCACTAAATTTTCCTTCCTAATAAAATTCAACCAAACTGGCCCAGATGTGGGTTTGGGGAACTGCAATGAAACACCAAGCCTTGCTCTATTTGTACCTCCAACTAGTGGGGGCAAAATCAGTGTGCTAGAAGATAAGTCCAACCCCACACTAAGGGCTGCTTAAGTGTGCAGAGTCTTAACTAAACCATGCATAGACAAGAGTTACGGTGATCTCAGAATCTGGGAAGCAGATCCTAATCTAAAAATAAGTGCTCCCCCCCAACAGACATAACTGGAACTATTTACTATGAACAAACAAACAAGAAAGGAGTAAATCCTACATAATGAAACTGTATAAAAGGAAAAGCAGCTGGACAGATAGAAAAAGGAGATTTGAAAAGATTGACAGAAAGACACCAGAGCCATAGAGTTAATATCAGAATAGAAAACAAAACTGAAGACTTTGTCAAAGGAGAACATTTTAGAAACCCACAAACAACCATTGCTGATAAAATACCGTTCTGGTCTCATAAAAGAATATTATTTTCCACGACTGAATAGGAAAATAATAAATGCCATTAGCTAACTTCCGGTATATATTTAAAGATAAGTATCTTATTTAAATATATTTTCCAGCTATGAGAACACATTGTAAAATCAATGATAAACACAATGCTTTCATGTAATGGTATATCCAAAACCTGCTAAAACCAAAGCAAATCTCTGGTCATGTGCATGTTCAATGGTTACATTGGTAAGCAGAGAGAATGGCTGGCCTATATTCATGCTTACAGTGATGGTGGACTAAGAGATACTTGAGTGGCTTACAAGCTTCCTTGATAGTTTTGCAAGGCTAAAGTATATGCCTTGTTTCACCCTAAGAAGCATTCCAGCTTTTTAACATATTATTTTCAAAGTCCTAATCAGAATAGGTTGCTCTACATTTGATACACTGCATAATTTCTTTAAAATACTTTAAGTACTACTTAAAGACGTTGTCTAAAATTAATTTACACAGACAACTGAGGACATGAAAGAACAGCTCCAAAGATAACGACAAGTCACACTATTTACAGCAGAAGGATGCTTCACAAAATTTCATTTTTTCTCTTTAACATGTGGTAGGTAAATTATGGTAGGTAAATCCTGCAAAATGAGGTCTGCTTCTTTCGAAACATCCAAAGCCCTCAATTCACCAACTGAAGTCAAGCAGAAGTGAAGATGACCTCTTGGAAGTAGGATTTTCTGTTTCTGGAAAGTTATTGTGGATGAAATCTTGTCCCCACTTTAGTTGCCAACAAAATTCTCATTGTGCTGAGGCAACCATTTGCCAATTTAAGAAGCTGATGCTGTGTGTTCATGAGTTAATCTAAAGTCAGGCAAGGATGTTGTTCTATGTCATATTAAGAAAACAGATTTTAAAGTAATAGATACAGCTTGAATTTATAAAACTCAAACTAAATTGATATGTATGACCTATAATGTTTAGTCTTTATATTTTAAACAATTCATGTAATATGGATCATAAACAATGAGCTTAGTACAGCAGTTCTATCTTATCAATCTACACAGTTTTGAAAGCAGAACACTAATAACATCGAACTCACAACTATTCTCCTAAAGGTGAACAGAATGTGCAGTTTCTTAAATGAGATATTTTACTGCAAATCTCAGTCTTTACAAAATCAGTACTGTGTAATCTTAGTAACATCACTGACGTTAAATATTGTCCTGGCATACTCATGCAAAGTGGCCTCATGCAAAGCTGAAGTATGCATCTAGCTAATGAGATAATACTGTATTTTTGAAACCTGTACAATATATGCATTTTTTACCTTCAGCTCCACCTCCAATTTCAGAGCAAGTAAATTGCTTCAAGAAAAATGTTTCCTGAATATCTGCATACACAAAAAATTAATGCTCCTATTTCCAAAACCACTAAAAATTTGGACACAACCCAGAATAATGACCAATATTTTTACATATTTTATATTATACAAATGAGATTAAATTCTGCGCAGTAGAGTTTATGGCAAAATTTCATGTCATAATTCCACCCTGGCAAATCTCTTTACCATGTAGTACTGACAGAAGATGTGCTAAGATAAGAGGTTTGTCCACGTTCTTTGTTTTTTTTCAGTACTGTGAGCATTATGCTTTTGCACTGTAACTTTTATATCTATGTAAAAAGTCTATTCCCAAGATAAGTATGTAGGAAACTTGATGACTTTGATTTACAGAATAAAAAAAAAAAACTTCCAGAAGAGTCTTTCTCATTGGGTTATATAGCTCACTGGTATCAAACTCCACTCAGTTTTATTTGTTCACTTGCTCACCTCTGAAGAACTGCTTAATTAGAAAAAAAATTTCAAAACGTTTTATAAGAAATTCCCTATTATTATTCAATTATTCACAAGTGAAGTTCAAATGAATTTCATCTTCTGTTTGCAAAACAGAAGTTCAAGCCTCTGATGTGAATGGCAAATGTTCAGTCTTGATTTAAACTCTTCTACAGTCACAGAGTTAAGATCAGATGGGTATTCTGAATTATATGCCGTATACTCCTTAGCTTTTACCTGATTATATTGGCTTTGAGACAAAATAAAGCTGGCTGCTCTTAGAGTTAGTTGCAAATTAATAGTCATCTTTTTTATCTCATATCTTCAGGTCAGCATGCTCTCATTTTTTCGTAACTTGTGGTGATCTAGCTACTTTGCATAATTAATAAGGAAGAACTAACTGACTTCCACATGAGCAAGAGAAACCTTTTTAATGTTTCTGTAGAGAAAATGAATCACTTAGCACTCCAAATAAAATTTTGCACACCATTTCTAATTCTTCTGCTTTATAGGCTAAGGCATAAAAATATCAAGTTGAAAAGAAATGCAAGGTCTTAGTAAAAAGCATAGATTATAGATAGTTTCCCCTAAAAAGAGGTGGAATTACAGTCTCTTCACCTCTGTAAAAATGTCATATAATAACTTGTGGTATAGCACTTAATTCTTTTTTTTCTAACTTTCCTCCCTGCTTCTGCCCTGAAGTTGCCAGAATATTACGATACACCATATTTTTATACACTGAATTATACCAGACAGTTCTTAATTGCTTCTGAATAGCTTTAGGCACACGTACCACAAATCCTGACACATGCTTACACTATTCCCTTGGGACTCTTGCGCATCTCCAAGGGCCAGAGTTGCTCTCAGAGCAGGGAGGGAGCTGCAGAGGTCAGGACCAGGCACAACGCGCTGTCCCTAGGGACGCCACTCACTATTAGCCTTTCCTTCCCATTTCCGCCGAACTCCCTGGTGACAAGCCAAGGATGCGGGCTGATGCATGCAGAAGGAGAGAGAGCCAAGAGGGCTCCTGGCAGACCGCTGCCAGTGCCAGGCGCGAAGGCGGGCGCAGATCCCAGCTGCCTGCCCCTTAGGGGAGCTGAGAGCACACCCAGGGACAAACCTGGCTCTCCGGCCCTCTTATTTTCTTCTGCGCGCGTGTGCAGATGCCAACTCGAGAATACATAAAAACAGGTTACATCAAACAGACCAACCGCCGTCATCTCCCTGTTATTACTCCTGACACAAGTTCTTACAAAAGGCTGCTGCCAAGGGCTCTGCTGACAGGTTGAACAATAGTGGCGACAAAGGCCTTTTCTGTCTTTGCAGATGACATAAATCTGATGCTATAACGCTGGCGCTACTTTAGCTTGCTTATTTATTTATTTATTTAATAAGCCACTGTCATCCATCTCTTGAAGGTGGCTTCCAAAGTCCAAATTAATCAAGCCACTGAATGTGAATTTCCATATTGCTCTGCCAAAGGTCTTCTCCACATCAATTGCTAGGAGAAGGCCCCTGTTGTGCTTTGGWGTATTGTGTGCAGTGCTACTGCTGCTGCTAAAAGCCACTCTGTTTTTAATAAACATGCATTGTTCTTTTTGTAGTAAATCCAGAAAATAATACCCAACTGGGAGTTCTGGTTAAGGCTTTTTCTAATTTAAGGGGAGCAATGGATGAATTTTTGTGTCTATTGGTACCTTGATGGCTCCATTTGTTATTGCTCGGAATGTATTTCATTTTTCAAAAGTATAAACATAAAAAATACTGAGCTAATTCTTTCTAGTTCATCTTATAAAACCCTAAACTGAAGCCACTGATCCTGAGTTTCTGTATTGTTTGTGTTGTTTCATCAAATGTAAGGTTCAATTTAAAGTACTTTGCACTCGGCCACTTACCTGACTGCAAGCGTGCAATTTTCAAGAGCACTCTGGATGAATTACCTTGGCACTACTGAATTCAATGAAAAAAAAAGTCTCTGACTTCAACAGAGCCAGGATTTCACTGTGTGCCTCTTCAAATTTTGTTCCCTTTGAAACTGATGATGACATTTCCACTGGATCTGATTTCAACCAAGGCTGAGTTTCATTCCACATGATGAGGTATGTCTGTTTTACACAAAATCTTTGCTAGTGCAGTATCCTTTGAGATGCACCCCACCCAGGAAAAATACACATATTCTTTATCAGGGTGATAATTTCCCCTGCTGAAGTTTCAGAAAACAGGGGCCACAGTAACTTTTTTGATCTTTACAGTCCAGGGTGGGATTCACTTTAACTAACTTCAGCTGCCTAAAACTCAGATCTCTAGCCTACCCTGTTTTCTGTTTCCTTTAAGCAATCAGCAGAGAAAGAGGCAGCTCCCCACAGCACAGTTCATCACTCCTGACTTAGATCAGTGGTTTACAGATGGGATGAAATACCTTCCTGAGGAAACTTCTGATCTCTCTCTTTTTAATACGTCATTACCTCCCTGTGTTGTACAAGCTATATCACCTTTTCCATTAGCACAGAGGACAAGAAGCATGGCAGTCCTAAGAGAGCAGCTGCAAAAAAAAAAAAAAAAAAAGGCTAATGGGCAATGTGGCAACCAGGGGAACTTACTGCATATGCTAATGGCCCACAGCCCCCAGGGGCAGTTTTGTTTCACAGTCTGATCACTAGGAAAGTCGTCTTCAGTGGTGTAATAGAAAAGGAAAACAAGAGGTAGGTCAGTAGCACCACAAGAACAGAAGGGAGATGATACAACTCTTTCATCTACTTGAGCATATATTCAATACTTGCAAAGTCTTGCAGATGTGGGAACTGATTTTATCTCCCCCACAATAGCTCATTTCAATTCCAAAAGGTAGGAGGAAATCTTTCAAAAATTTTTGGTTTAAAAATGTTTACAGAAAGCTTTCACTAAAAACTATGGATAAAGCCTCACTTTTTTTTTTTCATATTGAAAGATTTTTTKGAATACTAAGACAAAGCACCTGAAAGTCTTTAAATCATGCAATTAAAAATTCTTTCTTCACTCAGGTAGTCAACTTTCTCTTTTGCCTACAGTTTTAGTACTATTTTCCAGAATAAAAAAATCTCTGAATAGTTGTATTGCAAGACAAGAAAACTGAATATGGATTGCAGTCATAATTTGAGTAGAGTTTGATAGACAGTAATAAGCACAATAAAATCTAGTAGTGAACCAAGAGATGAGATAACTGCGTGATCAGAAAACAGATATTTTCACTGTGTTCTAAATGTTTGTATCACATGAAATAGCAAGGCAATTTGTCAAACAGATATTTTTACTTGAACAAACTTTTACATATTTCACTGCAGAAACACCATTCAGAATAGGTTGGAATTGCAAACACTGAGAAAGAACACTAACAGAGTCCATGTTTTGTATCTCAGTAACACCTTCTCTCTAAAAAAACAAAGAGACATTAAAAAACCGTAAGTTGAGCTTCACAGCATATCTCCAATGAAGAGGAATGGTTTTCTAATTAGGGTTAATTATTTTCTTTCAAAGGATAGCCACTGAAGAAGCTGCATAACAGCTGCTGCCCTGTCAGTGCTACTGCTTGGAGTGAGAAACTGGGGTCCTACTCCAGTCTCAGGCTGATGAGGCTCGAATGCACAACCCATAGGAGAGAGTTTTACAACCCAGCAATAATATACCCAGCAATAATATAACCCATAGTCATTGCTGCAAACTGGTCACTTGGTTTCCAAGAATGGAAAATACATGGGGGCACAAACTACAAAGAAGTATGAATTTGTGAAAGTGAGTAGGGCACTGAGCTGGAAGAGGAAACACCTGGGTCCCAACCTATGTTTCCAGGACTGTTTTTGCATTTTATTCTATGACTCTTCCATGGGGGAAAAGCAATCCTCTGTGAAACCTGTGGGAATGGAAACTGCCCAGCAACCTGTGCGATCAGGCAATAAAAAGCTGTGGAACAAGCCTGAATGTAGGGTCTGGAGGGAGCCTGGCTGGTTTCAAGGCAAATCCATGCAGGAGAAAAAGTCTGAGGTGGCAGAGCAGATGATTGCAGGATTTCGATGAGAATAACGAGTGAAATTTTAAATGTGGAGCACTGTTTCTAACTTGAACAACTGAAATTACAAAGATGTATTGACTCGTACTTTTTAACATCATCCAGTGGTCTCAGGTTAGACAAATCAAAATGTTAAAAATGAGTAAAAGCAAAAAAACAACCCCCCAAAACACCTCAGCAAAATTGTACAAGAGAAAGATGATGGGTTTTTCAATTTCGCTGCCCAAGTGTCTTGCTGAGTAATTATTTACCACTCAACTTTTAAACCATATTGAAACAGCCATAAAAATATGTGCCTGAAAACACATTATAAATAGTTCTGTTCTTAAAATAGTAATCTACCAAAATTAAAAAAAAAAAAAGTTAATTAATACTGCTCACTGTGCTACAGCCTAACTGCTGAAGGGAAATGCATTCAGACTCCTAAAATGCCTGTCTCAAAGACCATCAGGGTTAGTTTCTGAGTGGCACGTTTTTAAAACATTTAATCAGTGATCTGAATATGTGTCAACACTTTCTGGTAGTGTGCTATAAAACGTGAACCTTGTCAACAGAAACATAAAAAGGCGACACACTTGGGACACAGAGCTTTTATGCTGACACACTGTAATAATATCATTTTAAAATTTATCATCTGTTTAGCCACAAGCAACAATTAATCTTTTTGACTAATCATACAATGTTTTAAATAACACCTCCGAAAGAAAAAACATGTTCCATTTTGACTTTCATTGCCTTCCCAATCTCTCCACTTTAAAATACTTACCAAGCAACACACAATAAATTTTGCAACGAGGATAAAAATGTTAGCAAATAATATGTTTCCCCCTCCTCAGTTAATAAAATTACTTAACACCAAGCCTGTAAGTGAAAAGAAAACCCCAGGAGTAATGCAAGCATCAGCAGGTTCATTTCTGTCGCATTTCTGTCACATTAAATGACATTTTATTCCCAAATCACTTAACCTTTGACTTTTATAGCCAAACATACAGACCTTGAATTGCTACCTTGGAGGGGACCAATAAGCGATGCCACTTCAAGGCACTGAAACCAAACACTGCTTGGTATTCGAGGCTACGTGCAAGAAATAATTTGGTTCACCAGAACTGAAGTTTCTATACAAAACTCATCATCAGAAAAAAACATAAAAAGCAAAATGCATGTGTGTGTGAGGGGGGGGGCTTGAGGCTGGTTTCTGTGAACACTCATGCTGCTCTGTAGCGCAACACGTGTCTCCCCCAGGCCCCGTGAGGGCGCCGCCGCCCCAGTGCAGCATCACTGCCCATGGCCAGCAGACATGAGCTGAGTAATCTGGCAGAGATGGGGAAACAGCATTTTGTAATGAACAGGCCCTGCTGGGGTGGTGCAGGGGAGGGGAGCCAAGCGCTGCCAGCTCCGTGTGGGGTGGCTGCGCCTACCCGTCCCCCATCTTGTGGCAGGTGGCGCCTCATGGCAAGATGGTGGCTGGTGGCGAGATGGCGGCTGGTGACGGGACGGCGCCTCGTGGCAAGATGGCGGCTGGTGGCGGGACGGTGCCTTGTGGCATGATGGCAGCTCATGGCAGGATGCAGCGATGCCCCCGCCTGCCACCTGGGCCTCTCACCATGCTGAGCCTGTGCCAGACCAGGCCAAACTTACTCAGAAACGGAGAATTTTGAATGCAAAACTAGACAGCGGTCCCCGGGTGCAAATGAATGGCAATTTTGTTAATCTTTTATGGGGAGAGGGGTGAAGGATTTTTTTTTGGAACCCCTTTGGAGGTAGCAGGCTTAATGTGAGAGCAGCCGACTCAAGCTGCACCTCAGCACAGAGCGAGGAGGGAGCATCCAGTAAGTTGCAGCTCAATTTTCCAAGGGAATTTCTAGAAGCTTCATTACTTAACACAACTATTAACGCAGCACCCGTGGTACACTCTAGAGAACTGCCCTGCATAAGGTATTATTCACTTCTAACTTCCCTTTTTTTTTTCAAAACTGTAATACAGCGCAGTTGTACAGGATTCATTCAAGTTATACACCTATCCTAGGCTTTTGGGGGTATAAAAAAAGCATCACAGATCACCATGCATGTGGGGGAGCAAGCAGGCTCACATGAACGACCAGCAGAGATGAAGGAATCCCCTTGGTTGGTCTCCAAGCTGCTGCTGGGTGCGCAGGAGTGCGGGGACACCAAGCGGGACCCCAGGGCTGGGCAAGCACAGCGAGCCGAGAGTCCCGTTCCCCTTCCCAAGATCATCCCCCAGGGCGGAGTCGCTCAGATTGCATTTATAGGAACTAAGGAAGTTTGTGACTGAAATACACAGTCGCTGACTGCAAATGACTGAAATCCCTTTCATCCCTCCTGTTTTCTTTGCAACTCTTGTCCACCTGAGAGACATTACTGGTGTGACGTGCGTGCTTGCAAAATCCAGTAAGGCACTCGGCTGTTTCAGTCATGGCCTCCTTAGTTTCCAGACATGGTCATTATAAACTTATCATTAATGATTTTGATTAAAAGGATGGAAAAATTAAAATCTTGTATGCTAAATATGGACCAGGTCTCGCCTTACTTAAATTTTGAAGGATAGCTTTATTTCCTTCTCATAAAAGCATAATTGCAGGTATCCATCAACTACAAAACAGTGGAATCCAAACTGTCCATGAAAATCACCCCAAACAATATTTAAGAAAATTAGGTACTAATGATTTATGACGGAGCTCTCTTTGGAGGAGGGACCACCTTCCTGGTTTGTAAATACTGTCTAGCACCAAGGGACTTGCTCTRTGGTTAGAGATCCTTTACACTCCAGCAGAAAGCATGTTAAAAATCATATCTTGAATTAATGTCTAGTATAGAAGTCTAAGAACTGGCAAAACAATCCTCAGTTGTACCCATTATCAGAAAAGGTAACCATGGTCAGCCAAAGACACTAATTCTTAAAGTGTGTTTAATCAGAGGGAGCTTTTCATGGTGTGGAGCTGGGACACAGGCTTCTTGCAAAGCAATTTCAGTTTCTAGCACGTTCTTAATTAATTACAACATCTTTCATGAGAGTTGCACTTAAAAGGTAGAGATATAGGTAAGGGCATCAAAAAAACGGAAATGGAAAAGAAAACATGGCAAACATAAATACGATGAATGATACTTTAACGGAACTGTTGTGAGATGGATGGATGGGTGGATGGACGGATGCTTGGTAAATGACATTTTGCCCCCTCGTTCATGACTGAAGCATCAAAATACTACTGCCATCTGTTGTACTGGGAGATACTCTCAACGCTCAATGCTAGAAAAGACAGTGTTCAGTTGCAGCTGCAAGAATATGCATGAGCAGTTGACCATATTTAACAAATAACCTCAAGAACATTGGTCCTAGACCATAGGAAGTATTTGTTCCTCATGCCAGACTACATCTGCCAGTTTACTTTATAAATTGCAAAACTACGGTAAGACTTCGGCAGAGCAGTGACTAATGTTAAAACAAATATAATTCTACTAAGACTAGGAAGGTGTTCACAAACTGCAGGAAGCAGTTTAAAATAAATTGATGTAGGTTTTGAATTGTCCACAAGTTGGGTTTAGCTTCCTTCCATTTACCTTTTACTGCATTAACATTTCTTTTGTGATGGCTGCTGCTGGAAACCTATTATAAGTTTGGGCAATTAGGATTTTTGTTCCATCTGTCCCTCCCCTCAGTCAATACTGTAGCATCAAAAGAGGCCAATTCAGTGTAGGCTGGCTCTGGTTCTAAAGCCAGCTAAAAGAGATGTTAGAATTCACTACTGCTCTATGTGGAAAGGATGGAGGAAAAAAAAAAAAGCTATAATCATAAAAATGCTGTTTCAGGCTTGTTGAGTTCTTAAAATAATCTGACTTAAACCTCCTACACAATGCTCACAAGTCAGAGCATGGTAATATACTTCAACGTAGGTTGGCTCTCTCTAAATCCAAACTAAAATAGATGTTAGAAATCATTGCTGCACTATGTCAAATACAGGCTCAGACTGTAATCAGAGGGCTGTGGCTTCAGGTTTCAATGGTTCTTAAAATAAGCAGCCTTAAACCTTCTGCACGAATCAAAGCCTGGTCATTTATATTTCTGTAAGATATTACAAAGGCTAAGGATTCCAAAGCCTCAAGGCTTCTCTTCCCTGATTAAAAAAACAGCTTTTTTTTTTTTTTTTTTTAAACTTTGGGATAACTTGTGCATGGCAGATATTGCCCGGTAGAAAGACAGTGAAAACTCAGTATTTCCTTTTTATCAGAAGGTTAACTCCATGTGGAGGTGGGAGATGACCTCAAGGCAAAACTGAAGTGCCTTGTCTTCACTGTGTTTTTACATGAGCACAGCGGATGTATATTAGCTACCTGAATTCAAAACCACTTTGAATAGTACAGACAATCTCTATATCACACTACAGAGGACAGTGCTTAAGCAGACAGGTTTGCTCCTTTTCTGAAGTGTGAATTCCTGTTCTATTTTCATGCATGTAATCCATGAATTACCTGGTAAAACACAAAACAACACAAAACAAGCAGAATGCAGGTTATATACTATGGGGAATTTGCTCTTCTTCCATTTACCCAAGAGCTCCTTGCATATGACCCATTAGTCATTTCTCTCTCTAATCCCACCCTGTTTCTGCCTCTTTATTTGATATAGGTTTTCTGCAGGTACAGATTATTCAGAGATGTATAAGTACTTCTACCAGGGCGCAAGTTGTCTATGACGCAGGCTATACACATGAAAATGAGGTGATCTTCCTATTCTTTTGCAAATGTCCAGGAAAGAATATGCTTAATGTTGTGTAATAACATCTGGATTGGGAGTGGAAGGGGTGAGAAGAGACCTTGGATGCTCCTAGCACACTAACATATTTATTAAAGCTAAATTCATCCCAGGAAAAGAAAACAGGCACAAATAAGCATACTAATATGGGCACTTGCCACTTACAGTTTTATCAATGTTCAGTATACTAACTGTGCCCTTGGAATTTATCAAAATTAATAACATATGCTGTCCTTTTTTTAAAGCTTCATTTCTGAGAGTCATAGAACTACACAACAATTCTTAAAAACAGGTACATTGCAAGACCTGCTGATTGCAGAGAAATGTGTGGAAATGTGAGAATCCCATAGCTGAAAACGAGAATAATCTTAGCATTATTATTATTACACGTTAAAAGCTTGTGTTTTTATTGTTTCAGGTGGGCATTCATTAACATCTCATCCAAGAAGCAGGACTAATTGTTAGTGCCACGCACAGCTAACTTGGCTCCAAGCAAACGGCCTACCTGCACTGAGAAGCCAGCCAAATTAACCTCTGTGCTCCCCAGCGAGACTCCTTCAGGTACTCCGGATTTCTTGTTCAAAATCAGGTCAGAGTTTCCCCAGGAAACTGCGGTGTGCAGCAGTGATGCACTGGTGTCAGACATGCCTCCTTGAGACATGTCCCTCCTACCTGCAGGCAGGAACATAGGAGGGAGGAGGGGAAGGCAGGCAACTGGAAATGGACACCATGGAAAAAAAACAGAAGAAATATGAAAGGTCCCTCAAAGAAACTCAAGGATCAGTTTGCCACCAGGGAAGTCCTGCCTGTCTTTTGCATGATCTTCCAACAAGGCCAAACACAAAGACTGAAGGCAGAAGATGCCACAGGAGACTGATGCCTGGAGGAAAGTGTGGGCAGCAGCTCCTGGAGAAAGACCAGGCTCCCGAGAAGTGGAAGTGGTCAGGACAGCCCCACCAAGTCCTGCAAAAGGAAAGGGCTCAGAAAAAATTATCATCACGCCTCCTGTGMCCTTAACAAAGCCACTCACTTAGGACTAACACACTTGCTCTCTTCCCCAAATCCTTCAGTGCGTCCCAACCTTTTGCAGCTGCCACATGCTCCAGGTTAACTATTATATGTACAGAGGAGAAGAAGAGGGCACTAGGATGAGGTTACTTGCGGCATGGAAATACAGTTGCTTTTGGGAAGTTACTGAAATTAGAGAAGTGAGCACACTAGTAGTGGGAGATCTGTGTGGAGGCTTCAGAGGATGCATCTGAAACACCCAAGTTTGCCCACATTTAGAAAGAGCTGCAGGGTTTCCCCAAGTTTACTGTGCACCTTCATTGACAGGGCAATGCATCCACATGGAGGTGGATGTATTTCCTGCGATGGTCCCAGGCCACCAAAGAAATAAACAGCTTATGGGTACCAACCACAGATGGGGCTGTTGTATTAGCGCAGCTGGAAATAGGGAGCCGTGGATGCAGGGTAGGATGTAAAATACAGAAACCATAAATTCAGCTTTGGAGAAAGTATCAGCAGAGGCCTGTCTCATGGCAAGCACGGTCAYTGGATAAAGGGAGAAGGACGGTCCTGAGCCAGTTTGTACCACATTATCTTTAGGCAACATCTCCTGGATCAAGCTTTAGGCTTTGTCTATTTGAAAGGAGGGGGGGAAAGCTATTAAATAGTTGATTATAAACAAAGGTTCTAAGCAGTACAGAAAAGTGGCCGCTGGTTACCCAAGTGATTTAAAGTACCTCAAGGTATCTATGCCCCATTAATCTTGCATATACACATTATCTTCTTTCAGAATAACTTACAACAATATGGTATGCTTGTCTCAGTAAGATAAGAGGTTTTTAAACTTYTCAAAAACTGGAGTTCTTCTGTGTGAAAGAAGCACAGAAAGGAAATATGCAATGTTAAGTAGCATCCACTCACATAAAACGAGCAGGTCTGTGCTGAAGAAATCATGCCATAAACCTTGGAATTTTACAAGCAACTTTTATATTAATTCTTTAGAAACCCTTTGTGCTTATGGTTGCAGACAGAATATAAAAGTACCATATAAATATCAGCACAATATAGTGGGCAGCTAAGTACTTTAACCATTCCCAATCAATTATAATAAACACAACTAGCACACTGAATTGCATCAGAGTGCAATGAAGTAACCCTCCACATCTGTCTTCTCCTTTGTGCCATATAAAATTAAAGTTACAATAAATTACTTGTAAAATAACAGAATATAGAACATTCTGGAAAGTTTTTGATAGCCTGGGATGGATAAAGAGGCTAAAAGCACTCTCTTTGAATAACAAACAAAATTAAGACATTAAGAGTCTTTTTTTTTTTTTTAATCGACTAAAAGAGCAGTAGAATAAAGCAAAAGATTCCTTTTAAAGCAGAAAGGAACTCAAAATGTTTATGCTACGGAAATTATGGGAAGTAGCGCAATTGTGACTAGCAGACAAGATTTGCTTATTTGCCTTAGAACAGCTAGAACAAAAAGAAATACAGCACTCTGGAGACTTCTGAGATTTAACCAGGTGACAACAAAGCCTTCCCTTAAGGCAGGAAACGCGGGCAAAACCTTGTGAAGCAGACAGCACATGCGTACAAAGGGAAAGAAATATAAGAACCCCCTGAAAGACATGCACATGGCTTATCAAATAGAAGGTCGCTTCTGAACCAGATAAACATGCGAGCAATTTCTTATGCACAACATCAACCACCTATCAACCTTGCTTTGAGACTACCAACATTTCTATATGTTTAACTTCGTTCACTTGGGTGTACTGCTTACCTTCAGTGGGCATAAGGCTGACCGTGCAGATATCTCAAGATCAGAATAAATAAATGCCACCTCTTTTACCCATTTGTTAAAGGCAGTAATGTTTTTATCTAGATCCGCAATGCTATTCCAGCACTTGCAAAATTGTCTGAATTGTGTGAGAACCACAAGTAATTCTCAGGGTGGTAACTCTGACTCATAGGACTAGATCTTGCTTGATTTTGGATTTAGGTTGCTAGGGTCTGCGACCAGGCCAACTCTATGCCAGGGACTTCGTGAATCCCACAGAGCTTGCTGAAGGTATACTCCTATTTACAGTATGTTGTGAGCCAGGGAGGAGGAAATCTACTGAATTTAGTTTCTAAGGTTTTTTTCCCCTGCTTACAGCTGACACTTACCTTTTTTTCACTTTAGGAGTCACACCTCTCCTAAAACTATGTATAAATTCAAATTTAAATACTGTCGGCCTGAGCAATTCTACTTAACAACTTATGTTATTTTCTATGTAATTCATAATATTCTTAAAACTCTCCTGAAATATGTGAAATAGTTTCACAAAGTTTGTTTTCATGCTTCAAAACTCTTAAAATTAAAAATAACTGGAGCTCAAGCTGCAAAAATGCAATCAAGCTAAGAGCAGTTTGTAGGTATATTATAACAATTTCACATTAACTTAAACTGACAAGAAGACTATTTTTTAAAGATTACAATTGATATTAATACTACATTTAAAATTATCTGTATTTTCAAACAAGGTGTTATAAGGGTATTCCAGGTCTTGGGAATATTTTTACTTACTGCAGTAACACTTTGAGACATAAAAAGTAATAACTCAATATAGATATCATTCTATGTATTGGAGTGCTTTAAACTCAGAAGAAAGGAAAATAAGGAAAACAATGGGAAAAAAACCTTGTCTTAACAGCTTCACTCTCAATAGACTAGCTTTCTTTTAGCACTGCTTTTTGGTTCGTAAGAAGAGGATGCTTTAGCAGAAGAAAAATCAGTAATGCACTGATATGCAAATATATAAAAACTTGACCATATCATGATCTTAATTCCAGCCAACAGAGCTGAGGAAAATGCATTTAGAAATAGAGGACAATACATAATACAAGGTAAAGGTTAACACAGGCTATGATGATCAAAGCACTTTTGGGACCTGGCAATAGAGTGACCACTGGGCCCAGTGTGGTACAATCAAAGCATGGAAGAAGGTCTGCGTGCTCTCTAATACCACTGTCTTAAGTGACAGAATATAAGACAAAAATAAATATTATACAGGACAAAAAAAAAACATTCTGGAAAACATCCCTATTTTGTCAGTAAGTCTATCCTCTCCCACAACAGCAAAACAGACAAAATCTGGAAGAAACATCTCTGTTTTAGAGAATTTTTTCTGACACTGTGAATGATGATATAAGCTTGAGGCAAACAAGCCATCTGAATAGATTTTACCACTGAACACTTGTTACAGTGCTTTTATTTGACACTTGAATTCAGGTTTAGATTTTGTGTTCAAAAATTTAATTATTTGTGTGTATATTTCATTCACTCAATTCTCTGAAATTCTGATATGTGTTCAAGTCACATTAGTCACACATACAGAGTCTACAGAATTTACAGAATTAAAGAAAGTGAATTTACCAGTAAGTTTTCTCTTTTTCACATAATTTCCTCCCAGAACATAACAGTGTGGGTGTCCCTTTTCCATTGGCATTTTTCACACAATGAACAGGGGAAATACAATCAGTGTAAAACATCATTTCATAAGGCAGCTGTAAATGAGAGCTACAATGGAAAGCCTTAAATAACCTGTGCTACTATTTCATTAGAATCTGAGCTATAACATAAAAGAAACAATATACTTCCAAATTTCCAAGAAAGAAACAATATATTTCCAAATCACAGTGTTTAAATAAGGTTATAAACTCAAATAGAGAAATAAAAGTCTGAGCTTTATAAAAACTCCCAAATGCAATGAAACACTTTGTTACTTGCGCTGACAAAGAAGCAAGCAAATCCTAAACTGCTAGATTTTACAGCTGACTTTTGGTAACATGTATGTTCTACAACATACCAATATCTATCTCCAGTACTTCTCACTTTGTTACCATTTTGCAGCACAAGAACACATATAACCCAAAATACTGCCACAATATACACAGCCAGCCTGTTATTTATATTTTGAAGACAACATGAGACAAAAAGATTCCACAGATAATTTAAAACGGGGAGTAGTAGCATCAGTGGTTTCTAGTTTCAAGTTGCAAATAAAATTTTCTGGGAAAATTTACTTTAAAACAGCCCTAAATGAAAATCTATATAATTAAGGAAAAGACCATTGCTTCAAACAGATTGACCGTCTTCAACAAATTTCTCTCTTTCTAGCTACTCAGATATGCTATATTTCCTAATTATCACCTTTTAAGGGCCATCTGGGCCCCATTCCTCACCATCAGGGGGCAATTCCATTTGCATTGTTCATAGGCTTAGTCATGATCAAGTAGTCTGGTGGTAAAGTTCATTAGAAATTAGAAGAAAAGCATTAAACCTCACACAGTAAACCAAGTATCTGATACCTACATACCCACAGGAGAGATAAGCATTTAATGCATATTCTCACACGACTTAACAAGTCTTCAATATGCATTTTTTCTTTTTTTCAAATTGCTTAAAGAATCATTTAGCCTGGTCCCTGACCAGGTACATAATGAAAATTTGATTCAGTCTCTACACACTTCAAAATATTTCTCAATTAAAGAGGAAAAATCATAATCTATTTATGTCTTTACATCTGAAAAGCCTAATAAAGCTAATTTAATGATACTATTATTTCTTCTAATATTCATACGCAGTTTGCTGCATATCGTAAATCAAGGGCAAGATATTTTTAGTAATTTAATTAAGTATACTCATACAGATGCACACACATGTACCATGTTGAGCAAAATTATACAAACATCATTTTGGATTAACCATATGTGCAAAATTACTCTCTACTGTCATACAGCAGTAAAGAGGATTATACATTTTCCAACAGGTCAGTATAAACATGCATGAACAGGAAATTTGAGCAAGTACTTGGCCCTGTGCCTGAATCCTATAGTTATGGTCAGTATTTCAAAATAAGGCTGTTTTAAAAGGATTGAAAAGGTACTTAAAAGAATCAAAGCAGCTCAGGAAATCTAATTCATATAAATTATGGACCCGAGGAAGTCAACGCTATGACTTCCAAATGCAGCTTACTGTTTTAAAACAGAAGTGCAGCAAAAGTCCTCTTTGATATGGAATTTTGATCTCAGCGGACTGTGCTTAGGGTCATGGTGGAGCATTTTATATGCTGAAACCTGTAGCTTCTGGAAGCTATAGGCCCATATTAAAGATGAATTGCCATTACTTTTCTCTGAAAACCCTGTGTAGCTCTTGAGCTCCTGGCAAGTTACACTGAGACTCATAGAAGCAAAATTTGGGGGCCAAGGATAGATGAGTCCTGTATGTTATTTAATTCTGATACATTTTCAATCCATTTTCAGTCTGCTTGAGAACAACTGAAATGATTATGCTAATGACAAAACACTTGATGCTATAAAACCTGATACACTATAACTTGAACACTATAAATACACTCTCCTAGCTGCATAAAAGTTGCAGCATATATTGAGGTAATGTGATGCATTATGCACGTGCCACACTTTTTTTGTGAAAATATAAATGTCAGCATGTCATTGGCCATACGTAGAACATAAAAAGCGCTTTCACTGAACCAATGCTGTAGTCAGACATTAGTCGCTAGATTTATTTTCTGAGTATTGCAGACTTCTTAGCGTGTCATGTCAATTAGAGATGAACTCTGGCTCAAAATTCTGGAGTAATTGGTTTGGGTTTTTCAGTGCCACCCATTAAACAGATAGGATAGCTACAAGGTGATTTCCTCAACCATAACCTTTCATGATAGTACTCCTTATCAGATATCCCACCTGTCTCTTGCAGCTCTTGGAGGACTCTTCTGAGAAGCTACGTCTGTGATCTGATACTCCAAGGAGCAAATACCAGCCAGCACTGCTGTAGGCAGGGCTTTTCCTTCCCAGCCAGGGCATGGCAGCCCCAGAAAGGAATGCTGTTAGACGGCTGTCCAGTTCATCCCATGGCTACTTGATGTCATTGTGAAACATAAGATTTAGAAGCTTTGAGTCCTTGCTTCTGATTTTGGACAAGATGAATAGCACATCTGACTTTTTATTTTATTTTGGTGTAAATAAAGTTTCGCAGACACTTAACATCTTGATTCTGTTGTGACTTTTTCTAGAGGATGTTTAGGTTTGGGGCAAAAGGATGCAAAGGAGACATGCTGGTTCCAAAGGTATTTTAAATTGGACAAAGGCCAGCGTGGACAAAGCACAACTTTGCGAAGATGAATGGAACTTTGATTGCCAACTCTTGAACACTACTCTTCTTGTTAAATAGTGGACAAAGGAGAGACGACCTTGTCAGGAAAACACAAAATTAAGTTTTGCTTAAAGAGTGTGATGGCATTACTATCCAGTTTCTCAAATATCCTTAATACTCCAGTGTATTATCAATTATTTTTAACTGGTCTCTGGTGTATGACAACCCCGCAGATTTCTACATGCAGCTGCAGCGCTAAAAACCATAAGCATGGGCTTTTCACTTGGAAAAGGGCAATTGGGTCTTGTAATTTAGGATCAAGCCTCTGTGCAATTCCACTTGTATTTTAGGACATGGCTGAGTGGAGATACCGTTGCATTTCCTCCTCCTTCAATGCCATGTAAATCAGACTTCCCACATTCTTGCAGAAAATTTGATACAGAAACTTTTCTATTTTTCAAGAAGAAATTAATTAGATATCTGCAGAAGACAGTATCTTTTCACATTCTAGGCTACTTATTTGGTGTAAATGTGGCTGGACCAGAGGTTTTCTGTAACCAGCAGCTGCCCTCAGTCAGACAGACTCTATAGCTAGAAATTTATCAAGGGCAACAAATCCAGAAGAGCTGAAAGGCAGTTACTGAGGACAACCAGTGTCTCCAATTTCATGGGCTGCCTTTGCTAGAAGACACATAGCACAGATTATCATGGTCGACACAGAAGGATGCAACAAGGCTTTTATACAGGGTAGAACTTTTTAATTTGCTGCTGGGTTTGGAGTATAATCAGAAGCTTATATAAAATCTAATATGCTGGAGATTTTTGGCAGACCAAACTGAAAACTGTCTGTCATGAAATGAAAGTAAGGGCATGTTACTGAAAAATGGGGACAGTGTCTGATTAATGTTAGAGACCTACCCAGCATAAACCCTCAGCAAAATCACCTAAATACAAATGACTAGAGTTCCTATCAAACATCTCATCTTCCTGATCTATAGGTGAAATGATATCAAATAGAAACATTTTGCCTTCTTGGAGGTGCCCACAACCCTGACATGAAAATCATTGTCTTATTCTGAGGGAAGGTTCAAAGACTTAATGCCCATTCTCTAGATACATTTGCCAAATTTAGAGGTATTTCAGATTGAAAGAAAATGTATTCTCATGCTCTCCTCAGGAGCATGACTGAGCTGATAAATGTCCATCATCTGCCAGCACTATGAGTTACCAAAGGCTGATTTTGGCCCTGGGCTGACAGTATGCAAAGCATTTTCAGGCACCTTAAATAAATGCTTACGATATGATTGACATACAGGTGATGAACTTGGAGTCTGCAAACTGATTTTATCATTTTATATTAAAAATATAGGTAAGAAACCAGCTTTTCAAAACAGTTGTGCCTTTTACTAGAATAGTCTATACCTGTTTTTGAATATTATTTTATTATTTTCACTGAACAGTGAAACTCCAGTAAAAATACAAGCCCTGAATGGATCTATTAAAGCCAGCAAAGGCAGTAAAATGTCACTGCCATGTCACAGAATTGCTTTACTACTTAACACTGCACAAGGAGTATGTTTTCATAGTTGTGTTGAGTTTTAGCTACCTGGCTCCTACTGACTTTAATGGGAATCACACAGCTAAAACTCCATGCACCACTTTGATACTTCAAAGTAATTTTTCAGTCCCCTGGAGAAGGTCATAGAAATATTAAAAACCAAAGCATTCTCTAAGGATCTCAGATTAAAGTCTTGCATCAGACTTTATAAAAATGATTGGTCAAATATATAATGTACTTTTAATGTTCTAGCTCCTGGTTTGTTTTCTTTATAAAGAACCTTTGTGATGCTTTTCACAAAAGGCAATATAAGCATAAAGAACAGCACAGCAAGGCATAACATGAACAACAAGACATACAGAAGAGTTACATGATACATTCTTACAGTAGTATAAAATTACTTAAATTTTGAATATTATGAGGAAATTCAGGGCAATTCTTAACTAAGATATTGTTATAACTTTAACTATACTATTTGATTACAAGCAATACTGTAACGCCAATATTTCTATTCCCTTTGCCCTGTTCCCTGTCTCCTTTTGTCCCCATGGTATACAATTTGGCCTTAAATTTTCATTTTCATATCAGTTTTGCAACTCTGTTCTCTTAATTTTGTTAGATGCCTAGGATGATCAGAGTAACCTCCCTTTCAGATTCAAGTATGCACCTCCTTTCCTCTGTAGTTTATTAGCAGAAATACTCAACCTTCTTGCTTTTCAGAGCTCTGAAATCATCTAGCCACGTTGAACACTAGTCATATTTAGGAGGGTTTGAAGGATAGTTCTGGTCCTTATGGTACACTGTCCACTATAAAGACCAACAGTGGGCAAAAGAGTTAAAAAAGAGGATAAAGTAAACATGAATTCAGAAAATTTGTATTATATTTATCTTCTGGTTGTGGAGGGCACAAGCAGCTACCACCAGCGTGAACKAATTGTTCCTTTGGTGTTAGAAGTATGGCCTTATTGAAAAAGTTTCCACTGGCAAGTCAGCTTCTGACTGGCAACATCTATGAAGACAGCCAAGAAAAAACATTCCTACTGGTGAACATTCCTATTGTTAAAATGCCGACACCAAAATGGATGGCATGAGGAAAAAAATGGCATTTATAAGTTAATAACTTGTCTAGTAATATGGCAATCTCAATAAAAATAATGTGCTTAACAGAATGTAAACAGCATAATCTTGCTTGGGTCCCTTCTTTGTACAGGACTAGACATCTCACTAAGATATTTAAATTTTAAATCTGGAAAAGCCAAATTAGAAAAAGGCAAATGTATATTTAAAAAAATAAAAACAACTTCACTAAACTTCCAACAAGTTCCTGCCACACAGTGACAAAAGACCTGAGACTTTTGCCTGAAAGCAAGTTGTAAAGCATGTAGAATATACAGACATTTGAATCACTAGCCACACCAGCTCTCCCAAAATATTGCATCCCACAGGCATCAGGAATAAAGCCATATTTACTACCAGCCAATCCCAGATATAATCTCAAAAACCCCTGTGAATCAAAATAAATATAAGTATGTGTAAATACACATACACACATAAAAATGCACCGGCATACCCCTCCAACACCTCCAGACAATTACATACATACATTTAAGCAGAAAAGGCATCTACATACATGGAATAGGTTGCTGTGAAACCTGGATTTTTATTTGCGTTTCCATTATCCTTCGATACAGTTGTCAAGTTACAGAACGATTAACTTGCAATAACGTTCCAGTAAAATCTTAAGCGCAAATCAAAGCACCAGAATGAGTGACACGAAGTAAGTGTTACCATCTTAGCCAATTCGCATGAAAAATGACTGTGGCAATATCATCACACTATAGGTATCCTAAAACAAAACAGGTCACATTTTGCTTTTTTCGTCACAGGATGGGCAAATTGATGCATAATTAACAATTGGTGGATGCAAATTCTTTTACATCTTTTAATTGGTGTTAATTAGATTAGAACTCAATTTTCTTTTATCTTGCCATTCTAATGCGAACTAATCTTCTCAGTAGCATGTCAAAGTTTCCTTTTTAATTAAACTTTTCAGCCGGGAACTTCAATGGTGCTCAGACACCAAAATATATAATTTAAGGAGCACAAATTGCACTGGGTTTTATGAATGGAACATCAAAACTTTAAAGCTATGATTAAAAAGCAGCAACAGAAGGTCAGAAATTTGAAGTTAGTAAACGCAACAGTAAGCTTTTAAAGCTGTTCTGAGAATGTGACTATGGCACTATCCAGCTGCTGCTCCAAATGCGAATACATACTTTTACAAAGGAAAACTACCCCAAATGTAAAACATCTTATGTGAATTAACTTTCCCCTTTCATACTGCTTCCCCCAAAATACTGCAGTTCCTCTAAAATTGTTAACGTGCAGAATAAACCACAAAATACATTTAATATCTTTTATGGGAAGTTGACCTGAAATAAAATTTTATGTAGTTAAGGATTTTTGATAGTTCTTTGTCCAACTTTTTTCTCTCTCTATGGGGCAATGGTGATTGAAACCTGATGTCTACTGCACAAAAAGGCCATAAAATGTTTTATGCAGAAGTAAAACAGTAGCCATTAAGTTTTGCTATGATGTTTGAGTAGATATGCAGCATGAAAACATGATAAAACAGCCATAAACTGATTGTGATCAAATGCAATTGCAATGACTTGTCTCAAATGAATGACATGTACTAAATACAGTTACAGTTTCTTGCAAAATTACTTTGGGCAAAGTACCAAGAAAACACTATATCCTCTTTACTACAGGCAGTTTGCCAGAGAAATTGCAAACACACAAGCTTTAATATCTATGGCCAAAAAGCACTTGGGAACTCATTATGGAAAGGTTAAAAAGACTCACTCGTGAAAGACAGCTTTTTTTTTTTTTCGGATTCGAACAACATCCTGAAGAGTCCAACATTTGGGGTGTGAGGCAGAAGCATTCGTGGAGGAAACAGACGGCGGGTCGAGTAACTGTGATCACCCTCTCTGCCTCGGCAGCTTGTGCCTACCCAAGCAAGGGGAGCTGCGGGAAAAAGCAACTTGCTTCACTGTTTCTCTGAGTGAAGTCTGCAGCAACGTGCGACAGACTTCACCAGTGAAAATGGGACTCCCAGCCTAGCAATATGTATTTTGCTGCAAAGAAAGTCCTCCAACACTGGAAACAAWTAAGAAAAAAAAAAAAGGTACATTTCAAATCGGATGAAACGGCTGGTTTTTATGGATGGGTAAGATTGATAGGAACTGTGATTCTGCGAGTTTCATCCCTTTGAGTAGGTTTTGGGCTTTTGATAAGCTATCCTGGTTTAACTTTTACTCATCAAAAGGATTCGTATATTTTGATTAGCCAAATCAAACACCTGGCTATCACTAGTGATAGAAACCAACACGAAGATAGCCTCAGACATTTTAAGTGTTAAAAGGCCTAGAAAGGTGTCAGGTCTTTCCTTGGCTAACAAGATTTAAGGAAGATCATACAGAGATATTCCAAGTAACTTATGTGCCAAAAAACAAGCACGCAATATTAATGTGTCAATAGCAGTAACCTCCTCCCAGGTGAAACTGCCCTAAAGCAGCCTGAAAAGTGAAAACTGGGTAACATAATTTTCTGTGTCGACCTGGAAATAAAGGGAACCTGAACTGGGGCTTTCCGGTGTCGTATAATCCCCTTTGCTGTATATAGTTTGGAGCTACAGATGTAAATTTGCATGTATTCAAAAGAGAGTGAAAAAACCTGTCACCTTCATTGTCTAAGCAACTCTGTTTATTACATTGTGGGGGGACCTAAAAGATATGGAAGTAACTGCAGATGCTTAGTAAAATCATGGAATGGGCTACCAAAACGTAGGAATTAATACACGCAAGAGCAAGCGGAGGAGACAACCTCCTTACTGACGTGATCAACTGTCACCGCACCTTTGTGATTCATTTTAATGGAAACTTATGATGCTTGTTATTAATCACTTATAGAGGTGATACTAAGCAGAATTATTTGTCAAAGAAAAAAAGAARAAAACCTGAAATACTAACCAGGATTATTTTAACACCGACAAAGTACGGTTGTTATTTTTTATAGAGAGACTCACGTTAGGGCCTTATCAGTTCTTTTTATATAAACCTGAGGTTTATAACTTACATAAAAATTAACTGAATACTTCAGTGCTAGAAAATCTGGCATTGTATAGACCCCTTAGAAAATGCTAGAGTACAAACCAGAAGAGACAGATGAACCCTTCCTAACTACAGCATTCTTAGCATGTCCAAAAAATGTCACGCCAGATGCAAGTATCACCAGTAAGAGAGTGCTGAAACAAGCAGTAACTAACTCAAACTCCCTGCCCCAGAAAGCCAATAAATCTCTCCTCAAAACCAGAACCCACTCAGCCTTCTCCAGCCTTATTAAATCATAAAACAAAAGCAAACGTCAAAGCACTGCCACTACTTCATATAATTACTGTAAGACCTCCTAGACTTTGTTATAACCAGGAAGGAAAATTTGGATTTGAAAGAGGTGAAGTTCACTGCTTCCAAAACAGTACTAGGAAACAGTATTAGGCTACCAGAAAGTCTGGGCTTGGGAAAAAAACACCTTGTGTGAGGTTGGTGAGGCACCCCGCTCCTCATAGGTGCATTTTTTTTAATCCTGTATGTTAGCTATTTAATATTAATTATCCATTTTGCAACAATGAGCACGAGTCAGTAATTACTAAGAGTAATTAAATTCAACCAAAGTTTAACGAGGGAAATGTCTATACCAAAATGTGGTGCTCTCAGCATAAAAACCTCCTACAGCAACGTGTTAAATGTCAACTACAGTATATATCAAAATGAGAACATTTAGTTTGATTATAAACTCACACACGCACACATTTATTTATATGGATATAATACATTCATTTTATTATAGCTACAAATTCACTTTATATGTGTGTGAGCGTGTGTGTGTGTGTGTGTGTATGGAAACTCAGTTTATAAATACTTATATATATTAGCACAATTTCCAGGACAGCACATGCTGTCCTGGAGCTAGTTTGAAATTTATTTTCAAGGAAACAATAAAATCTACATAAGTCCTACCATTGTAGAATGCATTCATTTGATCATTATATTTTGACTATTCCAGTCTTTGAATATTGCTTGTGTTTCATACATAGTAGATTTTCTTTTCAATAGAAGGGACCCTTAAAATCTTATATCATACATTCAGCCCTTCATGTCTGACTTGCCTACCTGAGTCTATGCAGATTCCAGGAAATTGGGAAAAAAAATTTTTTTTGCTTTTCCAGAACTGAAGTTTCTTTCAAAGTATGTTAATATGGTGAAGAATAGTTCTCACAGTTCTTCAGAAGACCCTTAAGGTTTTCAAGGTCTTAAGGTTTTTCGGAAGAACCAAAATTCAGCACTGCTTAAGCTTCTACCTCTCAGGTAAGTGCAAATCAGTCTTGAACAACTTGCGTTTTTTTATTTCACATAAACTGGTCATTGGTGGTGGCATGTGTGGTGGACGAGAAGCAAAATCCCGTGAGGTGAGTGTTCATTGCTATTGAGAGTCCTGCAGAGAAGCTACCTTGCCTGGTGAGATAAGCACTACGCATTGCTTCATCACTTTGAGACTCAGCAGCAGCGGCTACCAAAATTCTTGAGTATTTAATACTGGGCTGAGCTCATTTAAATGGCTTTACGGGACAAACACCTCCTCACAAACTTTATGCATAAGAGACATAGATTTACTTTTTCTCTTACAGACGCCTCGGCTTCCTACAGCATATACGGCAAGGCAATTTCAGCCTTGGGTAGGAATAATACATCCCTTGCAAAAAGCAATGTCCTTTAGCAGAGGCTGGATACACTGCTATGTTTAACACTGCAGGCTGCATTTATTTGTGGAGCTAACAACTCAACCAAGATTGTATCATGTATAAAGAACGCGTAAAGGAGGGGTGACACAGCCTGTCCCCACCATGTGTCCCACAGCAGTGGAAAAGAATTAGACATCTATTTTGCCGGCACTTATGTAGTATGAGCTCTACGATCCCTGCACAAAGTGGCAGAAAGCCCCAGAAACCCTGGCTGACTTGAGGCACCACAGAGGAAGCTCCCACTTCTTGGGATTTTTTGGAAACAACTCCACGCCTGCACTAAACCTGTGTGCCCAAAGAAGCAATATGCAGTAACATCCCAAAATAACCTTCCAGTGATCATCTAACAGTGCTTAGCTGAAGGGAACAGCTGCAGCTCAAGGGTTTTGATGCACTGTATTGATACATGCAGTAAAGCTAGAGCTGCAGGGACCATGGAGCACCACTTCTCTCCCTCATTTCTATCATACCAGGGATTGATAGCAGCCTGCTGCAAACATGCAAATTAATGCAAATGCCCGACTCCTAAATAATAATGATATTTAAACTCTTCCAGAAGAATGACCATTTTAAAAAAAATGAAGAGAAGGAAAAAAAAAGAAGAGAAACCACAAGAAAAACATCTGATTCTAAAGAATAATGGTAATTTGATCGTTTCATTCTTGCAACCTCTGGAACAAGCTCTGCTTCTTGAAGAAAAGCCTTCAGTTTTCTCATACTAGCTAGCCATTGTAACCTTGGGCATGTCACTAATGTCCAGATGTAAAATACTTGAAAGAAAATACAGATATTTGTCAGGCACCAAAACCTTTTATTTTGCTATAACTCTCAGCACATGGAAGACTGTGAGACTCCAACTCATAAGACAATACTGAAAATTAGAAGCTTTAAAAATATCAATGTGCACCAAAATTTTATTTTACCTACAGAAACTTTTTGCTAAGCCACTGCTGCCCAAGAAGGAAGACAGGCAGCAGCACTGCGTTGCTGCCTCTAATGTAAGGTATCTTCCGGGAGCCCCTCTTCACTCGCTTAGCCCTCACCAAGCTAACTACTCCAAACGAAATGATCTTTGGCACATCCAAGTAAATTATGGCAGCACAGACATATCTGGACAGTAATTAATCACTTAGAATGCTCAATGTGTTTGGATATAAAATTAAAAAAGTAGG
The DNA here is from genome assembly GCF_003343035.1 of Apteryx rowi. Classification (NCBI taxonomy): domain Eukaryota; kingdom Metazoa; phylum Chordata; class Aves; order Apterygiformes; family Apterygidae; genus Apteryx; species Apteryx rowi. The sequence goes on from NW_020447686.1 coordinate 357,302, forward strand.
GTTGTTAAAAAATGACAGATTTAGGCACCATCTGGGCTCGGTGGTCACAGTGGCGCGAATTCCAAAGGAAGGCTTAACAGAGCATGATCCGAGAATCCCATCTGTTTTAGCTGAAACGAAACAAATAAATAAATAAACCCGCTTCCTCGTTTACAAGGTTTTCCTGACTTTCCCCATTTAAAAAGCAACTTGCAATGAGAAAAAAAATGTATTATTAAATGTGCTACTCCTTCACAATGCATATTGTGCCTTTCTGTACCACATACCTTATCACTGCATTATATCTCTATAGAAATATTTATATAGAGATATATCTAGACAGATACAACTCTTCGAGACAACATTTCCTAGTATGAGTATGCATTCAGAAGAACACAGTAGAGAATCCATTTATGACTCCACAGTCAACAAGTCTGATTTGGGGAAGTCAAAATATGCTTTTAGATCCCTCCCCGGACCACCGCTCACCTGTGTTCGCCCCGCAGCAGCACCGTCTGGGCATGAAATTTGATGTCCTTGTCCCTGAAGAGACCTCCCTCTGGTCCCCTCCAAGGGCAGAAGCCAGTCCAAAAAAAGTCACCTGCAACTAGTTACCCTTCAGGTTGTTTCTGGTAAAACTTACTTGGCACGGAATAGGGAAGTGAATAAATCATTCAAAAGGAATGCGGGGAAGAATATAAACACAGCTCTTCCCGCAGAAAAGCTTAGCAAGGTTTAGGAATGAACCTTAGGTATATTCTGGCAGAGTCCCCAGGAGCTTTTAGATTCAGTCCGAGTGTCTCCCTCAGCCGAAGCACCGGGTCAACGGCGCCCTCACACGTCCCCCGGGCCGTGGGGACGATGGCTGGTCCTCTACCACGTTTGCATCCTGGGATTCAGGCTGTTGCTCTCGGTGTCAAGGTGGCTCTTTTTGCTCTTTAGGGAAGCCGGACTTTCTGTTCCCCAAAACTGCACTGTGTCCTTGGCCCGGACAGCTTCTCCCCACCCCACCTGCTCCTCACCCAGCTTGCCCATGGGAACAGAGTGCCAAAACCAGGCCCCTGCCTAAGCCATGTTCTCTGTCTTCCTGCCCCAAAAGAGGAGCAGACGGCAGCCACGCAGAGGTACCACTGATGTCTGTGGGCTTTCTGGAAGGTCTCGTGTCAGCAGCTTCTCGGAGTGGTTTGAACGTGCCTCATACCTTGTGCCTGCAGTGACAACCATCCACCTTTGCCTGCTTGCGTAGTCACTTTTAATAAAAACTGAACCCTCATTCCCATGACGTCTACCTCCAATAGCTGGAAAAACACCACAGACCTATCAGCAGGGAATATTTTGGAGCGCTGCATGTCCAGAAAGGGCAAGTTACTAGTTTTAAGCTTAGATAAAAGTATCATACTGTCCAATATCATAGCTTCTTTCAAATGGAGATATTTGTATCAAGGCCTAATCCTGGAAAGATTTCTTGCATTATCTTAATTACAGCTTGCAGTATCTTATTTATAGCTTCAGTACAACTCTTTACAGGTTAATATCAAATATGTGTATACATTCTTCTGGATTCATAACCTACCAGTTTTTGGCTTTGCTGTGTAATTTTGCTTCGGTTTCAGCTTATGGTCCARTGTACATTTCTATGGGAGAATTATTTGGACCCAAATGCAAGAGAAAATAGGTAATATAACTGGTCACTTAGAATTGCTTTTAAATGATTTGTACTAAGCTTGCTATTTTTTTCTTTTTTTTTTGTTTTGTAGCTTGTGGGTCTCTCCTTTCAGGAAGCTCAGGTAACTCTTACCCACATTACTGAGAGCTCACAATAGGACAATATGTTTAATGAACTTACAGGTAGCTTCACATACAAAATTTCCGTATGTTGAAAGTATACAGACCATACTGTTCTCCACAAAGTATAAATCTCTAATAGGAATTTCCTACACATTATAAAGAAGTGAAAGGAAAAAAAGGGGAAAATCTGACCATTCTTAAATCTTCTTTCAGGAGACACCTAGCAGGAATGTGAACCCTGCAATCAAAGCATAGGTGAAGGCACCTGGAAAACCTCCCGTGGAGGCTGCTTGGCCGGGAAGGTCTTAGCATCTCTGATGCTTGGGCTCGAGGGCCCTGGAAATTCAAGTGGGCAAGGACTGCCTGCAACGCTGCACTCCTCAAACGCTGCGCACTGCCTTCTCTGTTTTAGCTGATCTTTAGGCACTACTAAAATCAGTGAGTTTTACAGTAATGATAACAGCAGTGCTGTCTCTGGAAGTGGCGTGCAGTTATAATTTATAGGCAGGCTAGCTCTAGTAAGAGGATGGCTATAGACGCGTGACCTCGCTCAGTCACAGCCTACGTCACTATTTCTATGCACACATCGCAAAAGGACTGCTTATTTGAGACACACTCTTTCTGGAAGATGGCTAGAAATGCAGCGTATTCACCCCATTGCTGTAATCCAGAATTTTCCTGAACAAAAAACACTTTCTTAACAGACAAACACTACATCTGTTTATGAATTCTCTAATAAACAGATAAAAGATCTGTTTATTTGCTCAGTAGTTGTTGCATAAAAATGAATACACTTCTCAAAAATGGGCATTTAATTTTTTATCTGTAAATAAAGCAGCACTAGTTATGAAATTATCTTCTTTGCTCATCACTTTTATAGACTTTAAAATAAGATGAAAGTATCTCTTTTTTCTGTAGCATATCTCAGTGATATAAAACCTTTGTAGTACACATAAAGCATTTATGATAAGCTAAATTAGTATAAAATTGTTGGATAGCCTATTAAATATAATACACTCACAACATGCTAAAGAGAGAGATACTATAAATAACATAAATTTGATCGCTCCATAAAAAAGTCTTTTTCAGCCTGGTTCTTTTACTAGTAAGGAATATCTGTAGGTAAACTAGGTAGCAGTTTTTATGTGTGTAAAACTGGTACAAAATCCCCTATAAGAGAGTTTTTGTACCAGTGTGGTTAGACAATAATTAACTGAACTTAATGCTAATCACTAAACACCTTCTGCAGGACATGATCCTCAGAGAGTGGAAACATTTTCCATTCTGTCATTGCAGTGAGAGCCAGCGGTGCTCAGCGTACACCAGAATGACATCAAACAGCCTGAATCGTATCTACAGGCTTCGACTAGTTTGCCTGTTATTTAAAACAAAAAGTGCATGTAAAATACAATCTTCTATTGTCTTTTGCTCTTTCAAAATAGCTGTGTAAACAGAAGTTAAAAAAATATGCTGCGGATTGACTTACGAATATGTATTTCACAAGACTAATAAAACAGTGGAATTAGCCTATAGACATCCCCAAACACAGACAAATGYGAGCAACATGAATATAGATATATATGGATAAAAAAGTGCTATGAAATTGAAATCGTCCAGCAAAGCATACAAGTCACCTCTTTGGATGATGAGGTACACTGTGCAAAATGGAGACAGGTGAAAGAAGGCAAAACGATGCTTTTTGACAATGATATTTGAGAAACGTGCACACAATAACTGGGACGATACTTTTCAGCCTGACTGACTAAAACACAATTACGCTGTACGGCGGGGTGAATGATATTTCTGTGGTTCTTAAATTGGAAATAAAACATCCCTTTGCTGCCCCGTTAAATACAAGCCTTTGGCTCGCAGGATACATGTGGGAACGTAACAGGCCAAAATCAGGGAACCGCATCCATGAACACGAGAAAAGCAGAGGAGCGTAGCCCAACTGTTTTGCATTATTCCAGACCCGGAGAGGGCATCCTGCCGGCGTCGGCGTGGGGGTGATTTTCGGAGGTGGCAGGGGCAGGTGGGGCGCACTGGAGCGGTGTCAGAAATGAACCAGGGGCTGGGGAATAGGACTACGAAAGGGGCTACTTTTCTATTTCTGGCTTGCAACTGTCTTGCAGTCCTTGGACAGGCTGCAGCTTCCCCGTGACATGCAGTTTTTTGATCTATAAATGGGCATAAAATGCTTGCCTACCTTTTACTGTTATTCAGTTTAGTAAGGAATTATAAATGCTTTGAGATTATTGGATGGAAGGACTAAAAATATAATTACCATAGCTAAGGCAAAGCATATAACCATTTTTCTTTATGGGGAAATGCCTCTCATTTAAAACAAATTTTATATGCAGACTAACGCAGGACTATTGCAGCCACGTGAAAAAAAAAAAGTCATTAAACATTCATTTTACATTTAACACTGAAATCTGATGGGTGATGTTTCTAAAGATTTCAACAGGACTGCAAAAAGCAAATGTGAGAGAGTCAAACAAAATAAAAGTCTTCCCTCAGCAAGGATCCGAATTATGGTATTTGTTAGCCTCCACTCCCAAAGGCAAACAAACGACAAAACAGCAGAAACTAGCTTTGATTTTCTAGCTGCCGTTATCTGTGTAAAATCGGGCACAATGCCATTTCGGGCGCCAGGCCGCTAGCAAAACAGCGCAGCCACAAAAGTTATGAAGATTAATAGAAACCTCACCCGAAATACATCTCCGGTAAACAAAAAGCCTTTGTCGCTGTCCTGAAAGGGACCATAAAAGTAAACTACGACCTAGGAAGAGCCTTTTAAACTGACAAAACAGCAAGCCAGAGGTCAGGGAGCCAGGCGGGTCAAAAAAAAAAAAAAAAAGGAAAAAAAAAAAAGGGAAGGGAAAAAAAAGGAAAAAGCCAAAGCCCTTTTGGGCAGATTTGGGGGCCAGTGCGGCTCTCGGCCAGGCTGCTGCTGGCCGCCCTGGCGGCTCCTCCCCGCAGCCCCAGCAGCAGCACTTGAACTGCCTTCTGTCTCAACAAAACTTTAGTTTGCTGATTGGACCCGAAACAAAAGAAAGACAGCAGGATGCAATTTATAAGGGGGCAGGGTAGGCTGACATGCTATTGTACTCCAGAGGTAGCCACAAGCTGTTAATTCCATTTTAACATTGTTAATAAGACTGTTAACACATCTGACTTTGTTTCAGGACTCGGAAAACATCAACAAACTATTAAAGGAAAAAAAAAAAAGAAGAAGAAGAAGAAGGAGAAGGAGAAGCCGCGGCGGCAGAAGTAAAATATGATGCGTTCGGATAGCGGCGAACATCTGAACATTATACTCCTGGTTATTCGGTTCTTGCACCAGGGAGGAAAAATGACAGGTTTAAGGACATCGGTCTACCTCCGCTTAATTCATCGTATTGGACTATTTAGATAATTGCCTTTTCCAGGTTACATTCAAACTACTCAGTTCCAACACTGATATGGTTTTTTGAAAGGAAACAAAGTAAAACCAGCGATCCCCCTCTGCACACCTCCGCATCTCCCACTCTCGCTCTTTCTCACTCACCCACATGCACACACACTCCAGCAAATGTGCAGATTTAATCAGTGTGGAATGTTTTAAATGAATAATTGGGTCTGGCAGATTTACTGCAGTTAATTTTGCAATAGCATGGAAAAAAATGTTTGGATCTCAGCCTTTAAAGTATTAGGAAAACAATTAATCCATCACATAACGGAAATTCCTGTATTACACCCTCATGTCCAATTAAATAATGTCAAGCAATTTTACATTGTAAAATACTGAAAACTGAAGCTCCAAACATTGGGGGAATATGTCTAAATTTTTCAGGAACCTCTAAAAAAATTACATCAGATTAAAATCAGATGCTTCAATAAGAGATGTTTTGTTTTGTTTTATTTTGAGGAGGGGGTTAGTAAAAAAAAAATCTGGCAAAGGAAAAAAAAACTAGGATTACTCAAAAACATTGATTTCCCTAGTCTCTCCAGCTTTTACATCAAGAGCAGTGTCTTAGCAAGGCAAGCTCAAGGAAAACCAGAAGCATTATGATGAGTGTGCAACTCCAGAAAATCCTTAGAAGTAGATAACAAGTACTTCTATTTTCCATCAAGCAGAGGATCCGATCCCGAAGTACTTACTCAGGCACAATGCTCAGAGACTTTAAGTAGTGTTTTGCTTGAATAATGCTCCATAGGATCAAGTCCACAGTTTATGAACAAATGACAGCAAACTTCTGAGACTGAATGTAATCGAGTTTCGTTTGGCTTTGTTTACAGCCAAAAGCTGCTAATGCTGTAAAATCGCTTAATGTCACACTCCATCTCCTTTTTATTAAACGTAAGTTAAAAATGCCTGCAAATCAAATAGCTTTCCCAGAATAACAAAAACACCGACTTACAAATGTATTGCCTGCCCCTGAAATCTGAAACTTGGCAAATTCATCCATTTCAGATGTTGCACAAAAGGCTCCTGAAGCGTGGTACAGTACGGACCCATGCATGTTAACAAATATTTTTGCTGTTTCTAAAATAGGGTAGATGGGGACTAGAGGCTGCAGCTTAATGACTTCCTGAACTAAAGCAAAATCAAAGCAGCCACAGCAGCAATTTCATATTACACAGATTTAAGAGGAGCACATTCAGCTATTTTTGCTCAGAGATTCCTGACAGTCCTGCAGGAGGCAAGGTAGAGAGCGCAGAAACAAAAAGGGGATTTGAACATGTGTCGCTATAGAAATCTGGCAAGAAGTTACAGGTTCTGAAAAAGGAGTATATATAGAACATAATGAAACATCACTGTTGCAATAAGTCAGAGGCAAAAATAACAAACTTAAATCTCAGATCGCATTTGAGGGCAATAAATATTGCAGCGCCTTACTTCCACCTTCATTAAAGCACCATCATCATCCCTGGACATACGAAAATAGGAGTTGCTGTACTAATCACAGATGATGAAGGCAAAAAGTGTAATATTTGGCTTCCACTTTTCTCATTGTTTTTCCAAATACGACATGGTGCTTATTTTGCTGGTTTCTTACAATCTTACGTTCTAGATGCACACGTTTGCAACCTAACTGTTTCTGTTGCCATAACAACATCATAAATTTGTTCTTCAATGTCCTTTTTAATAAAATCATTTTGGAACTCTCCAGCTTTCGAAGCCGGTGCAGTTTCTCAATTTAGTCAGCTCACACCTTTCTCACAGGAGTCCGTTTGTTTCCGTTTCCCTAAAAATCTCATAATTTGCAAACCATGTTCCTCCACCTCCTTCTTGACATTGGAGATGGGCCTGTTGCTCTAAACAGCTTTTCTTGTGGACTTTGGAGTGGATTTTAAAGAAGTACGCAACCTAAACCAGCCAGTGACCACCTTCTAAGGCTTATAGAAAGGAGAAAAGTACGGTGCATGCCACCCATCATGGGAAACACAGTAAAATTTTCTCCACATGCTCAATTCCAAAGAACCCAGGAATGTTTAATATATTAAAATACCATCAAAAATTACTTAGATGATACAATAATGATGCACATTTGTATTCAGTCACTTCTGAGATCCTCATTCCATACCAAACACTAATGAAGTTGTATTCAATAGCTACATATTGTCTCCTCTAGTATTTTTATATTTCTACCCTGCTTGCTCCTATCGTCTCACAAACACTGGAAAAACTGGCTCTTTACCATTAAAGAAATTGGATTCAGAGCACAAACACCACAACAATGGACAACAGGATGTGACTAACAAATGCCGAGGGAAGAGTCAAGCTGCACTCTCTTAGCATATGCAGTGAAACAGAAGTCATTGGGTTTTTTTCCCCCCTATTTAACATATCTGTGCATTTCAATAAGTTCAGAGAAACAATGACTGGCTTTCAAAAGTTGCAAATTACTGTGAATACATTGCAAAAGGACAAAATGAGGACACGGATAGCCCACAACACTGGAAGATGTTAAAAAGTATTTATCTTTTTCTTAAGGAAAAGAATAGTGAGAAATCATAATCCTAGCAGGAAAATAACCCTGCATCGGAAAGAAACTGTATACACTATATACACAAGAAACTTTACAAGAAAAAAAATTGTTCCACTATATATTTTTAAAAAGAACAAATATCTATTTATAGCCTTCTCCCTTGATGGTCAAAGCCAGGAAATTAATGTTATCACTAATATTCATTGATGGTATTCGGCCAAATATAATTCAGCCAAATGTAAGTATTTATTGTCTTCACTGAGGATAACATGAATACACCTACACACATATATAATGACAGCTGGAAAAAAAAAAAACGTGCTTTTTTGCTTTTAGCAGTGGCATTTTCATAGCTTTTAAGTATGCATCACTGTAATCGTTCCCTTTCTAAGCAGCTAGTTTTGCGACACAAGTTTGAGGGCACCTGCCACATGCAGAAAAAGGAGGGTGACACTTCCCCCATGGAAAAAAAAAAAGACAGCCCCCCCCCCAATAAATAAACCTTTTAAATCCTCTCCCATGCTTCATGCATCTATGCAGAAACATCTCTTTTTTTGAAATTATGTGTAAACACCCCCCCACACACACACACACAGAAAGAGGGTGGAGAAGAATTCTTCACCTCTTGAATATAAAACCAGGCAACCACCACATCAAAAGGCAATCTAGATTCATTTCACCTGAAAAATTAATAGACCCCACAGCTCCCTTATAACATATTCACAGCATTAAAAACAGAGGCTTTAGTGACACCCACTGTTTCGAGAACAAAATGCAGCGGTGGGTTTTGCCTCTGAAAAAAAGCCCGGAGCCTGCAGCCCCACAGCCCCACGGCTGGGCACTGGGGGGCAGGGGGAGGACAGGGGGCAGGCAGGGATGCAGGCAGGGGGTGCAAGGGATGGGAGGCAAGGATTCAGGCAGGGATGTGGGCAGAGTTGCAGGCAGGGGGCAGGTGGGGAGGTGGGCAGAGATGGGGGCAGGGGACAGGTGGGGGGCAGGCAGGGATATGGGCAGGGGGCAGGCAGAGATGCAGGCAGGGGGTGGGCAAGGGGTAGGCAGGGATGCAGGCAGGGGGTGCAAGGGATGGGAGGCAAGGATTCAGGCAGGGATGTGGGCAGAGTTGCAGGCAGGGGGCAGGTGGGGAGGTGGGCAGAGATGGGGGCAGGGGACAGGTGGGGGGCAGGCAGGGATATGGGCAGGGGGCAGGCAGAGATGCAGGCAGGGGGTGGGCAAGGGGTAGGCAGGGATGCAGGCAGGGATGTGGGCAGCAGGGCAGGCAGCAGGGCAGGTGGGGATGTGGGCCTGGTACGGGCAGGGGGCAGGTAGGGATGCAGGCAGGGATGCGGGCAGTCAGGAGAACAGGCAGGGATGTGGGCAGGGGGACAGGCAGGGGGCAAGCACAGATGCAGGCAGGGACGTGGGCAAGCAGGGGGCAGGTGGGGATGCAGGCAGGGGGACAGG